>NW_027225565.1:13953700-14256200 GCF_038994185.2 Dermacentor albipictus
TGACCCGTCCTTGCGTATCATCACTGACCGCCTGGAATCGTCACTTCCCGACAGTTCCCTTCGCTTATTCACACTTCAAGATGGCGTACTCTACCGCCACAACGTACACCCCGACGGCCCTGCATTAGTCCTTGTGATCCCTAAACACCTTCCCTCGGCTGTTCTCCATGAACTTCACGACCTCCCCACTGCCGGTCACCTTTTGCCACGTACCTACGACCGGATCCGCCGACGCTTCTTTTGGCCAGGGCTTGCTCGCTCCGTTCGAAGGTACGTAGCTGCGTGTGCGAAATGCCAGCGACGCATGAAGCTCCCCGCTGGGTACCTTCAACCACTCGACATTCCCGCGGAACCATTCTTTCGGGTTCGTTTGGACTTTCGGGTTCGTTTGGGCGTTTGGCGTCTGCTGCGGAGCAAAAAAACGCGCGCTAGCGCATGAACACGGCGCTTCGACGGAGGGTCGACTCTCCGAAGGCGTGGTAGGCGAGTGAGAAAGCAGCAAAGTTCAGAGGAAGTCACTTTTTTATTTGGGGGTTTTACTGCCACCGAAGCGGCGGAGTTTCCGAGGCTGGTCTAAGTGCCAGACCTTTCCGCATTTGCCGGCTCACGGCAATGCATGGCGCTTGCCGCCTCTGAACGCAATACCCACTCCTAGAACGCTTTAACCTTAAACCACGTGTGTTCAATCATTTCGCCTCTATTTTTAATGCGTGGCTCAAGAGGCTGGTCACAAGCATTGTTGTGTATGTTTTCATGCGGACAAGTGTTCGAAGGGCTCCCGCCCTCGCCTCGAACAGCAGCGCGCTTCTCACGCTCTTCTCGTACAAGCGCACGGCGGCAATATTGCAATCCAGAAGTACATTTTGTTGGGCTAGTGGTTCACATTGCTCAGTAGACCATAAATATTTATGGTATATCGGACAATACTGGGTTTGTGTGACGTTATAAGGCGAGTGTGGGCTTGTCATCTTGCCGTTATCGCCATCTGCGTCCCTCCTCTTCCGTCACCCTCCGGCCCACCACGTATGCGTAAGCCTGTCCCCCATCTGCGTTCGGCGGTTCCTTGAAGAAACCAAACAGCTTCTCCCATTGGTAGACACGCTTCACCCACGCCCTGTAAAGGCATGTCACCGTCGGATATTCGAACACATGTCGTGCCCATAGATCTCGTTCCATGAAGAGCAAGCTCCCGCGAAATGTCTGCTTACTGGCCGCCTCTCGGGCTTCAAAGCTCCACCACACTATATCCCCTTGCTCTTCGTTCGCCACTTTCCCACGGCAGCCGAGGGCAACACGTCCCAGCTCCCCTCGCCACCGGTCAAGCCATCCACTGGTGGTGACGGACAGACCAAAACAAATGCGTCTTGTGGCGCCTTGTATAGAAAAAAAAGCAAGCATTTATAATACATGGCCTCTGAGCTCTGACGTCGCCTTTAGTATCAGAGTCTAGATAGGCCTAAATGGATTAAACAACCGAGAATGAATCACACAAACAGAGCCAAGTTGTCGCTAATTCTCTGCTGTCGAAGCATCAGTACACAAAATTGAAAGCAAATAATGGCACCTGCTGGGAGGGCCAGTTCGAAACTATGCTGGATGACGACTTCATAGATGATGCAGGATGAAAATGCAGGATGACGACCACATACAAGAATGTAAGCACGGTTCTTGAATGACAAAGTTTCATTAACATATTTGTCCTCAACTTGTTCAGTTCATTGCCTTTTAATTTTTTCATATCAGTGGCATGCAGTGCTTTCCTGGTTTCGAACTGATATAGTTATAAAGTTCGTGTGATATTTTCTTTACCTAATAAAGAGACAAAAATATCGAAGCATTGATATCAGTTATTTTGGACAAAATTTTTGGCACATACGAGTACATTATTTTATGAAAAAAATACATATTTCATTGTTTTGACAGTGCGTAGCGTTCAAGAATTCGTTTGCAGCATCTTTGGCAATGACAATGCAGTTAGTATTCATGTATTTGATCCCTCGACAAATTGTTTAAGAGGAAGCTTTAGCTCGGGCCCAATCCAACGCGGCCTATTCAAATATTTGTAAAACGCAGAAACGCTTTTCCGAGATAATCCTGCTAATCGCTTTTATTGAAATTGGTTGCATTTGAGAGAGAAAATTGAATCCTAGTGTCTGTTGGAAACAGAACTTCGATTTAGGGCCTGAATTTTGTTTAAAATATTTTGAAAAATTCAAAAGTTTGAAAGAATAGAAGCACGACGTTTACAAACTAATAGCTATGCATGAAGAACAGATATTGTGGTTCTGTAAACGGCATCTATTATAACAGTCAAAGCGGACAAGTTTGCTTAGTCAATTTGTATCTTACGTGAATTGGTTACTTTGTCTACAAGGGTTCTGCAAAAGCCATATTTCCACAATACTAAATTTTTTTGAGATTCATGTGTAACATATCTATTTTGTCCGCTGTAGATGTACTATTAGATGCAATTCACAGAATTGTGATATCATTTTTCATTGTTGAGTCACGGAGTTTTAAACTTGATAGTATCATTTCCTGAAAATTTTCGATTTTGGCCAATTTTTAATAAATAATTGACCACCTAAATGGAAAATTCGAAACCAGCAGTCACGGGAATTAAACTTTTTCTTTTAAACAAACCTGCTCAAATTTGGTGAAGTGGTTGCAAGGAAAAACGAATTCCCCTTCTACATGTATTTAAACAGGAGCACCCGAGCTAAAGCTTCCTCCTAAGGAGGAGGCCGAGCTGCAACGTGCCCCCCCCCCCCGAACAAAATTTCTGGCTACGCCACTGGCCCCATGTGTGTGTGTGTATATATATATATATATATATATATATATATATTGTCGTGAAGCACTTTGAGCAGTAAGCGTTCGCGACCAGAACGTTGGAGCAGTGAGAGCTAGTGTAGCCGACCGAGCACCGAAACAAGGTTGTTCTTTCTCGTCGCCGTTGTGTATATATATATATATATATATATATATATATATATATATATATATATATATATATATATATATATATATATATATTGTGAAGTAGACGCGCGTATGACGCGGTTTATTGACGTTTCGGCCGGGGTCCGGCCTTCTTCAGATATATATATATATATATATATATATATATATATATATATATGGGGCCAATGGCGTAGACCCTCCCCCTAACAAAATTTCTGGCTACGCCACTGGTAGGGTGCCTCAATAGCCTTGGCTGGGACCGCAATATATTCGTCGTGCTGTTACAGGCAGGGCGCCTTGCTTCTTTGAGGAGTGCCTGGGTGATGGTCTATCCGTACCGACAAACACATCCAACCCAAAAAATTCCAGGGGCTCTTAAGATTTCTATTAAAGGGTTCCTGAAACGATTTTGACGATTTTCTACGAACGTACTGAGTCGTTAGAGTAGGTCGTTCTGATCATTAATTGACGCATCTAAGTGCTCCGCGTAAAGCGTGTAATTTATTATAAGGTTTTAAAAATGCACATCGCTGCCGATTGCAGCACACTGCTCGGCGGAATTTTAAGCCGCCCCTACCCATATGACGTCAGTGGGGCGAGCTATCCGATTGGCTGACTACTTTTATGGTAAACAAATGATGTTCGTAATAGTTCGAATGTTAGTTAATTTGTTTTTATAAAACGAAAGTAACATAAAGGGAATGCACAAGAACAATTTTTCAGTACACTTAAGCACTTGCGGCACACAGCAAGTGTCGTCTGCTTGTGTTACAACGTGCTCAGTCTTTGACGAGAGCTCCGCCATCAGTGTCGGTCTGTCTTTTCGCGAGCGCTATGATTCGACTTTGTTGCGTTATGGACTGCAAACATAGCGACTGGCAATATGTCAAGCAGCGACATCGTGTCCCTCTGCAAGCCAGTAGACGAGCGGACTGGCTGCAGCGCATCGGACTGCCGCTATCCGATCGGCGCCAGGATTTGCCCTTTTGCGGCCGTCACTTTACACCGGAATATTACTAAAGACTTTTAGCTTGTACGCTATTCCGGTAAACGGGAGCGGTTTGGGCGGATTACCGGATGGTCGGGGCGTAAACGTGAGCAGTGAAGCCGCCTGGTGTTCTAGAGCTCAACCAGACAAACGCATAGCTAAAACTGCAGTAACTCACCATATCCTGCTTCGCCACCCGTGCAAATTTTTGGCAGCGGCGTAATTGTGAACACGATTACGCCACTGCCGAAAATTTACGCCAGCAGCTAAGCAGAATATAGTAATTAGCTCTGTGTTAGTGTGGTTGAGCTTTGCGCCACCAGCTGGCGCCACCAATCGGGCCGCTCAGGTTGGCGCCCCCGCTAAACCGGAAAACCGCCTGCGCTTGCCCGAATACCGGACACGCTAAACGTCTCTATTAGAGACGTTTAGCTTGTACGCTAATCCGGTAAACGGGAGCGGTTTGGGCGGGTTACCGGATGGTCGGGGCGTAAACGTGAGCGGTGAAACCGCCTGGTGTTGTAGAGCTCAACCAGACAAACGCATAGCTAAAACTGCAGTAACTCACCATATCCTGCTTCGCCACTCGTGCAAATTTTTGGCAGCGGCGTAATTGTGAACACGATTACGCCACTGTCGAATATTTACCCCAGCAGCTAAGCAGAATACAGTAATTAGCTCTGTGGTTGTGTGGTTGAGCTTTGCGCCACCAGCTGGCGCCACCGATCGGGCCGCTCACATTTACGCCCCCGCTAAACCGGAAAACCGCCCGCGCTTTCCCGGATGCCGGACGCGCTAAACGTCCCTATTAACGCAATAGCGTTTCGCGAGTCCGGTATTATAAGCGTAAACGCAAGCGCAAAGGGACCGAGCCTAGCCGTGTCCCCTTGCGTGTCGTTTCAGGGGATGAACAGAAGCGCAAATGTGAATGGTCTGCACAGTGAAGCCACCTGGTGGCATAGAGCTGAACCACACACAGTAGCAGTAACAAAATGTATTGCTCTTTGCTGCTGGCGTAAATTTCTCGCAGGAGTGTAATCGTTAACACGTTGTTTTTGTAAACGTTTAAAATGTTTTACACTTGGTTAGAACAGTATTAGCTCGTTGTTTGGCTGGTTGGACCGCGGAGACCGATCAGGCAGCTCACGTACATCTACACTAAAGTTCCTTCATCAGATTGAGTTTATGCCTCCACCATACCCTCGAAACCTTCAGCTAGTGCGTGCTTCCCGGAATACTAGACACGTTCGGCGCTGCGACAGAATGTTCGCAACATACGCTGCTTCGATAGCTCTTGCTTGGGGCCGACGGCCAAATGGCTAGCGGAGAGGTTTCGCGCGGGCGGGGGCAGTCTCCAAAACAACCGGAAGTGGACGATGTGACGTCGCATCATAACGCAGAACCAGCGAAGGCCGCGATCGCTCGGCGAACGGGTTGAGGAAAAACATGGCTAGGGAGGAGGGTAACTTGTAATCGCGTGTGGCTCCATTAATACGTAACGCTTCACTTAAATTGTGGTGCGAATGTTCTACTTAAGCTGTACCCTACGCATCTACACAATTTGTCCGAACCGTTTCAGGGGCCCTTTAAGAGGTGTACGGCAAACGCCTACTCTTCCTCCTATAATTCAGCTCTTTTTGACTCTTCTCTTTCTCTTAGTCATTACTGCTTATACTAATAAGCATTCGTCATTGGTAATCAATTGTGGTGATTACAAGCTGTTAGAAATGTTAGTCATATCATAGTCATTAGTAATTTAAGTCATTATTACTGGTACTTACTAAGCATTTTAGTCATTTCTAATCAACTGTAGTCGTTAGACACATTGGCCATTTCGTAGTCATTACTGGTCATTTCTAATTAATTGTAGTCATTACAAGTTGTCATTAGACATATTGGTCATTTCATACTCATTACTGCTCACTAGTAAGCATCTTGTCATTTGTAATCAATTGTGGTCATGACAAGCCATTGTTAGACATACTGGTCATTTCAGAGCCATTAGTAGTCATTACAAGTCATTAGTAGTCATTATTAACCTCTACTAATCTCTATTATGATATCATTCACTACCTGTCACTACCAATCATTTTTCATTTTTTAATCTGTC
Organism: Dermacentor albipictus; assembly: GCF_038994185.2. Lineage (NCBI taxonomy): Eukaryota > Metazoa > Arthropoda > Arachnida > Ixodida > Ixodidae > Dermacentor > Dermacentor albipictus. The sequence continues at coordinate 13,959,763 of NW_027225565.1, forward strand.
TTCCCATGGCGTGACACTTTGGTGGACACTCCGGCGTCAGGTCTGCTGACACTAACTTCACCATGAGCCTAGAAAGGCTTTCGCCTTAAAAGCAGCGAGGGCATGCAGGAGCCTTTCATAGCTGCGCAAACCTCCAAGCCGGTCTCCGTACACCACAGGCGTCATGGATGACTTGTCTGCTCAAACTTTGGCTGATTGCACTCGGCAGACCTTCCCCAACTTTTCTTACTGGACCAGATGTGCGACGTGCTCCGCTGTTCATATAGCAACAGCGACATAACACAATCGAAAACAATTTGGGGAGAGGAATTGCCTCCACCTTGGGATCGCTACTGGTGCAGATGGTAATCTGCTGTACACAAATTGTGTTTCTCTGTAGTAATATGGAAGCTCTGTAAGGTAATGGACAAGTGAATGCTACAAACAGAAATAATACTGAGGTGCCTTGTGCTTCAGGTCTTGGTCTTGAGGTTTCAAGTGACTGTGGCAGTTTGTGGTTAGCAAGAAATACTATGCAATGAAAAAGAAGCCACTTTGTTCTTTTCTTTATCATGTAGAATGTGAAAAAAAGTCTAGGAACCACCCTGGTGGGATGAAAATTTTTATTAATAAACAAACAAAACAATGAAACAGGTTTAAATAGGAAATGCAATGGCTGTGAGATGCATGCCTCAATTCATGAGGCAAAAAAAAATGTACAGCAAAGATCCAGAAGTCAATAGTGGCCATGGCAGTTTGTGGTTAGTAAGAAATACTGCGCAAATAAAAAAGTGACTTTGTCCTTTTTTTTTTCATCGTTAACAAATCTAAAAAGGCTTGAAACCACCCTAGTGGGATGACAGTTGTGTTCATTAACAAACAAAACAATGAAACAGGTTTAAGTAGGTAATACAATGGCTGTGAGATGCATGCCTCAATTCATGAGGCAAAAAAAAAAAAAATGTACAGCAAGGATCCAGAAGTCAATAGTGGCCATGGCAGTTTGTGGTTAGTAAGAAATACTGCGCAAAGAAAAGAAAGTGACTCTGTCCTTTTTTTTTTCATCGTTAAGAAATCTAAAAAGGCTTGAAACCACCCTAGTGGGATGACAGTTGTGTTCATTAACAAACAAAACAATGAATCAGGTTAAAATAGGTAAAACAATGGTTGTGGGATATGTGCCTCAGTTCTTGAGAGACAGACAAATTGAAAAAGTGGGGTATCAATGGCATCTATATTGCCACGAGTTTGCTAAAAAACAGGCACTAAGAAGCAAACATCACTTTTGAGAAAAAGACAAAATATTCAAAGCTATGTAGAGTAAATTATTGGTTAAAAAGAAGCAAAATAAAACAGGCTAGACCTTAAAATACTTCATATTGTTGAATACTTCAACATGAAAAAGAAAGTAGCAGTGGCATTTGAACCTCAACGTTTGGAGGTAACAACAATGCCCAATAAACCAGTTATGAATGGTTAAGACATGAGCCGGTACCTTGCAGATGACCAAGAGGGAAAGAAACAGAAAGAAAGTCCAGGTACGTGGTGCCATGAACACAAGGGCAATGTGTAACCACAGCATAGCTGAGACAAGGTCATGCACTTGTTTAACAATCTTTCTTGGTTACCCTAGTTTTTTAATCTAATTCGGCAGGAATTCAATTAGTAACACAGGTATGCATGCCAAATGATAAGTATGAGTGAGTGACCTGCTCACAGGAGGCAAAAGAACATTTTAGTTCAATAGATACCAAAAAAATATGTGAATATAAGATGTAGGACAGACAACAAGAAGAGGCAAAGAGATCATGCATAGTGGCGGGAGCATGAGATGTGCGATACAAATGTAAGAGCAAGGCTTGACTAATGACTAAAGAGTAATCCAGACAGATTAAAATTCTACAAGAAACACTGTGAAAAAATTCAGTTGCTGATGCACTTAACTCAATGAGAGTTAGGTCAGCGACTTGAGACAATGGCTGAGCACAGTAGATACACATGCTGTCAATTTGCTGATTTCATGTACAAGTTATGTGTGGAAGATCCCTGAAGGAATAAGGCAGTAATTGAATTGAGTGGAGCAAGAATGTTGCCAACAAAAATAAACTTCTGCATATTGAAAGACATGACAAGATACTATGGGCTATGGAAATCTGAAGATCACATTTGCTGATCATCAGAAGTTTACAGTAAGCCCAAAACTTTAAAAAAGACTAGATGTGACTAAAATATGCTGCATTTTCAAGAATGGCCAAAGTATTGCACTGCCACTTTTGAATGCCTTGCAAGAGTAGGGCTGTAAATACATACTTAAAAATAGCAATGTTCAAATGCTGCAGCATGGTAGTGCTAAAGTGGTGTGCCTGACTAGGAGTTTTGATGGACAGACAGTGTCAGAAAATGACTAATGACCTAATGTCTATATTAGCTATCACAGTAAAGCTTAATGCTTTCACCCATACCACCTACCAACAATGATGATGTTGACATTTAGCTGCCAAACAAACCGGCCCACAACATACAGCAATAACTATTGCACAAAGTTCCACAACATAAGCAAGGCTTATATTCCTAAATACCAGTAAAGTGTGCTGTTATATTTTAACAATACGACAGCCACCCGCTCTGCATTCACATGTGCTGAGAAATGCAATCCACATCTCAAGAAAAATACTACTGCAACAACTGCCAATACATGCAATAATATTAAACAATGGCTAAGTACTGGTGGTATGTGTTGATTGTATATACTTCAAGTGTGACAAAGTGCACACAAAGGGCTGCAGTCATCTCAGAGTGGCACTGTCACTTATCACAGATACAGAAAAATATCACGGGTTACGTTGCAGTCAAACAGAATTTTCAAATGATGAGAGCGAGCATGGTAAGAAATGAGGTTGTGCCTGTGCCCCCCACATAGAAAAAGCATTCTTAACCTACCACACTGTCAAACAGTGCAGTCTGTTCGGAGGTTGTGAAGCAACTGGTGACACCATTTCTTAGCTGAAGGATGGTGAACCGCCCGAAGGACTTCCATTTCCAACAGCGCCAAAGACCGATTATGAGGAGGGGGAGCGGTCTCCTGAAAAGACACATTCAACACATATTGCACTGGCCCTTTCACTCTGCAAAAGCCTGCACAGCACTGGACACTGGTTAGTGTATGCGTTAAGACCTAACTCTTTTGTTACCATGTTTATAGAAATCAATCATATTTGATCAAAAGCTTTACTAGCACTGCTAAACATTCCCGCTAGAATTGTTCTACTAGCGACGTCACGCCCTGCCTGAAATGATAACTGAGCTTTAACAATTTGTAAAATTTGACTATTTTTGGCATATTGGGGAACCTGAAAAATAAAACTTTGACTGGAGGTATAGTCGAAGCTAGCCTCCAGTACTCCTAGCACTTCCTTGAAGAAGCTTAGCAAAATTTGCACTTATAACGCAATTTTTGAACGACAGCAGCAGCGAAGCCACAGAAGCTTCTCTCAGGTTGTCTAATTTTCCCAATCAACATAGAGGCTGTTTTAACAATGTCTCAAACAATTGTAGATGCTCATGAGTGCATGTTATTTTGATAATTGTGTTCGAGTAATATCAAACGCAACTTTATTTTTACCACCATGGGTTACAGCATTTCGACACCGTATGTATGTATTATTAGGAGCAATCCTTCCTGTTGTCAGTTTTCACTCACACAAGATGCGGTCGATTTCAGACCAACCTTCGACCGAACTTGATAAGCAGTCTAATCTCCTACATTTTGAAAACAGTCTGCACGACCGCCCTTATTCTTTACTGTACAATACTGTGCAACACTGTACAGCTCTGTACAGGAACTGAACAAAGCACATGGAAGCTCTTGCACCAGTTGAATGCAAACTAGACCACTTTACCTGTAAGAAAAAAGCCGATTGAACACAGTAATCAAGTACGAGGAGGCTTCTGCATGCTCCCTGACCTGACAATCATTCCTTCCCGAGCCTAAAGAATGCAGTAAATAACAAACCAGGTGCCTGCTGCAATGAGTAAATACAATTGCTCTCTGTAAACAGGAACTTACATGTTTTCACATTTGCAAAGCTACTGCTTACCCACATAGCATGGGCCTCACTATGGCTTATATTGATGCCAACAAATCTTCATAATAATTTCGAAATTTTTTTGCATGATCCGACTTACAAAAGTTGGTAATAGGAGCCAGGTGCATATCTTGTATGTTTTAGATTTTTTTTTTTACTCTCAGTACTTATACTAAAAATAGCAAATTATTACTTTCAGTTGTGTTCCTTGAGGTGCCTCATTGAATTTTCACATAGAAACTCCCGAAAACTGTCTGAACTATAATTACTGCTTCACATTCATTCAAAATACCAGTGATCAAGTTACAATATCATACATACAGAGTACCCCAACTAACTTGGACCAAGATTTCGAAAAAACCTACGTGTTCTTCAGAACATAAATCATGTGGATGTTGTTAGCGTTTATCTAAACTTACACTACCATTTTTTGCTCGTCCTTTTTTGAGTAATTAGCTGAGAAAGATTAGCTTTTTAAATATAGCTTGAAACGTTCAGGCGTCAATAGGAAAGTTGTGGAGCTCCACAAATATTGCCCATCCCAGGCACTTCCAACGAGACAGACTTAGCATGGCCGTTTTTATCCGGGAAAACGAAAGCCCGCGGAGTTTAAAAAATATGTGACAGCACACTCCGTGCGCCGGAATGCACCACGATAACAGCGCTCTCATGAGTGATTTGTAAAACATCGCCAGCGCCGCGTGTTCCCTTCACTTCCGAGAAAGGGCTTCAACTTTTGCTCGGCTCTGACAATACCGGCAGCGGCTGGCGACGGCTATCCGAAAAAGCACTTTGTCAGCAGTCGCTTGCGTCTGTTGCTGAAGAATGCATCGTCATCAGCTGTTTATTGATATGACGAGAAGAGCAATTTTTTTTTCAGCGTCCAAGTCGATGCGGAATAGAAAAAATACACACAAATATGCATCATACATCTGAAACCTGTGCGAGGAGAGCATCATAGGTTACAACGCCGCTTTTTTTCCAAGCTGTGCCAGCAGCTAGATGTATGTGAGCTCGACTGTCCATTACTGTCGTGCCGCATAACGGTTTCAAATAATTTGTTTGCAGTGCCTAAAGCATGCCGTACCCAAGCGAGCAGAAGGCGAACATAGTCTTAGCCTTGGAAGCGGCACAGGGCGACAAGAGGAAGGCTGCCAAGGTATACTGAAATTGGCAATGTGGGGGAAGACCTAGTGCGAACACAATTATGAGGAGTTACTTGACGCTGAAAGAAACAGGTAGCTTCAAGACGCGGCACAGAAAGGGGACCATCAGTGAAGATGCTGAAGGAGACATTTTGGCTTTCATAACTGCAAACCCTCATTCCAGTGTGCATGATGTGAGTGGTGAGGCCAGCATTTCAAAGTCTTCAGTGTCAAGAGTTCTTAGGAAGGCTAAAATGCATCCATGTCACCTTAAACTGCATCAAAACCTGCAAGAGACTTTCGATGGCGGCTTGACTTCTCAAATTGGATCCTTGTGAACAGTGATGAAATACCAGATTTCGTTGACATGACAAAGTGCCTTGGGCAGAGGAGGCAACCTTCTCCAGAAATTCTCAAGTCAACATCCATAATGCACATTACTGGAGCGATACAAACCTGCATTGGGTGGCGCAGGCCAGACACCAGTCTCAATGGTCATTCAGTGTGTGGTGTGGTATCTTTGACGAAAGAATAATTGGCCCCATATTTTTTCACAAGCTCACTGCTCAGCGGTACATGAACAACATTTTGGAAGGCCCAGTCGAAGATTTTCGCTGTGATCTTCCTTTTGCATTTTTAAAGCGAACTTCGTTCAACAGCAAACTTGGCTCACAGCAGCAGCCTTGAACGAGTCTCGCTTGATGAAGCCTTCAAACGCCAGTGGGTCGGGCGGCATGGACGAGTGGCATGGCCTGCAAGGTCACCGAACTTGACGCCTCTCGACTTCCTATGGGGATATGTGAAAGACCGAGGCTACCGCAAACCTACAACTACCAGAAGCGCTAAAGGCAGAGATTGCTGAGGCCTGCAGCGAGATACCGTCTTGCGTCATCAAAAAAGCTACATCGGACGTGCTGAAAAGGTGCCAATACTGCATTATGGCAGAAGGTGACTTGTTTGAACACATTCTTTAGACAGACATCACAGCGAATAAATCCCTACAACCATTATCCATGCAAAGAGCCATCTGTGTGAAACTTTTGTACAACGTGGAAAAGGCACGTAAGTAATATGAAATTACAAATTCTCCGCCGACAAGGAATGGACAGTAAGCAAAAAAGCAACCTTCCATGTCAGTGTGCAATTTTTCCTTTTGTGACAACCAGCGTAATTCACACAAGTGGGCTCGTCAGCTGGCTGCCAGTCAACATGACCAACCCGTTGCTTTTTTACACGCAGTTTTCCCCGTTCGGCACGACAGCAGTCGGTGCATTGCAAGATTCAGTGTCCTTGTTCATCACCACGGCAGTTTCCTACGGAGACTGCGCGTACACACCGCCCACACCATGACGATTGCTGGGCGTCAATGCGTCCAGGCCTATCGACATCATCAAGAGCACATATAAGAAACCAGCCACCACCGGCACCTTCCAGTGGGCTCGTCGGCTGGCCGCCAGTCAACATGACCAACCCGTTGCTTTTTTACATGCAGGTCAGTAACAAAGCGTCTACTGTTAAATCCAGCGTTAGGATTAATGGCGAGCTATTCCGATGGGATGGCGCGAGTGACAGAAGGATTCAGACATGCAAACAATCTGAAGACACCAGTCACAATGAATCCAAACCGATGCCCAAAAGCTCCTCCGTTTCATCAACCTTAATGCACGTAGCATCGTTAATAAATCTGATGATATTGAAAGTATCATTTTAACACTCAAGCCGCATATTCTAATAATCACGGAAACTTGGCTTCACCCCAATATCTCCGACGAGGAAGTAACACCACCAGGTTACGGAATTCATCGTAAAGATAGAAGTCTGCGCAATGGTGGTGCTGCAATTATTTATCAACAGTCACTACTGGTGTCTAGGTTACCTGATATACCTGCAATTGCGCGCATCCTGATTAAAGTGCTTTTGGATGGGAACACTTTAATCGTAGGAGGCTTCTGCCATCCCCCTACTCAAGGTAACTTTTTTTCTCGAGCTTAACGAATTCCTGTGTTCTAGCAAAAGCTATTCTTGTAATGTCCTCTTGGGTGGCGACTTCAATATGCCTTCAATCGACTGGAGTGCCGATTTTCCTGAGCCCCTTTCTAGTGCTGCTGAACCTTTTGTTGACCTCGTAGTATTCCATGATTTAGCTCAGTTAGTAAAAGAGCCCACGCGCAGTCAGAATGATACAGCTTTGATTTTAGATCTATTCCTTGTAAGCAATGCAGTGCTCAGTTGTGATCCCGAAGTACATATCTTTGACGGAATATCTGATCACAAAATGGTGTCTTTAACAGTTCAACTTGGCTGTCCCACTGAAACCAAGAAAAAAAGATGCCTCGTTCCAAACTTTTGCTGCTCTAAGGACGTTGACATATTGGACGCCATGGGTAGGTCGCTGACGACGGTCGCAAACCAATCTATTACCTTCCAGTTGATTGCCCACCAATTGCAAATATCTCAGTGACTGAAAAAGGCATTTTATCTCCCTTGTTAAATTTGAATACAAAGAAATTGCCTGGAATGGACGGCATACCTACTGCTTTTCTCGTGAGATATGCTGAGTGGTGCTCGAAATATCTGTGCATCCTATTTAGGAAGTCTTTATCGTGTGCAGAAGTTTTGGATGACTGAAAGTATGTAAAGGTTACCCCAATACCCAACTGGGGGGGGGGTCAGTTCGGAGGTGCCGTCTATGTGAAGCCAAGGCCAATGGGACATGTTCCCTCCATCGAGGGGCCTTAAAGGTCCAAACACTCAGCATCGACTCAACCCTCAGGATACCCTTATCCCTGGACACTGGACATGGCTAATCCATGCACGATTAAACGTGGGAGGGGCCAAACCCCACATGCTCGGAATTGTTTTGCTTGATGAACGAAAAATTAAGTACTATTCTCCACGTAACATTGTTCACTAGACTATGGAGCTTGATTTTGAATTTCAGCTTGATATCAACTGGTCTTGATGCCTCACCGTTGTGTCTGCAGGGATAGAGCCATCTTTTTGCAACTTGTATTGTTTTGAGTACCTGTGGGCGCTAACACTTGTGGTTGGCACTGAAAGAGTGAATGAGCAAGGTACCCCACAATGTCAATGACCAAGCCACTCCATTTTCTTTTCTTGTGACACATTTCCACTTGTTTGAAAAGTCGGGCCAAACTTGTCCAAGCCAAGCCAGTCCAAGACAAGAAAAAACATGGCAGCAGAGAGCAGGTAAGTCTTTCTCTCATGTTTTTCAGGATAGCAAGAAGTTAAACACAGAATAGTACGGGGAAGAAATAGATGCATTAGTGCGTGTTTTCACTTAGTGAACAGCACAGACAGAACCTTCAATATTTCCGTAGTGAATCAGATGGCTTCGCGTGACTTTGCCACGGAGCTCTTTGTGTCAGATGGAACGGCTGCTGGCACCCATGATGTCACTTCGCCAGAAAAATAAAATCACAAAAGCTGCTCTACACAGGTGTGACATTTTGTGCCTGGTCGCGAAGATGGACAGTTTCATCATGATCATTTCAGCGTTTCTGGCCCACTGCTTCTCTATGGTTTAACGCCACTGTAACGTACCTCTCAACCTTTCCGTGCTGTCCTCGCCGGCAAGAGCATTGTTGCAAATACCAAAGAAATTTTACATTTTAGCACTGGTAGGTGGCCTTGAGGTGTTGACCTCAACGCTATATGTAGTTGCATGTAGTTGTACTTAATTGTCATGGCTAAGAATGTTAAAAGTATTATCGATTATGAAAAAAAAATATTTTGAGTGGACTGATCTTATCATGAAGAACAATATCCAAACACCAGAAGTTGCATTGGTGTGTAATGCAACAATTTCGTGCTGCAGTGCTTCTAAGTATGTGACAAACTCTTTCATTTGTCATTTCTTTATGTTTGAATTTAAGTTGTTGCTGACGATGTGCATCTTCTATGCGCTCTCGCTCTTCAGTGTTTCTGGATGAAAACATTTCAAGTGGCGACGTCTCCTGGCTTTATCAAGCTTCTTTCAACCTTTCTTGTCGGGGTCATTAATTGATTAATGAGCTTTAATGGCGCAAGTTGTCGAGGTGGCATGTCATGATGTGCCATTGTAAAGTGAAATTAATAAAATGGCTTCATGTGCATCACTATGTGTCTACATTAACATTTGGTATGGCTACATATTGAGCCCTCTCTACAGCAGGGCTCAATTTGTATGCTCTGTCAAGCAGTAAGAGCATGCTTTAGTTTTAGGCCAAAATTTTTTCACTTTGTGGACAGAAGACAGGCCACTTCATATAATAAAATTAAGGATTTTTACTGGGAACAGTGAATGCCTAGGTCTTTCAGATGTATTGAACATGTACAAAAAGATCCTTGAACACTCTTCTGAGGACATCATGAGGATGTGCTGAAGCCGGACAAATTAATTTAATAAGCATGTTTTGAAGCTCATGTGGAGATGTCCAAACATACTCTATTGTATGTCTGTGGTTGTCCTGAGGATGTCATTGAGTTGTCTGGGAAGGGCACACAGTCACTGCTAAATTATATTATGGGTTTTACGTGCCAAAACCACTATCTGATTAAGAGGGATGCCGTAGTGGAAGACTCTAAAAATTCGGACCACCTGAGGTTCTTTAACATGCATCTAAATATAAGTACACAGGCGTTTTCGCATTTTGCCCCCATCGAAATGCGGCCACCTTGGCCGGGATTCAATCTCGCAACCTCGTTCTTAGCAGCCCAACATCACTGCCTCAAAGCAACCACGGGGTGCCACAGTCATAGTGCCGAAACGCTTGCTGTACTGCACATGTATTTGTCTGCCGGCATACATGCACCTGCATTTCATGGGAGCTCTGTGAAGCGAGATTTCTTTGTACCCGGGCTGCTCCTGTCTGTGCAAGAGTGCAACACGTATCTTGTTGAGCCAATGCAGTAACTGATGACTGCTTTCATTTAAGCAAGCAAAACACATTTGAAGTGCTGCCACTCAGAGGTGGCAGAAAACGCAGGTGCATGTGCCTTACTGCCTCACAAAAGCGTGCAGTATATTTACAATGGCGTCATGTACTAAGCCACATGTGCTGCCGAGCAGATAAGGTGCTCATCACAATAGGGTTGGCAGTGATAAGTCATGCTTGCCTGCTCATCCGTGGTTATAGTCTTTCATGAGGATGCTGCCACTGTTCCATGCATTTACAATGCTATCATAAGCACCGTTTCACTCATTTCAAAGCTGAAGTTATTCGCATACCACACTCTGTACAGTAAAACCTTGTTAAATTGACCATCGTTGATTCGGGCGTGTCCTCTGGTCCGATGAGGCATATACATTACTTAATGCAATCAAACTCTAGTTAATTTTGACGTTTTTGACCACACATAGGTTAATTCTGACAACTCTCAGAGCTTGGTGAGCATGAAGTGCCACAAAAGAGAAAAAATTGCACCAGCATGCAACCAAAACCAAGTGGGTGAATCCGCATCGCCATAGTCACCAGTGTAAATTGTATGTGAATGACAGCAATGCCAGAACACTTCATGCATATTTGTGCCTCTAAAGCCTTTATTCGTGCGTTTACCACTGCGCATAACACCGTGTTGATCACGTGCCTTCATAACTGCATAGGCACCATCAATGATCGTGTTGATAGCCACCAGGCCTTCGTCCACAGCCATCGCGGCAAACAGTATTTTCGTTATGACTTCGTGCACGAGTCGGCTGCGTGCCTTCAAAACTTCATAGTCGCCATCCATTATCGTATTGATAACGACTGCAGTTTCGTCTGCAGTTTTTGCAGCAAATGGTAGTTTTGTTTTGCCTCGGTGCATGCATCAGCTGCGTCCCTTTAGAACTGCAAGGTCATCGTCGATGGCGGACGCGGTTTCGTCTGCAGTGGTTGCAGCAAACAGTTCCGTTTTTTACTGCAAGGGTGTCGAGAATAAAGAGCACCAGCTACATCAGTATGTGTGGATGATCTGTTGGCGACGAGCTCACTGTTGAAAAAACAAGTGGGATGTGTGTGCGTTAATGAAAAGAAGTGTCTCAAGCCTGTTTCACATGATGCAATTTTTGTCGCACCGGAAGTGCGATTTTCATCATTTGCGATGAAAATTGCAGTCGCCGTGCCGACCCGCCGATTTTTGGCTGCGACCAACTGGTTGGTCGGACAGTCGCACTGCCGCAGCGATTTTCCGTCGAAATTGCGTGGAGAGCTATTTCGCCAGTTTGTTTTTGAAAATGGCGTCTTGCTCAACAAGGGCAATGCGCGGAGACTTGGGTTGCCGTTCGGTACGTACGCAAAGGGAGGATAAAAAACTTGTACCACAGATTCCATTCTCCCATTTCCATGCGTTCGTTGACACGCTACGCAGCAAACGAAGTGCATTTCCACGTTTGCTTCGTATGCTTTTGCGAGTTGGATGTTCGATTCCCACGAGGCGACATGGACTTTTGGGGTCCTCACAATTTTCTTTTGTTGAGTAGCATACAAAAATTGTGCGTACGGAGGGCCTTCAATAATTTCAACCTCGGCAAGGACAAATGACAAGACAGCAGAGTACCCGAAGTTTCAACGTTGTGCTGAACACGGTACTGTTCAGTTGCGTTTTCTTGTCAGTTTTCAAGCGTTACTTTCCTGATGTATCTTGAAAGGTTATCTTACCTCACTTATTAAGTTTGATATGGCAAATGTGCAGGCTATCGTAATGAAATTTCTGCGCTAGAATTAACTCTCCGGCTTGAATAAACAGCGTCGTCAATTTGTTTTCGAATATTTTATGCACATTAAGTTGCATCTCTTCTCTGGAGAATTTTTTTTTCCTGCAGAGAAACCAATAAACCTTGAATATGTTGCGAACTTTGTATCCTTACTGCACCTGTATTAACATTTGCTTTGAACAGTAGTTAACTTTACAATTAGTAAATTATTGGCTTGCTATAGTGGCATAGTGACAACGCAGCCTCCTGCACAGTCATGTAAAACTCGTGCAACAATGCAAAAAAGCAGGCAAACAGCCTGTTCTTGTGTAGACGAATCTGTAGAGGATGACACGAAAGAAAAGTAAATACAAACTGTGCAGTGAAGTCAGCCAGTTGCATCCCTTTCTGTGAATCTTTTAAGTATAAACAGTTCTTGCAAGTCCACAGCTAATCAAGTGTGCAGAAACATCCATGCCTTACATGTTTCTACTAACAGTTTGTGACAAGTTTGTGATCACATCTACTAGTGTGTAAACCCATATAACGATATCCTCTATGATTACTACCTTTATAAATAATAAAGTACCATGCTACTTGTAAGAACATATCACTCTGGGATTTTAAAAGAAATTTCTGCATTTCAACCATACACAATGCAGTTTATTCAATAAAGGACCACAAACTGTTTTTTTGCAATGACACACTTATTGCAAGCTTTACCTACATACAAGCAAGAAAAAAAGAACATCTGTAGACAAAGAAATTGTTCAAATTATTCATCTCACTGTTGCTATAACATTCTGCTGCTAACACAAGGTGAGGGGTTGAATTGCCAGCCGTGGCAGTCGCATTTAGATGGGAATAAAAGGTAAAAAAAAAAGCTCTCGTGCCTTGATTTAGTTCATCATTATTTATTGAACCCTTAAACTTTGCAAGACTATTGCATAAGGGGGCATGCATATGCAAAATCTAACACGCAATACTAACACCAATCTAAAGCAAATGGCACAATTGTATAAGAAGCATCTTTCCTGATGTTTTGAATGTGTAAACATTCACTGCATCAATATGTATTGTTCAACAGCACTGCACAAATAAGCATTGTCAGACATAGTAAGTACTCTATCAGGTAGCTGCGTCTATAGATGTATAAATGACAAAAGACATGAATCCTCATACTACATCATGCACAAATAAAACCTTTTGCAAGAGCTGCCCCTTCTGGCAGATATGAGTGGGCCATAGGCAGCAGTAACTTTATTAGAGGGCATTGTTTAATACCACTTATGGAAGAATGAAGAGAGCGAAAGGGCTTTCCATACAGTACCTCATGTTACTCTAATAGGAGGAATGATGAGCAAAATAATTGGTGGTAGAGCACATAAGTTAAATCATAACTTTTTGAAAGACAGAAAATTCCAGGTGAGAGTTGGAGGTAAATTTCGCCCACCCGCACCAACAACACAGGCATACTACAGGAAGCACTACAGTCTATCGAGTACTACAGCCTATGGGAAAGCTATCTTATACAGATATCAAGAATGATGCAACAAGCTCTCGACAACATGGCAGATTTTCTTAGCCAGTCTGGCCTCTTATTTTCTGATAAGTCAGCTTACATTGACATCGGAAATAAGACCAGAATCAAGAACTACCCCAGACTGCACAATGTGCTTCACATAGTTGGACAAGTATATCCGCAAGTCAACAGCCCCAAATCCTCGGCTTGTGTAAGACCAAGATGGCAGAGCCAGCACGTGGGCGAAACAATTATGCCATGCCTGGACACAAATTCTACGCCTACTAAAAAAAGTACTCTTAAAATCATGGGGGATGGAGCGGATACTATGGAAAATCACAGATGCTGTACTTGTGTCCAAGGTATTGCATGGTATGAATTACCAGCAGCGGACTAAAAAGAGAACTGATCGAATACAGGCTTCGGGTACTGAAAGGTCTTTCCAACTTTACCATGCTTGAAGACCTCTGCGAGAAAGAGCCAAAGAACAAGCACCTAGACAGAGTAGAGTTGCAGTCTGTGGCCCAAATTCTTTGCCTCAAAAGCTTTGAACCTGGTTGGTAGATACTTTGCCAGCTAGCATGTGAGTTGCAAAGACTGCCAGTCCCTTCAGAAACACAACCTCAGGAGCACCTGAACTTGAAAGAGAACAAGCCCATACCGTGCAATATGGGGGCAAACAATTAGGCCAGGAGACAATATGCGACTGCCAAACACCGAGGAAGTTGCTGATCATGAAGACACAATATAACGCCAGGCACATATAGTACACTGATGTGGCAATAACAGTGTAACAGTAGTATGACACTACATAAAATTAAATAGCATACAACCAGAAAAGCTGAACTGAGAGCAATCAAAGCAGCACTTGCAGTGCAAATTTGCAGATTACAACATCCTGCATGCCTGCATCGATTCACCAGATACTGTCAGGGCCTATACATCACACAAGATTGTCAGGAAAATCTGGAGATTGACACATGACTTGCAAGCACATGGCCAAGAAATTAAATTATATGATACATAGCCATGCAGATATTCCACAACATACGTGGGCTCATGTGCTCAACATAAGAAATGAAAACTGGACGAGTTGGCATGGATTCATTATTAACTACCGCGAAAAAAAAAAAGACAACGGACAAGATCAAAGCACTCTGTGTATTCACTTTGTTTTTGTCTATTGTCTTTCTGTTGCGCTGTAATTAATGAATTCATGAGGCTGCACAGGAGAACAATGCCCCCACCCAAGGCCCTGTTTTCACATCCAAATCTATGTGCACGCACACGCACACACATTCACACACACATAAATGTTGCAAGGGCACATAGCATGAAGCAGTATTAACAGGATGGCACTAGAGAGGGATGAGGGCTAACTTTCAACTAAGATTTATTGTAAAAATGAGGCTATTTGTACAGTTTACCAGAAAAAATGAAACAGCAAGAAGGCCAGGTAAAAATTGGTGCTTGATGCAACCAAACATAAATAAAGATATTACAGAAAGAAAACACAGGTAAAAATTCCAAGTGCAGGAAAGAACAAATCACTACAATCGCCAATCATGCATGCCAGCACCTTTCAAGAAACACTGTTCTTTTTCCTATAGACAGACTGACAGCTTGCTTATGCAAGCACAATCTTCCAGTTCTATGCCATTAGAAAAAAAAAAGAGTTTCTCGGAAGGTAGTCGCATGCGCACTTGGTGATCACAACGTTCTTGTTTTTTTCTCCTAGACTTGTATACTTATATGTATTTTCTCTCATTCTTGTTTTTGATTGTTTGGTTTCATCAAGCACTGGTTTTTATCAGGCTTTCTTGCTGTACTACTTTCTGGTAACTTTAATAAATCACTGCATTTTCACAATCAACCTTTTAATTAGAAGTTAGCGTGCCCTGTTCTTACTGCTTCACACTATACACTCTTGCAACACTGTCCAAATAAAATATTCTATAAGGTACATAGAAGCACCATAAGGGCCATTAATGCCACTTGTTGCAGTCTAAAAAAATAAACACTAGCCTGGCTGCAAATGGCACAAGAGAACAAATAGGACAAACAAGAAAACCGAGATCATTTAACAACAGAATATGTAATGTACATGGTGAGTAAATGTTGGCTGGCAAGCAATAAACTGAACATACACAAAACGGAGAAGCAAAAATTAATGTGTGTTTTCTGACAGGAGATGCATCCATCTCTAACGGATGCCATGCTGGCAAGATTCTCCCCACACTTTTGGATCTATAGCTTCCACAATTTCTCTAGGTAGCCAATCTGCACAGAATGCTAGCTTCTTCCTTTACAATGCACGCTCAGATGTCGAGGGTGCATTGTAGAGAAAGAAGCTAGCATTCTGTGGAGATCGGCTGCCTTGAGAAATTATTGAAGCTGTAGATCTAAAGACACTGGGAGAATCTTGTGTCAGCATGACCTCTGTTACACTTTCAGAGATGGATGCATTTCCTGTTGGGATCTGTATGGACTGTTAAGAATGGCGAGCCGCTAAGCAAGATTGCCACCTTGCCACCCGATTACGACAAGGGGTGCAAGACGCGCATTCCGCACCCTCTCCGTCACTGCAGCTAGGAGGCGTTCGAAGAAGCGGCCTTTGTGCTGAAAACCCGCTTCCTTCCTCCAGCCCCATCGACATTGTGACGGGACGAGTTCGGTGTGTGAACAATGGTTTCGGAGTTCCCCAACGTGGACCTGATTTGACACGCATGGACAAGCTGCCGTGGGGAAGCCGTATTTTGGTGCTTCTCATGCTCGTCCAAGCGCAAAACAACGAGCGACCCTCGATCGGCACCGATACTTCCCGGAACGGCACCCCTTCAACGCCGTCGTTTGGGCTTCGGAATGTGTGTGTCTTTGTGTCTGTAAACTGATCTGCAGAGCAGCGGCGAGTTGGTGATGAGTAAACGAACAGTCGCCGCCTCGTATGGCCGGCGGATCGAGTGTATAAAAACTGTGGTTGTGCGAATGCTGAGGACACTTCTCTTGAGCAGTCATGTTAGACTGAGTCACTTCTCTCGTGCAGTCATGTTGGACTGATACTCTTTTTTTTCTCAAACAGTCATGTTAGACTGATTTAATTTCTGTAAATAAACCCTTTTTCCTCGTTCTCGATGAGAAACAGTTCTTCACTTCATCAACGATCTCAACGTAAATAAGTTGGACGACGGCATGGGCCAGCTACCTTCGAATTCATGCTGTACTCCAATCTTGGCAAAGGACCACGGACAATGGGATTGAGCCCCCAATCCTGACAACTGACTGACAGCGGTGAGATGGACTTTTCGACATGGTGCTGTATCTGCGGTAAGTGCTTGGTTTTTGCTTTGACTCTCTAGGCTTCATTTTGTGGTTGTTCTGTTTAGAACAGTAGGGAAGCTAGATTGTTGTGTGTTAGCTAGGTTGTGTTTTACTAGCTAGCTTTAGAGAGCAGAATCAAGGCAGTAAAGCAGCAGTCATGGAGTTAAGGACACTGCTGAGAGACGAGTTGTTGATTGTTGGTGAGGAACTGGGCCTAGATGTACGCAAGGAAATGCTCAAATCGGAATTATTGGAGCTAATTTCCGAAAAGGCCAGTGAGGAAGAAATTGAAATGGGGTTTGAACTTCTGAAAAAGAGAGAAGAACGAGAGAGAAAAGAACAAGAGAGAGAGGAACGCGATAAAGATCGCGAGTTAAGAAAAATGCAACTGGAACTTGAAAGCAAACGTTTGGAGTTGTCTCAAGGAAGTGAAGGCGCTCTGGGACGATCAAGTGAGGCAGAATCGTACCGCATGGACAGGCTATTAAAGCCATTTGAGGTCGGGACCGACGTAGGCTTGTTCCTAAGCAATTTTGAAAGGACTTGCGAGAAGATGAACTTCGGTCCGAGTACATGGCCACAGCGGTTGCTGTCTATGTTGCCGTGTGAGGTGGCGGAAGTAATCGCCAGATTGAGTGTGCAGGATGCATAAATTATGCAAAAGTTAAGGCTAGTCTCCTGAAGAAATACCGCCTTTCAGCCGAAGCTTTTCGGCAAAGGTTTAGGAGCACAGGCAAGAAAGATAGCGAGGGCTATCCGGAGTTTGCATATAGCTTAAAGGCCAACCTAGTCGAGTGGCTTAAAAGCGCGGAAGCGTACGACAGCAGAGACATGATCATTGAATGCATGTGTCTAGAGCAGTTTTACAAAACCATCCCCCAAGCTGTGAAACTGTGGGTGCAAGACAGAGGTAATGTAAACACTGTGGAAAGGGCGGCTGAATTAGCCGAAGAGTACGCAACCCGTAGAAAGTTGAACGCCGAGGAGGGAAACTGGGACGGTCGAAATGGACCGCGGAAACCATTTCCGTTCAAAAAGGGTGCGCAAACTAGACGATCAGAGCCTGTAGACATGGCGGAAAAGCCCGCAGAAAAGAGCGAGGAGAAACTTAACGGAGAAACCACACAAAAAGAACAGAAAAGAAAATTCGAATCTGTTAGACCAATTCGCTGTTACAAATGCCACAAACTGGGACATATAGCTGTAAACTGCGAGAAGTCTAGCATAGTTTTTTCCTACGTGGAGGAAAAAGATGAGAATATGGAACTTTTAAGTCCATATCTCCACGACCTGCAAGTTAATGGAAAACCATTCCGAGTGCTAAGAGACAGTGCCGCCACGCTGGACATTGTCCATCCGTCTTACGTGATGGTAGATTACTTCACCGGAAAAGTAGCATGGATAAAACAGGTTGTAGAAGAACACAGCGTGTGTCTGCCCATGGCCAAAGTCAAAATCAGTGGACCATTCGGGGAGCTAGAGACTGAGGCTGCAGTTTCCAAATTTTTGTCACTGCAGTATCCCTACATCTTTTCGAATCGTTCGAATCAGTTACTGCGTGACAGAGGGCTCAAACTGGGAGAGGGCATAGTACAGGCATTGACCCGAGGCCAAGCTCGTAAGATCGCGGCGCTTTCGGCTGAAAATGCTCAAGCTCCTCCAGCGGAAGCAGAAAAGGGGATAACTTCAATACCCGAATCCGAGCTAGGCCCGAGGGACAAAACAACAGTTGAGGAGAGCCTGCCAGCTGACCAGCTCAATGAGAGCGTAGCACTAGAGTGTCAGAGTTCTAGCCTGCAGGAAGAGCAAGCAGAGGCGCTCACAAGCGAGACAGGGTCGTTATTATCACCGGCCTCAAAGAACTTTGATCAACTCTTACGCGTGGATAGAGAGTCCCTCTCAGCTGAGCAAAAGAATGATGAGAGCTTAGCTAAATTACATGACACAGCTAAAGAAGGCATTGCTAGGCGCAACGTAACGATACATGAGAGAGGAGGATTGTTGTATCGGCATTACAGAGATCGAAAGGGTAGGATTTTAGATCAGTTAGTCATACCTACTAAGTATAGGGAGGACCTTTTGAGTCTTTGTCATGGAAATGGGTGGTCCGGCCACCTAGGCATAAACAAATCAAAGGAAAGATTGCTTATGGAATACTACTGGCCTGGCTGTTTCAAAGATGTAGAAAACTTTGTAAGATCATCCGACGCCTGCCAGCGTTCTGGTAAACCAGGAGAGACTTGGAAAGCTCCACTGAAGGTAGTGCCCCTAATAACAGAGCCTTTCAGACGACTTGTAATAGACACGGTAGGGCCTCTTCCAAAAACAAAATCAGGCTACAGGTACTTGTTTACCATGCTGTGTCCGGCTACCAAGTTTCCAGAAGCAATCCCTTTGAAAGAGCTCAGCTCCACCGAAGTAGTAGACGCGCTTTTGACAGTGTTTGCACGAGTTGGGTTTCCAGCCGAAATTCAGGCAGATCAAGGGTCAGTATTCACGAGCGCACTGACTTCCAAATTCTTGCAAAAGTGCGGGGTAAAGTTAATACGCAGTTCTGTCTATCACCCTCAGTCAAACAGTGTAGAGAGGTGGCATTCGGTGCTTAAGCGAGTTTTGCGTGCGCTCTGTTACGAGCACAAGGAGGACTGGGAGAACTGTCTGCCGGCAACTTTGTTTGCTTTGCGAACGGTTCCACATGAGGCGACAGGGTTCTCACCAGCAGAACTAGTGTATGAGAGGACACTCCGTTCTCCACTGAGAATGTTAAGAGAGATGTGGGAGGAAAGAAGGGAGAGTCCAACAGTGGTTGAATACGTGCTAAATTTACTGGAACGGCTAAGCGCAACCCAAGAACTAGTCGGAAAGAACATGGCAATAGCTCAAAAGAACGCCAAAGTCTATTACGACAAGAATGCGAGGCTTCGTACGTTTAAAGTCGACTTAACGATGAAAGCGGTAAAGTGTAGGTTTGGTTGTTCGCAGGTTACTTATCTGGGCCATGTTGTCGGTCAGGACATGAGACGGCCGGCTGAGCTGAAAATAGCGACGATTGGAGATTTTTCTCAGCCGCGCTCGAAAACGGACCTTCGTTCATTTCTGGGACTTGTGGGGTACTATCAATGGTACATTCCGAATTACTCGCAATTGGCAAGTCCACTAACAGACGCCCTCCGAAAGGGAGCACCGAGTAACGTACACTGGGATAAGGACAAAGAGAATGCTTTCCAAAGTTTGAAAACGCTATTGGTTTCTCGCCCTGTGCTTCGCGCGCCAGACTACACAAAGGAATTCATAGTTCAATGCGACGCAAGCGACAAAGGTATGGGCGTGGTACTTAGTCAGGTCGGCGACGATAACGAGGAGCATATTATCCTCTATGCCAGCCGTAAACTAAATGTAAGGGAGGAAGCCTACAGCGCTTCAGAGAAGGAATGCGCTTGTTTGGTTTGGGCCGCCCAGAAGTTGTCGTGTTACTTGTACGGAGCGAAGTTCATCTTCGAGACCGACCACTGTCCTCTGACGTGGCTCAATCAAATGTCACTCAAAAACGGCCGCTTGCTCCGATGGAGCCTCACTCTCCAAGAGTACAACTTCTCCGTTAGATATAAGAAGGGAAAGTTGCATAGCAATGCGGATGGTTTGAGCAGGCTAATTTGAATTCTGCGTTTGAGGGTCCCGCCTAAATTTTAGGGTGACTAGTGTTAACTTTTCTTTAAGCGAAGAAGATCCCCTCTCATTTAGCAGGATTCCCTCCATGATTGCTGAATTTGTCAGCAGGAATTTTCTTCAGAAATTGGCATAGCGAAATGTAGCATTTTTTTGTTTCTGCACTTATGTTGTTGTTGTTTTGTTTTTTGAAGCCTAGCGAGTCTAAACTGAGAGCCAATGCGCATCATCTCGGCGCAGAGCCGTGTTGTGGGGTTCATTTTGCAGTTGCCTGTCCTTGTTGGATGTTTTGGGGCGGTGACATCAATGCACAAGTGGTCGCTGCGAGCCAAGACATCAATCCCCCCCTGACCAGCAGCCGTTCTCTTCCTGCCTAGCGGTTGTCAGCGCTAGACAGTCGAGATTTTTCGGGCCATGGAGGCGCTGTTAAGAATGGCGAGCCGCTAAGCAAGATTGCCACCTTGCCACCCGATTACGACAAGGGGTGCAAGACGCGCATTCCGCACCCTCTCCGTCACTGCAGCTAGGAGGCGTTCGAAGAAGCGGCCTTTGTGCTGAAAACCCGCTTCCTTCCTCCAGCCCCATCGACATTGTGACGGGACGAGTTCGGTGTGTGAACAATGGTTTCGGAGTTCCCCAACGTGGACCTGATTTGACACGCATGGACAAGCTGCCGTGGGGAAGCCGTATTTTGGTGCTTCTCATGCTCGTCCAAGCGCAAAACAACGAGCGACCCTCGATCGGCACCGATACTTCCCGGAACGGCACCCCTTCAACGCCGTCGTTTGGGCTTCGGAATGTGTGTGTCTTTGTGTCTGTAAACTGATCTGCAGAGCAGCGGCGAGTTGGTGATGAGTAAACGAACAGTCGCCGCCTCGTATGGCCGGCGGATCGAGTGTATAAAAACTGTGGTTGTGCGAATGCTGAGGACACTTCTCTTGAGCAGTCATGTTAGACTGAGTCACTTCTCTCGTGCAGTCATGTTGGACTGATACTCTTTTTTTTCTCAAACAGTCATGTTAGACTGATTTAATTTCTGTAAATAAACCCTTTTTCCTCGTTCTCGATGAGAAACAGTTCTTCACTTCATCAACGATCTCAGCGTAAATAAGTTGGACGACGGCATGGGCCAGCTACCTTCGAATTCATGCCGTACTCCAATCTTGGCAAAGGACCACGGACGATGGGATTGAGCCCCCAATCCTGACAGGACACACATCAGCTCTTGCTGCTCCATTTTGTGTAACTTCGATTTATTGTTTGTCAACCAGCATTTACTTGGCATGTTCAATAAAATTTCATTTGTTAGTGCGCCTTATGACCATCTTGGTCTCTAGCAGAAAGGTGTTCATTCTTTTTACAGCAAAACTGTATATGTCTAGGTGAAACACTCGTGGTCCGACCACTGAAACCCTACTGCGGGGTATGAGCCATTATTTAAGGGGGTATGAGCCACTGCATTCATCTGTGACGGACGAACAAATTTCTCATTGGCTAGACATACAAATGCTTACATATTTAAAACATATACATTTATCTATGTATTATTGCAGGGGAAGGACACAGAGAGGGACGGGGTTAAGACAAGATTATGATGACATAATTATCTTGCAGCAAAGGTGTGGCGGGCGATTGGCTACACCAATGGTGACGTCGTTTCTCCCTCGCAGCAGAGTGTGCGTGCAGCAGTCTCTCACCGACTTAGCAATAGGTTCAAAAATGTGTCCCTGTATTTAATTAAATAAAATGTGGGGCGCCAGTGTGTTACTTGGTAACTACAGTGCATAACCGAGTCACAAATACTATGATTAGCACATTACGAAACACAAATGCATAACATAATTCAGAGACTTTGATGAACCTACTAAAATAAATAAATAAATGAATAAATGATTGATTGGTTGATTGGATTACCACAATGAACCCCTCATTGCACCCTCCATGACGGTGACTATGCGAAGCGTGATATGTGGTATTTAAAATAAACAATGTGATAAACCCAAGCCAAACATGTGCGTAACCTCATTAAGAAATACAGACATAACCAATAATTGAGAAAGACTTTAAAAGCCGTCGGAACAAACCAAGTGATAAACAGTGGAGCTGCACATTTCAGCTTCGCTGGTTTACCATCTGTACGGGGTGCATGGGGGGTGATTCTTTCTGTTTTGCTTGTTCAGTATTGTATAACATTGTGCCCTCCTTCCTCTGTAACTACATTTTATTCCCCCTCGCCTAGTACTCCAACCTTGCACCCTTGCCAGGTATATAAATAAATAAATACATAAGCACATGTCATTCATTCATCTGCATACACTTCGCACCATCCCTCCCTCAACAAACGCCACTGTGTTGATGTGTTGCAGTGTGCATCTACATTAACTGCCGTTTGCATTTTGGTATAGTTCGTGAACAGTGTTGTGCATAAACATTACATGATATTAAGGTTGTGACCTATGCGGCGCATAAGCAAACCTCGCAAAAGATGACATGTTGGATTGTTGAAAATAAGACCAATTATATAATATTGCAGCTACTTTAACAGCATTTAATTGGCCACTTGACAAAAACTGCACTTCGCATAGATTTCAACACGTGCACTGAATGTGCAGTTTTTTTTGCTTATTAATGGGGTCGCTACTGCGTGGCCGCATCTTGTAGATTTGAAAACAAAGTTCAATAAATTGCTTTGCTGCAGCATATTTTAAAGAAATGTGTGCATCACTGCGATTGCAACACTAGAACATGATACAAATACTATGCAGATTATAACATGTGGACAAATGCTTAGGAGAAACTTCAGATTGTTTGCATCCTGATACTAATGAAAGTGAACAGTTTCATTCCAGGGCTGTTGATGAGAGGAAGGAAGAAAACTTGTGTTCATGGAACAAAATCGCATTGATAAGCTTAGAGATATAATCATAGCTTAACACTTTCGAAATGATTACGACGAAGGCGCCAAATAAAACGACGGACGAAGGAAGACGACACGGGACAACCGTGAAGTCGTAATCATGTATAACCAACTCGCCCACCAGCACGTGCTTAGTGAGTTTCGAAATGAATAATTATAGCTCACTATCGACATTGAAGCAGCCTTTTGAAAGCAAGAAAAGGAATTAGTTTTTTCAGCATTGAGCATTGATTTGTAGGCAATTCAAGCGGGCATAAAGTTTTGCAAATTGAATCTTTTGAATTGAATTGTTTAGGAATACCAGATAGAAAGAAACACTGATGCTTTCATTTGTACTTTTGCTGAGCAATATAGTTTGAAATGACACCCATTAGCATGTCGTAACAATGTTGACCTAATACACGTTAAATGCATGGCTACACTTTTAGGCAAAGTTCCACCCTTTGGGGTGTATCTCTGCCACACAACAATAATTGTCATCTGCCTTGCTTGCGTTTCCTTTCTTGAAAACGCCGCACCCGCTACTTTCCTGTCGGGAATGCTATGTCATGCTGATAATGCGCATGCCGTTTGTTACTGGGAAGTACCGGGCTCGCCGCGTTAAAGAAAGGAAATGCGGACAAGACAGATGGCGATTATTGTTGTGTGGCAAAAGGGTGTAGTTTTGCTTAAGAAATCTGGATGAGTGCTGTAGATTACAGTGAAGGAACTATAACATCTAATAACATCAATAATATAATAATAATATTTATTTTCACAAAACAAGCTAACCATGAGCGGCGTGTGAGGCAGAGCAGAAAGGTGAAAAACCCTACGGCAACTGCGCTTGCCGTGGGCCTACGTTCCAGCATTATGGAAGGCGCGTATTCATATGGTCTTCTTGTGAGAAGTTCACAGTATACTACCAGTGCGAGACACAGGAAAACAAAGTGGACGAGAAGCATGTTTTTTATAATGCTATGATACTACGTACAGTTTCTACAGAAGTGATGCTACCTGCTCAAAAAATTTTATGCGTCGGCTTTTGCACTTTCATAAATATTCAGAGAAGGACTCCTATATATATATATATATATATATATATATATATATATATATATATATATATATATATATATATATATATATACACACAACACACGCACCACGATGAACGAACCAGACTAGTGCTAAGGTTGAATTTCACAACACGATTTCCATTCCACGTTCAGTAATCACACAGATCATTTGCGGCTTCGTTCAGGGGCAGACACGGCTTTTAAGTTGGTGCTTGTTGTTGCGTTTGGTGCAAGAAGGCTAGGAGCAGGTACCATATATGTGCAATCACGAGTGATATACACACATCATTTCTCCAGAAACTGACGCTGAGCATGGGTAGCGCAAGGATCTCGTTGGCCCGACACGATGACTTTGTGGCAGTCGAATTCCGAATACTGCATATGCGATGAGGGTATCTATCTAAACATGTTGATAGGTCATCTTGTAGATTGTTGTAGTGCAGGCTGAACAACACGGTCATAGAAGGCGCATGAGACACCACACAGTGCTGAACCAGCTGTGAACAGCTGTTTACGTACACCGTGTCTCATCGCACTGAACTTCAGCAACCGCCGTTACGCACTCCAAAACAAATCTTACCTTCAACACATTTTTAAATTGCAAAACACGCATATTATTTGCTCCTAATAAAGAAAAGTAAACAATATTATAATTTAAACATTTTATTCATTACATTGAAAGAATTATGCAGCGTGTGCCACGAAACCTGGCAGTAAGCAATCCTGCGTGTCGCACCAGTCGCACTGTTGAAATCGCAACCATGTGAAATGGGCCCTCTAAAAATCCCATTGTGACACTTGCAACTGCATCGATTTTCGTCGTTCCAGTCGCAGCATGTGAAACAGCCCTCAGATGAAGGTGCGCGCTGCGGGTGTGTTGCGAAGCAAGTTGTGAGGCCTTTGCCGCTGCGATTTCAGTCACGAAATGACGAGAACTGCAGCTTCCACACTGCTTTTATGCAGAACAGAAACGGGACTTGTTCAATCACTCAGTAAATAAAGGCGTGTTGATGTAGTAAGCATTTGTTTGTTGTGTTCTGGATACCCTTGATAAATGGGCACTCGCTTAATTGGGACATTTTTTTTTTTCGGTCTGGTGAAATCCAAATTAACAAGGTTTTACTGCACTTTCCAGAAAGGCACAAGATCCTTTGGAGCACAGTGTGGTGACAGCCACACTGTGAGTTGAGGCCTCGCAGTTCCCATTTACAAAAAGTGATCATGTTACGCACCAACAAGTAGGCATACGATAAGCTACTATGGCTTAAACAGTCAGCCATTAGGCTCTATGGACGCTGGGTCAGGAATTCATTGCAACTACATTTTAACCAATACTAGTGTGTTTTAAGTGGGAATGTACTAATGAGGTTTTACGGTATTTCATTGCTGTGTCCTTGGCCTCATGGAAACCAGTGTGCAGGCATGTGCTCTCACTTTCAGAAGCAAATTATTGCTATGTGACGTAATACATGCCAATTGCCTCGAACTGCTTGCTAGCACAACAGCAGCATGCATGCGTCTATGGCCTAAAGGGCAGAGCATCAGGCTACAGTGCTGGGAACCCGGTTTAAAGCCCACCATTGGACACAATTTTTTTAAAATCAAATACTCATAACAAGGCAGACAGGCATCTACCTACCAACATACCACAAAGTGCCAATGTGTGGCAAAGAATGCGTTTCCATTAATTACATTTCGGCAGATTGCATTAAATGATGAGCCACAGTTGCTGTATATGGCACCAGGATGTGCTTTATAATTATGCCAACCTGTTACTTTGAGATGTGAAAATGTTGGTGCCCATGTTAAGCAAGTGAATGCAATATATTTCAATAAATAAGAATGATAAATACCATCCAAACCTCCAGTGAAGCTGTTTGTGCTTGCGGCAGAGCCTGATGTACTGCATCTGACATCAGGCATGACCATGCTGGAGTCAACCACATATGGCACATGGGTCATGTTGAAGTTGCTATTGTAGCCCTGTGTTGATTGGAGCACAAATGGTTGCAGAGTGGTGCCATATGTCCAAAAGTACTGCACATAAAAGAGAGAAAGAGAAGTGCAAATGCTGGTGACATTCTGGCATCTCTCAACACCATCTTTATGGGCTTTCACTCATTAATAGGGGTGCACAAATATCCCAAAAATTCAAATATCAAATACTATATCTTTAATATACGTATTCCGATTCGAAAAATAGATATTTAGAAATGCTCAAATATTAGGTTTCATACGAATATTCGAACCAAATCAAATATATTGCTGGCTGAGTGGGAGCGAACACGGTTCTTCACATTTGTTTCTATCTAATCTAGGAATATTGGGGTGATCTTGTCGCTTTAGTGAAATTCTGCTTGTAAAGCACACTTAACCACTGAATGTCTGAACTACACGATAAAGCCAGCCTCTCAGTAGCGATTGTTTCCGGACAGCACAGGTGGACATTTATTTTTCTTGCTTTTTTTATTTTCTTTATTTCTTTATTATTATTTTTTTGCAGAGCCACTTTTTATTCTGAGCTTATTGCTTGACAGCAAATGTGATGATAGATGACTGGCACACGGTCAAATGCCTCCGAGTTCACGGGCATTTGATGTGGCTTAATTAAGGCACAGGCTGGGGAGGACAGCCAATGGTTATTACTAAATTTTTTAACATGAGCCAAATATACCATGTTTTAGTATAATGGCTTACTAGTCTAGTTTTTTAACACTGACAATGCAATTGCAAAGTTCTAACATAACTCGTTAATCTAACTTGCTAATAAATGCATGTGCATATCATTATTCAATATTCAAAGCTAAGTATTTGCATTCAATTCACATTTGAAAATTTTAATATTTATGCACCCATACTCATTACACAAGCTGCTGGTGTCGCCAATGCACCACAAAAGAGGCCAAAGCTTGCTACATTTATGAAGATTGTACTTATGTTTGCATAACAATTAGGAGTATGCAAATACCATAGACTTTCTTCAATTCGGCTCTATTTAATGAATTTTTTCACTAATCTGATTCCAACTGACAGTTCCGGCGAGCATCTATGGGCCAGAATGTTCTTTCTATTGCAAAATTAGCCCTTGCCAGATAAAGTAAACTTGATTGGTCATCGTGTGTGCACAAGACCTAAGTGGTGACCGCAATGGTGGCCCCCAATTAAAGGGCCGCTGAAACAGTTCGGACAAATTTTGTAGACGCATAGGGTACAGCTAAACTTAATCATTCGCACCACAATTTCTGTGAAACATCTCATATTAAGGGAGCTAGGGACGATTACAAGTTACCCTCCTCCATAGCCATGCATTTTCTCCTCAACTCGTTTGCCGAGTGATCAGGGCTAAGCTCCGCCTTCACAGGCTCTGCATCATGATGGCACGTCGTGTCGTCGATATTCGGTTTTCTAGAAGCGAGCATGCGAAGCCTCTCCAAATTCTATAACAGCTGCTTGGCAGTCGACCCCAAGTGAGAGCTATCGAAGCAGCATGCGTTGCGAGCATTCTGTCGCATCACCGAATGTGTCTGGTATTCCGGTAACCACAGGGGAGCTGGGTGTTTCGACGGAACAGTGGAGGCATAAACTCAAGCTCATGAAGGAACTTTAGCATAGGCGTACGTAAGCTGCCTGATCAGTCTTCACGGTACAGTCATTGGTGCAGAGCCTAACCAGCCAAACAAAGAGCTAATATTGCTCTAACCAAGCGTAAAACATTTCAAACATTTACAAAAACAACATGTTAACGATTACACTTCTGAAAAAAATTTACACCAGCAGCACAGAAGAATACATTTCGTTACTGCTACTGTGTGTGGTTGAGCTCTTGCCACCAGGTGGCTGCACCGTGCAGACCATTCGCATTTGCGCTTCTGCTCATCCCGTGAAACGACACAGTCAAACGGCCAGGCCCCGTTCCCTTGCGCTTGCATTTACCCTAATACCGAACTCGCGAAATGCTATTGCGTTAGTAATCTTCCGGTGTAAAGTGACGGCCCCAAACACGCAAATCCTGGCGCCGATCGGATAGTGGCAGTCCGATGTGCTGCAGCCAGTCCACTCGTCTGCTGCCTTGCAGAGAGACGCAATGTCGCAGCTTGACATATTGCCAGTCGCTATGTTTACAGTCCACAACGCAACAAAGTTGAATCATAGTACTCGCGAAAAGACTGAGACTGCCTCTGACCGCGAAGCTCTCGTCAAAATGGAGCATGTTGTAACACAAGCAGACAATGCTTGCTGTGTGCCGGAAGTGCTTAAGTGTAGAGAGAAATTGTTCTTGTGCACTCTCTTTCCGTTACTTTCTTTTTATAGAAACAAATTAACTAACATTCCAACTATTACGATTATTTGTTCACCATAAAGGAGGAAAAATTATTAATGACGCGCCCTAGGGAACCAATCGGATAGCTCGCCCTACTGACGTCAATTGGGTGATTTACGTCATATGTGTAGGGGTGGCTGAAAATTCCGCTGACAGTGTGCTGCGATCGGCAGCGATGTACATTTTTAAAACCTTATAATAAATTACATGCTTTATGCGGAGCACTTAGATGCGTCAAACAATGATCAGAAAGGCCTATTCTACGACTCGGTATGTTTGTACAAAATCGTTAAAATCATTTCACGGTCCCTTTAATGCATGGCCCCAATCATTACCCAATGGCTGCCGCATCTGTCTTGATGGCCCTAGAGGACAGTAAATGCATTGAAGACACATTACCTCTCTCCAAAAATACCAATTTTCAGCATGTCTTCCATTAGGAAATAAAAACAGCAGCTCACAATCAATGATTAGCGTTTCTGCCCCAATTCTAACACTTCAATTTTTTCCAGAGAGAATTGGTCACGAAATTTACTCCACCTTTCAAGTGGATATGAAATAGAAACTGTCTTCATGGCATTAGCCACTGCCAACCCTCATTGCCATTGTCATAACAAGATGGCGGCAAATTTTTTAAAGATGGTGACAATGATGACGACAAGTGGCCCTTTTAGGCTTTCATTTTGAAAGATCAATAGCAAAATTAATTATTTTAAATGCAAACCTGATGTCACATGTTTTTGGTGCTCTAGAGATTTGTGCACACTGTAGGACGAACTGTTGAAGAGGTTAATACAGGCTTGGCCCACCATCCTGTTCATGATTGTATCAGTGCTTTTTTTTTACTTTTTGCTTACTTAATTTAATTTTAAGTGTTGCATAACTAGTTTCAATCGATCTATCTGCATTCTCGCTTGACCATGGGCATTGCGATTATAATAGGTATATTTTCATACAGTTTAGTGCATGTAGTTACTTAGTTTTTGGCATACTACTATGATGCCTTATATTTTCCCTGTCACATTGCTTTTTACCACACATATACATCATTCTTCTTCTTAAGCATTTGTCACCAAATGATATAATTAACTAAGTAAAGCCTCCCCTTATACTATGCTCTGATAAGCAGCTTGTAAGGTACTGTGAATAAATAAACAATGTCATTCTTACGTTAGTTTTCTACTCTGAACCCATAGAAGGAGGCTGTGTGTTCAATTCGGGAACATGTTAAATTGTGGCAAATATCTCCAAAATAATCAGCTGAGCATTTTGGAGTTTCTTCTGCCTCTATTTAATTCGATGAATTTTATCGATCTTGTCTGGGTCACATTAATGAAAATTCACTGTAATACAATTTTTTGCTGCAAAATACACCTAATTTCACTCAGAGATGTGAACAACTAAACAAGAGCAATCTGTTACTTTACTTACTTTCCTTGTGCAGTTTTTGTTCAATTAAAAAACGTAATTTTCCTAACCCGGCACGTAGTTTTCACAAACTATTTGGGGCAGTTCTGCCAGTGATTTCTAGGGATGGGCGAATCGTAAACTTTAGGTCCTAATTCGAAGTGAATAATAATTGAGTTGAATAATTTTGAATCAAATACAGTCAATGACTGGCTTTTTGGACATGCCCGATCATTTTTACGCCTCTGCGGCACTGCCGCACACCCTATAGAATCAATGCATAAGAGCGATGCAAGTTTGGGATGCAAAAATACTTCCCCATCCGGTTTTCTGGACTTACTGTGATCACAGGTATGAAATGGCATTATTTGAAGCCACCACTGCCATCATTTTGATTATCTCGCAACCTTGAGCGTGCCTTGAGCCTCTTGCATGCCGATCCTCTGGCAGCCACAGCCACCACCGCAGCAACACTAGGCCTAGGTGCGGCAACATTCGCTACCAAGCTTCCAGCAGTTCGGTGCCATGTTTTTCATAGAAACAATTTGAAATACTACAGACTATGCCTCTGTAATCCTTGCCGATTGCTTCGAAGCATGGAAAGCATGTTGCATTGCATAATGCCAGTTCCCAAAAGTCAGCTTCGCCACATTATGGCAGTGTTACACGGTGGAGCCCACCTGATGTATTGCTGTGAAGCGTACAAGGAGTGGAAACGTGCCATTGTTGCGACACTATGCATTATTCCTTAATTACACATGCATGTACCCGCCATCTCCTGTCACAGTACGAGCACCAATATGCCTAACAAGTTTCCTAGCAGACCTCTAGAGCTATTTCGGATGTGTTTGTGGTGATTTGGGCCCTAGAAGGCATGCATTCATGTTTTCCAACTGACCGATTTTTCAGACTTAGGGAGCTTGAAAAATCAAACACTGACTGTATTTCGAATAGCAGTACATATTTTATTGAAGAAAAGTTCGGCAGCATTTGCTATAGTTAGGCTAATACAAGTACCAATTATTTGGTTTGAAGGTAATAGTTGTGGTTTTTGCATAAACCCTCAACACAAGCACTACAAGTGAAAAATTAAAAGAGGGGAAGGGCTACCTTACTTGCATAGAAGACTAAGTTCATTTTCAGTGATGTTTGCTGATATTTTCATGCTAAAAACACAAGTTCAGCATTTTTTCACAACACTAGCGGTATGGCCCACAGTATGGAACATTTATTTACAGACTCTTGCTCAGTCTTGTGGATCAGCATACTTGAAATTTGTCGTGGTCAAGCCTGTGGGGTCCTTTTATGTGGCTCGATGCGAGTCGCACATTGCAGCGTTTCCGCGAAGTACTGATGTTGCATGCGACCTTCATAATGCCAACTGCGCAGCGTCGGCCGCTAGGCTCGGTACTTTTAACCTAAGCGTGAGATTAATCCACTCCATCCAGTAGATGCACAGACGAACTTAATGCACACCCTAGTTGACGGTTAATCGCCCGCAATCACCTGGGGACCCTTCTTAACCTAACCCTTCTAAAACAAAATCTGTCTTTCACTAACCGTAAGTCTCGAATTATAACTGCATATACCTTAAATAATAATCCAGTTGAGTTGTTAACCACTTATAAGTACCTTGGTGTTCACATCCATTCCGACTTAACATGGAACCATCATATTAACTTTACTGTTGCATCCGTTAATTGGTCAATAGGTCTTTTAAAACATAACTTAAAGCATGCCCTTTCCCATCTCCGATCACGTGCTTATACCACTCTAATGCGACCTAAAATCGAATGTGCTTCGGCAATTTGGGACCCCCATCAAGCATATTTAATAAATAGCATTGAATCACTACAGAGCCGCGCAGTTAATTTCATTTACTCTGATTACTGTATTTACCCACATAATGATTGCACTTTTTTGTAAAAAAAAATGACGCAAAGTCAGGGGTACGATCATTACGCGCGTTAAATTTCCCGCAAAAATATATTTCTTTTCATCCCATGTTTGCTGCGGGATGACAGCAGGTCAACAAGCAGGTGGCTGCCGCTGTAACAGTGTGGGACACCAAAACAAATATGGCGGCCGGCTGAGCAAGCCGAACGCGCCAAACCGATTTTTGTTCTTCTTGTGAGTACATTACGCGCATTGAAACTGTTTCTTCCGTATCAATTGATAATATCGTTAATATCGGCAAGTTTGCAACAATACCATTGCCATTATTTCCACTTTGAGGGGACAGAAACAGAGATGGGCGCGCGTAGCTGCCAGTGACATAGAAACACATGGCAGGCATGTTACGGAAACTGCGGCATTTGTCTTCACTACTATCCTAATATGGCACGTTTCTGCTAAGGGTGGGCGAATATCTTAGCTGTGTTACAAGCGTCGGCACATGAATAGGGTACACTTCTGATGTATTAGTGTAAACGTGGCCACTATAGTTGCCACTCGCGATTTGTTGCGTGCTCACGAATGCAGGCGAGAAGAATCGAAAGGCGCTTTTTAACGCGATAGCGTTAAGGAGCTCGTGTCGCAGAAAAGCCGGTGTCGTCGGCGTCGGTGTCGGCGTTTGCGGCGTTGACCGTGAGCGATAAATCACGGCAGGCGCTTCATAAATAAAAAGCAACTTCCAAGATTGGCCCGGTGGGAATCGAACCAGGGTCTCCG
Source organism: Dermacentor albipictus (assembly GCF_038994185.2). Taxonomy (NCBI): domain Eukaryota; kingdom Metazoa; phylum Arthropoda; class Arachnida; order Ixodida; family Ixodidae; genus Dermacentor; species Dermacentor albipictus. Next base: position 13,992,527 of record NW_027225565.1, read on the forward strand.
GAGTGTGAGACGGAGACGCTACCACTCGGCCACGAGTTCGATGCTTCTAAGCGGTGCAAACGCGCCTCTAGTGAATGCGGTGTTGCCTTCGAAACGAGCCGTGGAAAGTTATACTGCGGTGTATATCGGTAATTATGAACATGTAACGTACAGAAGTCACAATTACACGAGTTGCGAAGTGCGTTTCCGCTGCATTTCTTCTGCGCTTTCCGCACACGCAGAGCCATCTTGCGGCAAACACAGAAGACCCCCTCCTCTCAATGTACGTCGCTGCCCCGACAGGAGGCGCACCGCGCGCGCATTGGGACCGCTGCCAGGCGCGTCGCGGGACTCCCTCTCCCCTGACGACGCTTCGCCGTGCTCCCGGTCCTTTCTTTAGATTACTATCTATCTCTCTGCCCGTGCCGATCGCGACGTTTGGCTGGCGTAGATCGTTTCCCCTCCGAGACACCGAGTTCTTTGGTTCGTTCCGTTCGCTCAGGCGCATGTTTCGTTGCCGCGCCGAACGCTGCGTTGCTCGACGCTCACCGCGTGATAGGTGGGCGCTAAGTCCGATGCGGGGCGCATCGTAAGTGATCGCTGTGCCGTAGCACATTGTCTTATACCCCTTGGCGGGTCGACGGGAACGCTGTCGCGTCCCACTCTTGAAGGCGAAGCTTAAGCGTCCTCCAATTTTTTTTTGTTGTTGTTGGCCAAAATTATTATGAAGCCTACAAGTAATAAAGCCAAGGCAAGTTTGGTTGTAGCTTTTTTTTTTTCATGGGTGTGCGGAAAGTGATGAAAGGAATGAAATTGGGCATTTGCTTAAGAATGTTTGGTGCGTGCAGAACACTTGGTATGTCTTCAAGAGTCGTTCGCGTAGCATTTGACAGCATTCGACAGGTGGTAAGCGCGATCATCCTTAGCTACACTTGGCACACGACATATCGCTGCGAAAAGCTCGGGGTGCAATCGTTACACGGGAAAGAAAAAAATCAAATTTTGACGACAAAATTCAGAGGTGTGATCATTACGTGAGTGCAATCATTATGCGAGTAAATACGGTATTCATGTCATACCAGCATCACAGCATTGAAGAAACGTGCTGGCTTTCAAGAACTATCTCCCCGCCGTAAAATTGCACGTTTATCACTTTTTCACAAATTGTATCATCACTCAACTCTTCATAACGACTTTATTTGTTTGCCATCTGCTATTTTTGATAGACGCAACCATCCCTTCAAAGTCAAGAGCTTGTCATGTCGTTCATTTAACTATGCACATTCATTCATTCCACACACTATAACTGACTGGAACGCTTTGCCTCCATGTGTTGCTACCACCACAGATCACGATAAATTTCTAAATCTACTGTCTGCCTGTACTACAGCATAATCCTTGTGTAAACTGTTATATATATGTGTATTGGGTTTTTTGTTTTATTTCTTATGCTTCTATGATGATTCTCATTGTTTATTTCAATACATTTGTTTGTAGGTTGTATAGCTGTTATTAATTTTTATAGTGTTACATAGTGTTATGACTGTATAACGACGTTCTAACTTGTTAGTATAGTGTCACGTGTTCTTTTTGTCATTGTATATGTGCCACGCCCCCCCCCCCCTATGTAATACCTTCGGTTGCAAGTGCCTTTAGGGGTATTTTGTATAAATAAATAAATATAAAATTGGTGTGCTAGCTGTGATACACTCACCCAGGTTAATACTCATGTCTACTCATGCTCACTCACTCACCTTCATACTCACGTCTACTAACACTCACGAGCACTTACATTTATACTGTCATTCACACTCATATTCAGAGTCAGCTCAACTCACAAGCACTCACTCACATTGAGCCGTGCTCAATAACTCAGGTTCACGCTCACCTCCACTCACTCACAAACACCACGTTCACACTCATTTCCACTCACACTCACAAGCACTCACTCACGTTCACACCCAGTTTCACTGCACTCGGACTCACTCACCTTCACACTCACACTCACACTACTCAGTCACGTACACACTCACCTCCATTCACACTCACTGGCACTCGCTCGCACTCACACTCACCTATGCTCACACTCACTGACACTCACTCGTACTCACCTCCGCTCACACTCACTCGCCCTCATCTCCACTCACACTCACTGGCACTCAGTCGCACTCGCCTGCACTCACACTCACTCACCCTCATCTCCACTCACACTTACTGGCACTCAGTCGCACTCGCACTCACCTCCACTCACATTCACTCGCACTCACCTCCGCCCACTCACTGGCACTCACTCACACTCGCACTCACCTCCGCTCACACTTTGGCACTCACTCGCACTCACGCCTTTGAAATGAGTGCGAGAGTGTGTGAGTGCATTGACCTATGAAGACCACCCTGGCCCCAGTGTTAACCAGAACAGCTAGACTGATCGAGTCACTACCTTGTGTAAATGATTTAAATACATTTCTTCTCCTTCTCGTGATGACAATGCCTGCCTTCATCGTTGCCCTTTGATTCGTGCAGTGAAGACACACCTCAACCAGTCATGATCATATCACTATCCTGTGTTTGTATCTCGGGCATGATCATCATTGAGCCATTCAAAGGGCGGAAAACTTCTCGCAACGGTTTTGGAAAATTCTCGTCATGGTGACACCGACACTTGGCTTTTATGCCTTATCAGTGCTCCTTTGCCAGGTGCAGGTGATTGAAGTTGCGGTTAGATCGCCAAGAAATGACATTACCAAGTAAAGTGAGAATAGGGAGGACAACTTGAATGGCACCATTTTCCAGATTTTCTATTATCGTGTGAGCGAATGATGCTAGAAAAGTTGAGGAAGGTGCCCTACAGAATCCGAAACTCTGGCGATTGAAAAACTGGTTGGCAACAAGATGGCCCAGTGGTGGTTTCGTTTTGGCTCGTCTTGGCTATGAGTTATGCCAATGTCAATGAAGTTGCTCACCAAACCAAAACTGTCGATTACGTTTTTAAATTGACGTACATTACTTATAAATAACTAGAAAATTCCCAATACTGATTCAATTCAAAGCGAATATCGAATAGCACAACACTCAACTAAATATTAGAAAATATTGAATGTTTGCCTGCCCTAGTGATTTATTCACATTTTCATCGCGTCACCTGCAGACCATTTTATGTACAGATTAGCCAAACATTCCACAGTTCCCTGTATTATGGTTTTGAAATTTTTCTGAATGCACGCTTTTGTGTTAGGATGTTCACCACTCACCACACACACACACATTCTTTCGTCACATTCGTAAGTATAGACCTTCCTTTCACAGCGACAAGAACATTAGCTCAGGCGTGTTGCACCTTTCGTGCATTTGGCTACCATATTGATTTTCTGCCACTGCTTCAACTAGCACTGAAACAAGCAGGCTGCAACTCGTGCACGCCCTAGCCAGTGTTTGATGAAGGATTAAGTAACGTCTTTTACTGATTAAATGTGCACTTTGCTGAAAAAAATTCGGATGTACGAAAAATCAGTCATTGACTGTACATTAATTAGCAACTCCTCCAGCCGACGGCACGGCGTCAAGGATGATTCGTTACAACTCTTCTCTGTTACTCGAGCCAGCATCACCACAACGTTCGTTCTCTTTCAATAAAACTACAGCTAATTATCCGTGATAGAAGCACGAATTCCCTGAGAATTCCTGCTTTTCCTAGTTGGCAGGCTGCCTGCTAATCATTTGTAAGTTGCCAAGGATAGTAGCACGGAGAGTGGATTTGTATGGTTGGTACAGTAGAATCTCGTTGATACGATCCCACTACGTACGATTTCCCACTGCTAACGTACGCGATCGACAACACAAAACATGACCAAGAGAGTTGCGCTTATTTTTTACCAGTGCATTCGGTCCCTGAAAACACGATTTATCGGCACGAACGTTCAGTACGTCACCAAACTGCGATCGTATGATACGTTTTCCAGCCGCTAGATCCCATGCAAACAAGAAAATATGCGAGGTGTGTGCAATCAAGAACAGTATATAGTCGCCTGCCGCAGCAGCTTTACTGCAACACTTGCCCGCCCGTCTTACGTGAGAACACCCGTGCACTCAGTTTTTTATCCTGATAAGAGCAACTCACCTCTGAGGTCATCGCACGTCACATTCACAGGTATCACTGTTAACCATATTGGAATAAGAATTTTCGCCTATTCACAGCGCATTGTGCCATTCGAAGCGTACTGTTCGCTTTTAATAAACGATAACCCAAATATGCCACCATTCCCTGCTGCACACTGTGATCATATATGTTTTCCGGTCACTAGATACTATATAAACAAGAAAAAGCTCATGGCGTGTGCAACTGAAAACAGTACCCGCATGCCGCATCAGCTTCCCTGCAATACTCGCCCGCCCAGTTCACGTATGTAAAAACGCTAGCACGCACTCAGTTTCATACTCCAGAACCAGCAACTCGCCTCCTAGGTTGTTGCACACCGCATTCACTACTACTGCCGTCGAACCTCATGCGATAGGCATCTTCAGCTATGTGTTTTATAGCATGTGGGGCACAGTGCATGCATTTAGTAGGCGATAATCTTAACACGCCACGATTTCCCGCTGCAGGCGGCGCGATGTGAGCATCCCGTTTCGCTTCGGCGGCATCAGGTGCCACCCACCAGCTCGATTTCGTTATGTTTTCTTATCGCTGTCTTTAAATACTGCGCAATATGGAAACAACAAAATGTTCCTCAGGCCGCCGAAGCCCCACCAGCTCGATGCACATACATGTCTCGTGCCTCGTTCGTAACGCTTTGCCTTACGCAGATGTCAAATACAGTTGAGTCTCTCAAATATTTTAGTTACTTCAGAACGTACGTTTTCTCGATTAGTACATTTTTCTAGCGTTTTTTCCCCAAGGCGTATCAACAAGGTTCTACTTTATTTAGTCTGAGTCAGGGCACAAACAGCGAAAACAAGCAGCAGCAAATGAGGTTATTGAGTGGGAAAGGCAAGAACCACATACGTCACGGCCAATGTTGTAGAAGAACCGCCGAGTTGCCACATCTGGAAAGCCAGAGAGATAGAAGCAGCAATTATAATTATATTTTTCATTTACCCGGCTAAGTGCTAACTAGGCGTTTAAAAACAGCACAATACTGTATAGAACAGAGGACAGGTGCACCCCAAGGGCACCGACTAACAGCAGGAAATTTATTCACACCGGCAAATATATAGGGCTGAAAAAACAAAGCAGCACACATGCTGCCTGAAAATAAGCCTCAGATAAACAAGATCAACGAAACTAAAAACATGTTACTATAGATTACATGCGATAGTAGACTTCCGTTATTGGATATTTTGGTTAATTCAATCCTGACCGAAGGTCTTGGCTTAGAGCCCATAAATTTCTATGGGACTAAAGTTTTTCATTTTATTGATCCTAAAATTACCCTTCGCAGATACTTCAAACTTGACCTAAAAAGCGACTACAGTGGTGATGCTAATTACGGAAGCATCCTTCTCGGCGGAGCTTAGGTTTCGGGGCATGCATCGAAGACCCCTATTTTAGGCCTGCCTCAGCAACACATTAAAGTGAAAATTGCAGTTCACAATAAATGATTACAGTACTTACCAGATTCTAATGTGCACTTTTTTTACCCCAAGAAAGTTCGTCTGAAAATATCTTGAGTAGTGCAATCCAATACGAAACTAGAGATTAATGAAACCGGAGCCACATTCACAACAGTTTACCGTCAGAGCCAGCCTAGCCGGTATCATTGCCATTGCCGCCACAAGATGGTGACCATGGATGGTGCAAATATAGAGAGAGAGCGAGAGAGTGCATAGTAACTACGACACACCTCTTTCAGCTCGATTACAAAACCCATTCAAACAATAAGTATTTTGCATGTTAAGCTAGCGGCCACAAGTCACATTAAATCTTGGCGACATTCCGGAGAATCGCATGCATCGCAGGACCAAGGATAGTCAAACCAACTTATAATGATCTATCAGTTATAATGACCACATTTCAGTGCATTTACGATTTTCCGACCCTGCCTACTGAAACTGCTTCCAAATATAATGAACATTTTTTTTAAAGCACCACACAGTTACAGAAATTCTTTGAACCCGGTAGTGGTAAAAATAAGGCACACGAAGTACCAAAGCATGGAGGCACGACCAAACTGGGCACACGACAGCGCACGGCCCACTTTAGTCCAACCACGACAATGACAAGCTCTTCAAGATGAGCAAGTGACCAGGGTGCACAGATTTTGAAAGTCGCAAAGAAAGTCGCATGCTTTCAAGGCAAGCCTCCAGGGAGGAGGCATACAGTCTCTACAGCATAAACAGCATGATGCAGGGCATACAATGGCGCATGCACCTGTGCGATTTCAGATGCCACGTAACACCACTTTCGTTCTTGTGCAATTGTCTGTGTAAGAGCACGTGAATTAGGCCTGTTTTAATTATTTAGCGTTTAATTATTCAACCATGGGAACAATGCAGCTTAAGCATTCCCATCCATGCGACCTGAGTCGGCAATAACGATGTGCCACACGCTGCCCCCACGCAATCAGCGGTTACTACGCCATTATCAGAAGATCGGCAGCACTTCGTTCGCGAGTGGGCAATGGAAGAGTTTCAGGTGACATTTTACCTTTCGAACATCACATTCTCACCCTCGAAGCGACCTAGTTGGATTCGAAGTGAGCCTTTTCCAGCTCACTTCGAATCTAAAGCAAACGGCGTTTCAGAAGGAACCAACGACACTCCCAAGCAGCAATGTTTTGTTACAGATATTGCAGCTTTACCCCCTCCTCACAATAATTTCACACGAAGAAGAAAACATGTTGATATTTGCAGTGTCGCTAGCTGTGATGTGAGCATGGCCAAGCTGCGGTTTCCACTCTGCCGTCGGTAGCCATGCACTACGGCTGACCTTGAATTGTATCACAACTTTGTAGTATTTGAAATTGTATTGTATTTGAAATTTGTGGTAAATATCTGTTCAATATATGTCAGAAGTTCCTTAATAGTGGCATTGTGCCTCCTTCCTGGAAAAGAGCTAAAGTACCACCTTTATATAAATCTGGTGACAGACAGCTTTTATCTAACTATAGGCCTACTTCTTTAACTGCAACCTCATGTAAAATACTAGAACACATAATCTATAAGCATATAATAATGTTCCTTGAAAAGAATAACCTATTGAACAGCTTTCAGCACGGCTTCAGGCACGGTTTTAGTACTGTAACCCAACTTACGGAGTTCACTCATGACCTTTCCCATTACATCGACTTAGGTAATCAGATTGACACCATTTTCATTGATTTTAGCAAAGCTTTTGACACAGTACTACACTCTAAATTGCTTTTGAAACTCCATAATATTCTAAATAACCCTCTGTTAGTGTCCTGGATTTCTAGTTTCCTTTCTTTGTGTTCCCAATTCGTATGCTATGATTCTGCGGATTCTTCTGTAGTCGACGTCACCTCAGGAGTCCCACAGGCATCCGTACTTGGCCCTCTACTATTCTTATTGCTTATTAACGACCTTCCAGACTATGTTACTTCAAAAATACACCTCTATGCAGATGATTGTGTTATGTACAGCCCAGTTGACTCACTCGCTAATCATTAGCGCCTTAAAGATGCCTTTGTTTTATTTTGTGGCTTGTGTGCTACCTGGAGAATGAGCATCAATTTTGCTAAAACTGTTATGTCTTTTACTAACAGACACATGCCCGTATGTTTTGATCATATATGCAACGGTGTTCCACTAACACGAGTTTTTCAATACAAATATTTAGGCGTCATTTTTACACCCACCTTGTCTTGGTCCAAACATATAGATTACATCTGTAGTAAAGTGTTAAAAAAACTTGGTTACATCCGCCGGACTTTGCTGCTCCGAGGGACACTAAATTAGTAGCATACAAAACACTGATTCGCCCAATTTTAGAATATGCTTCCTCTGCATGGAGCCCATAGAAACAATGTGAAATTAATTGTATTGAATCGGTCCAGAGGAAGGCTATTTATTGTGTTTACAGTCACTTCGACCGAGACTTTTCACCGTCAACTGCTCTTGCGGAATTAAACCTCCAGATTCTTTCTAGACGGTAGCACATAGAATCTCTGAAGATTTTTTATTCTTATAAGAACTCTCTTTGTCACCTATTAGATCCCTCTCTTTTAATGCCTGTTTGCCCAACTTCAACTAGAGCTTATCACGCTTCTAATATCAGACCACTCCATCCACACACCAACACTTTCAAATACAGTTTTTTCCCCCGCATGATTGAACAGTGGAATTTGTTACCTGCCGAGGTTCGTTTGTTACCCATTTCTCAATTTTTAAATGCTTTTGCTGATGTACAGTTCCCTTACATTTTTCTATTTCTATATTCCTGTTTCTGCATATCATAATTAGTTTTACATGTCTACTCACTCCTGTCATAGCCCTAGCAGGCTGCAGTATGTATAAATAAATAAATAAAGACATAAAACTCTCGTTAGTGCTAAACGTTTGACCGTGGACTTCAAGCCAAATGCTGCAAACTTATTTTTGCAACCGAGCTGAAGGAGTCTTCCGATGGTTTTTGAGAGTCATGAACAGCACTAACAAATGTTTGGCTTAATAAAGTTAATGTTAAATAAAACTTTAAATCCATGCCCACTGGATTTTTTTTTTGCGGGAGAATTTTGTCGTCACGATCTTGAATATTGGTGCCGTTCCCGGATAGCCCCCCCCCCCCCCATCACACACCCTTTGCTGGTAATTGCGACTTGCTTGAGGGGGGGGGGGAGTAGGTTGCTTGCTTGGAATTTTACGGTATTACAAAATGCTATAACTAGTTTTTATTTACTAGGCATTGAAAATTTTTTAAAAAACATTGAATAATATCATTTGCCCTTACTGGCTGTGAAAAACTAATTGAGTGAAATTATTTTGCAGTACCAATGCTAAAATAGAATGTGTTGGATCTCTGAATTGGTTGTGGCCCCCATGAAATTGCTGAACATCAATAGACAATCAATTTTGCATGTTGAGCACATAAATGTGGCGAGGAATTTAGCAAAGTTGTTAAAATATTAACAGTGCTGAGTTGTTGGCAACTGAAGGCAACTTGACGGTATCCATAAAAGAAGGTTGAGGTGTGCAACCTTCAATGGCGACACATAAACAGCCAACAGTTTCTAGTATTTCTCAACTTCTCTCACCTCATTGCTGTTCTTTTTAAAAGACTGCTACATGCACAGTGGCAAGGTAAAACAAGGGCCGGTGGGGTGTGCTGCACTTTCCCACCTAAGGAAAACAGCTTCACGCCTTGAGCAAAGCACTCACAGGTCACAAGGTTAAGTGCGAGGAGTTCTTAGGCACAGAAAAGAAGCAGACAGGGTCGGTACTGAGTGCAGCAGAAACAGCCATTCATGGCAACGACTTCTGGAGAATAGATAGGTTCTCCAGAAGGGTAGGTTGCTTGCTTGGAATTTTACGGTATTACAAAATGCTATAACTATTTTTTATTTACTAGGCATCGAAAATTTTTTAAAAAACATTGAATATATCAGTTGCCCTTACTGGCTGTGAAAAACTAATTGAGTGAAATTATTTTGCAGTACCAATGCTAAAATAGAATGTGTTGGATCTCTGAATTGGTTGTGGAATTGCACTTACCACTGGGTAGGTCACGGCCCTCGGGGTCATTAGAGCGCTGAGCAGCCAGGTTAACAGTGGGTGCTGGTGGCTCATAGGAGAATACGCCGTTAGCAAAGGGCACTGGAAAGTAGGAGGCGACGAACTGTTGCTGCTGTGGATGCTGCACAATCGCAACTTCCTGGCCATATGGCAGAGGGGTATCGTTGGCATGGGCATCTGGAGTGGTGCATGGTGGTGGACTGTACATCATGTCTGGATAGGGGGCAGCCTGCATTTAGGAGTGGACGAAGAGCTTGCATTGTAAGTTGAGTCGAACCCACTTATAACAATATTGAATTGCCATGAAAATTCCATTGTTATAAATGCGATAATCGCTATCGACCAGAACACGCTAGTCTCGCACCCAGGCTAACCGAACGCATACTCTCGCACCCGGGTTGCCCGGTCGATCGACGACTGGGCTGCCAAAGTGTGTTCGCCGGCGACCAGTAGACATGGCAAGCGCCAGCTCTAGGGCTCCAAAGTGCGGAAATGTGCCCGTTCACACAGATCCAAAGTAGAAGAAGTCATTTGGGCATCATTGCGTCGTGTTTGGATGCCAAAACAACCAGCGGAAAAGGAGCAGGTTGCTTAGCGCTGTTTGCGAAGAGCACAACACACGTAGGGAATCGTGCCGGTGCGGTGTTTTCAGCCTGCACCGATTTCCATCCGCAACGAAGAATGCCAAGCTGCGCCACCGGTGGATAGCTGCAGTGAATAGGAAGAACTACCAACCCAGTGAAAATGCACGAGTGAGTATTCGATCTGTGTATATTTTGGTGCCACGTTCAACTTTGCGCCCTACAAACGTAATACGTGTAACACGCAGGTTTGCTCCGAGCACTTTCTGGGCAACAAGCCTACAGAGCAGAATCCCGCGCCGGTGCTTCGCCTTGGCTATAACAAAAAGGCAAGCCTTTTCGTGTTTTCATTCAGGCAGAGCTCCCGACGGTTAAGCGGAACAGTTGAGTTTGCGGTTAGCGATACTTGCAGCTGGTGCACGGAATGACCATTAAGCGTGAACGACAAGTTGTAGGCCTCGCTGGTGAGCGTTATTGCTAATGAAAGTAAACCGAAGTCTGCTCGTCACGTAGCATGCGTCCACAAAAACGTAAACGACGACTACTCGTCGCCGAAGGTGTTCTTGCAGCGCACCTACCTTTATGAGCTGGTGTTGCAGGTGTCATTTGTAACGAATTCATTTGAGCCTCCTGAACTCTAAACTGCGTGCGGGCTGTTATGCGGGACAAAGCGCAAAATATTTCCGTTCATATGGCGAGGAAAATAAGGTGCTTAATTATTCTTGTATTTTGTAACAAAATTTTGATCGTTCTCACTAGTTTTTTTTTTACTGTTTTCTTTTCTAAAGGAGTGCCAACAATCCGATGGCCTCGCACAAGCGAAACAGGTCTGGTACCAGCTAGCTGCAGTTGGTGGGGCTAATTTCTTGGAATGCAGGTGCGGTTGTTGTCTTGTACCAAAGGGGTCCTGATGATGCAGCTTTAAGTAGGGATGGTAATTTTACGTGCCCTGTCGTGGTTTGTGCAACTGTACAACACCTGCATCTGTCATGCTCGCCCTGTTATACGGGCTTTGACTGCACATGTAGTTGAACATTATAACTACTGTAGTACCTCATTTTCCAATGAGTGCAGGTTTAGCATCATATGCTGCTTATTCGAGTGCTCTAGGCTTTTGTTCTGAATGTTGTACTCTTAAGTGGTTGCACGATACAATTGGCCTGGTGTGTTTTCTATTTCATTTTGAGAGGACTTTAAAACTTCGCAACAGTGATGGCATGGGAAAGAACTACAGCCCTTCTTACTATAACGTCTATATTGTTTTCAATGTGCAGATGGTGAAGGGCAGGTGTCTGCTAACCAGGCAGCCAAACGACCTCGCCAGTTGGTTGCCAAACGCGGCCAACCCAGTAGAGACCATGACAAACAAGACCAAACTGAAAGTGCAGATGACAGTGTTCTGCGTGCTTTAATAATATATGGCACCAACACAGTGCTGTAAATTCCTTCACAGGTTACGTGCCAAAAAGCTCACACGTGTTTTAGCATATAGCGCGCGGTTTGTACAAACGTAATAGCGTACCTACCCGATGTATTCGCTTCTGCAGTCTGCACAGCACTCAGTGTGGCCATTGCGGACTTGCATGAGGTCTTGAAGTTTGATTTAATCCAGACAGCGAAAATGACAGGTTAGAAAAAACGCGAAACACGCCTTCCGCCCAGCTAAAAAGCCCAAGTTTCGCTTTCGTGCCGGGTCGCATCTCCCGGCGTGGCAGCCCAGGCCTGCTACTTCGCGGCGCTTGGGATAGATGGCGCGACCGGCGCTCATCAATATGGCGGCGCCCTTTGAATTCACGGTGTTCTGGTGTATAACCTGGTTGCATAAAAAAAAAAAATCACCTTCCTCCATCCGGCTGCCGATTGTGTTGACTCATTTAATTGTTTAACTCTGCTTCCTGCACGCTCTGATCACGTGTAATAAGCCATGGCTGCCGGCATTCAAGAATGGCACTGCTATAACAACTGCAAAGAGGGGTCAAGGTGTCAAGTGACATGTGAGCTCATTTGCGAGGCATTACTTCGGTCGTCCAAAAAGTGGACTTTTAAAAAATGAAAGAACCTAGCTGTGGCAGCCTCTCCGCTTGAGAACTCCAGAAGAAACACTGGGGCGAGATCACCACCAGCATCTCAACACGTACTTCTCAATGGCTTGCACGAGAAAAACCCATGTCCGTCAGCCTTGCTTGCTTTGCACGAAGCATGGCGATATCCTTCTCCAAGGCATCCAGGTGCTCTGCGTAGTGCAGTGGAAGGTCCCTCACAAGAACAAAGCCCCAATGGGACTGAATCATCTGCAGGACCTACTGCAAGGATAACGCTGAGGTAGCCTGCCTTACCGCACCATCGCTGCCGTCACTATCTGATGCAAGCACGTTCACAACAATAGCTTCATCGGTTAGAAATTCTGATGTTTCTAATGTGTTGTTCACATGTAGAAACTCTTCCGAGTCCTGAAGGATCCTCATCGACTGCAGACCAAAGTTCAGGTATCATTTCGTCGGTGGGAGCTTCGCAGGCTTAGTTTAGGTCACTGTTGCTTCGAACAAAGCATGCTTTCCTAAAGCAGTTCCGCACCGTAGAACAGCTTACTTCAGACCATGCACCAAAGATAAACTGCACGGCCATCAATAGATTGATCTTCAAGTCTGGTTGCTCCTTGCTTGTCTGTGTGGCCATGTTCATCCACAAGAATAACTTGTTCAGGACGCGGCGATGATACATGACCTTAAAATTGGCAATCACACCAGCGTCCACGGGCTACAAACTTGCCATCGTGTTCAGCTGCAGAGGAAAAACTTCCATGCTTGAAAGCTTAGGCATGGAGAGGTGGACACAAGTATTTAGGATGAGCACCACCTTCCTCTTACATAGCTCGATATATTGACCAAACTCTAAGAGCTACTCAAGAAAAAGAAAAAGTTCTCGCATCATTCATGCTTTGCAGTTGTGACAGTAGCATACTGGTATCCTGGCAGCACCGCGGAGCAGTGAAAATTTTTTTATTTCCCAATGAAAAATCTACTTATCACTTGTCGCTCCTGTCCATGTTGGCACACAAAAACAAAGTGAGGCGCAGCTTTGCTGTTTTTGCCACCCTTACACGTGTCTCTTTTGAGTGCATGTGTCTTGTATGGCAACATGCAGAAGAACAGTCCTGTTTTGTCACCATTATATATGTCGGCGTCAACGTAGCTGTCAAGGATTTGGGGCAGCATTTCCTCCACCCATTTCTGCTTCGCCTCCATGTCAAGCGAAGCGCCGTCGCCGGTGATGGCTTTGTAAACAATGCCTTGTATCTCTTAAGTGCTGTAACCAGCCACCACCTGGCTGGAAGTCCAAATCGTTAATGAGCAATGAAACTGCTTTGCCTTTGTGGCCAGATTTGGCCCTATGATGGGCAAGTTCATGGCATGGGCACCGAGAAACCACTTGTACAGGGCCTCTTCCACCTCCTTATAGGCACCTTGTTGAACGCGCTTGCACCCATTTTCTACAGAACAGTTTTCTTGGTCAAACTTCTCTATCGAGCAGATGATCGTCAACTGTCAGTTGTGACAGGTCGTACTTCTTCACCAAGTATCACATTTTTCAATGGTCTTTGTAGTCCTTCACAATACTTAACTTCATTTCCAAACCTATAGCAGTGCGCTTTCTTTTCACCAGCAACGTTGTGCATTGTCGATGATCAGTGGGCGGATCATCCATCTTCTGCTTTGGTGGCGAATCAAACGAGGCAAAGAAACTGCATGGTTAATAACGACTTCAACGCAACCAACAAAAACGAGCACAAGCTATTTCATTTGTTGGCAGAACTGTACAAAATGAGGGGTCACCAAGCAATCTAGGAGCAGCATTGTCAGTGCAGATGGCGCAGTCAATTTGTGTTTCAGCGGGTGGCTTAGCATAGCACTATGGGCACAGCCCATTCGTGTTTGGAGGGGTGGAAAGGTGATGGGAGACAGGTGTGCAAGACTGGCAATACGATGAAGGCTGGAAAACAGATTCTACTGTATGGACACGAAGCGGCCATTGGGACAGCAGGCGAGGGGGTGCAGCAGCTCGAATTTCTTTTTTCTTTTCAAGGATTTTGCATTCTATTATCTTTCGACACGGACAACCAGCAGTCAGACTTCACCACTATAACCGATAATGCGGCATGGGGGCATTGTAGTAAGCGGGCTATTTCACCTCAGAAAACATACAAAAGTTGATGGTGCAGCAGTTTCTCATTGTTACAACCGATATATTGTTAAAACCGGTATCGTGATAAGTCGGTTCGACTGTACAAGGTTACCTTATCTACATTGGTGTGTTGGCTGACAGCACGGCAAAGCACAGAGGGAGACGTCATGTCTGGAGAGGGTGCAGTCTGCGTATAGGAGTGCAGGAAGAGCTTACAATGTAAGTAGTACAAGGTTATTTAGATCGGTGTGACGGCTGACAGCAAAACACAGAGGGAACACCAGAAAAGATTATATGAAGTTATCACACCATAAGCCATGCTCCAATAAACCAAAAGTAGAGGGAAAAGCTAGATGAAAACCTGCAGGATGAACGTGCAGAAAGCAAGGGAGCAGAAACAGTAATTGCAGGAGAGGGCTTATATAAATGCCACAGACAAAGGTGCTTGTGAGTTATTATTTCCTGCCAGATATACTGATTTCTGACCCCCCTTTATACAGCTTTTGTGTCAGGACTTTATCAACACTGCCAGTGAAATAGTAATGCAGAACACATTACTCCACTGAGATATCAGCACGACTGACTCTGATGATCAGTTACACATCGCCACACCATGAGCGGCAATGAGCAGTGAGCTGCATCTGTACTTAACATGCGTGATCATGCGGTGCACTCTGGACTTGGCTGCCACAAAATGTTCCGCACAAGGCCAGTGCTGATATCGACACGCTTCAAGTGACAAGTGTCATCACATGCAGACAGCAGCCACATGATTGCACAATTGAATAGCTCTGAATTCACAACATGCTGAGCGTACATCAAAATTTTGCTTAGCTCAAAACTCTGTGTTATCGTGGAATTTTCCCCTTGTTTTATGACCGAGTAAAAGAGAATTAACTGTGCCCTGAGAAAGCTCAAAGAGAGTGCACCCTGACAACACCCAAGAGACAAGAAAAGCAAATGCCATGCAAAAAAAAAGAGAGGTTAGAAATGGACGAATAGGATGAACTCATAATTTTGCCTTGTTGTCCTACGCCTCTCACATTATTTTTTTCATATCTTTTAGGCATGAACAGTGAAATGTCAACTCGGTTGCCAAATGTGCATGTGCAACCTTTAATTATGCATTGCATTTGCATTGTACAGTAGATTTCAGTGAATTTGATTGTTAATTCGACATCAAATGTAATAAGGCCCTGCTGGCACTGATTCATATATATGGGCCTAAACTTTCATTACTTTGATCCTAAAGCTGGCCTACCCCGGATAATTCAAACTTGACCAAACAGCATGCACACATGTGATCCCTATGCAAAACCCTAATGGCAACCCCTTTAGTGGCAGCATGCATCAGTGGAGCATAGAGGACAATGAATGTCTTGAACACTGTTGTAAAGTGACGTCAGCCGCAATCAGACTGCCTTGCAAGCGCTGACGGCACGTGCGTTTATCGTTTGATATCCTTCCCTTGTTCTCCCTTTCCCCTTTCCCCCTCTCTGTTTCGTATATATATGCTCCGAGACGGAAGCAAAAAGATTCATGTTCCAACCTTCGAACGGTGTGCTGTCGTGTATAGTAAGGCACGGCACGTGTGTCGCAACTATGTAACAGTGGCGACGAGGCCAGACAGAACCCTCGAGGTGAAAAATGAATTAAGCCAGGCAGTTAAGCAGGAAACACCGGCCGCGGAAATACAGACCATGGCTCATCATCAACTACCGGAATACGATGACCAGTCCGACAACTGGAAGGCTTACATCACGAGGGCAGAAGCTTATTTTGAGGCAACTGGCGTCAGTGACTCGGGAAAGAAGAGAGCGCTGCTGGTAGCAGCATTGAGTACGCGCACCGTGCAAGTGCTCTCAGGGCAGGTTGCACCGAGGAAGCCAAACTCGCTTACGTACGAGGAAGCAGTCAAAGTTTTGGATGACTTCTTCGACCTCAAGCGTCATGAAATAACGGAGAGCTATCGGTTCTTCAATCGCTGTCAGTTGGAAGGTGAGCCCATTCAACAGTTCATCGTTGAAGTTCGCCGGATTGCGGATGGCTGTAATTTCGGTGGCATGCTAGACCGTATGCTCTGCGACAGGATCGTGTGTGGAGTGAGGTCAAGCGCTGTTCAGAAGCAGCTATTAGCGAAAACAGATTTGACGTTGAGGGAGGCTGAAACAATTGCCATATCAGCTGAAGCAGCGGAAAAAGATGCAAAGAAGATGTCATCTGACATTGAACCCGTGCTCAAGGTCAGTGTGCTCAAGGTCAGTGCACGACAAGCTGATGAACTAGTGTCAGTATGTGGGCGTTGCGGAAGTCAGAAATACAACAGAAACGCCTGCGGCTGGGCGAAAGCGAGGTGTTATCGCTGTGGTGGATACGGCCATCTGGCGAAGATGTGCCAAAGCGACGTGCGGAAAGGGCGCCCAAAAGCTCGCTCATAATGCAGGCAAGGAGAAGCGTTTGCAGTAACAGCGGATGTCACTGAGGAAAATGCAGACGGTGCGCACATTTGGACACTAACCGCACCCTCCAATGGTCAGCTACCACCACCTATTCTTCGTACTTTCACATGGTGTGGCATTGACGTACCTATGATTGTGGACACCGGTTCACCGGTTTGTGTTGTGTCCAAAGAGATTTTTGAGAAAAACCGTGAACTTTGGCCGCAATTAGAACCTGCATTCATTAAACTGTCCTGTTATCTTGGAGAACTTCTAGTATTAGGGAAATTGAGTACGTCAGTGTCCTACGACAACAAGGAAATCAAGAGTTCCTTGATGGTCCTGAACTGTACAGGTCCGAGCCTCTGTGGACGAGAGTTGATTTCCAAGTTCAATGACGCAGGATCCTCGGTGTTGAACGTATCAGTGCAACAAAGCTCTGGTCCAGGAAACAGCCGTACCCCCGCCATTAATGCCGTCCTGTCAGAGTTCAACGACGTCTTCAGCCCCGAGCTGGGTCTAATTGACGGACACCCTGTCCATCTGAAGCTCAAGGAAGGCGCCATGCCGAAATTTTGTAAGGCCCGTTCGCTTCCATTTGCTTTACGCGACAAAGTTTCGGAAGAGATTGATAGGCTCGTAACGCTTGGAGTACTGTCACCTGTAACGCACGCCGAGTGGGCTACTCCCATTGTGCCCGTAATGAAGAAGAACGGCGCGGTTAGAATCTGCGTTGATTTTAAGGTGACCTTGAATCCCGTCTGTGAACTGGAGCAGTACCCGTTGCCAGATATTGATGATATTTTCGCATGCCTGAACGGTGGGGACTGCTTCAGCACGCTGGATTTAAAAGACGCGTATAACCAAGTTCCCCTCAATAAGGACTCAAGGAAGATGTGCGTAATCAATACACACCGTGGGTTGTTTTGCTACAACCGACTGCCGTTCGGCATAGCTTCCGCGCCTGCCATCTTCCAGCGGAAAATAGAAACAGTTCTGCAGGGCCTGACAGGTGTTCAGCCTTACCTTGACGACGTTTTGGTATCAGAAAAACTTGGTAGCACCGACACGTTACGACAAGTACTGCAGCGTTTTCGTGAACATGGAGTGAAGCTCAGACTTGAGAAATGCAGCTTTCGCCAAGAGGCAGTGACGTATCTGGGTCATAAAATTGATCGTGAAGGTCTGCATCCAATAGAGAAGCATGTTGAAGCAATCGCGCGAGCCCCCAACCCAGAAAATGTTCAGCAGTTGAGGTCGTTTCTGGGCATGATTACATTTTATTTGAAGTTCGTGCCCAACATGTCTTCCGTACTTGCACCGCTGTACAAGTTATTGGAGAACAGCACGCGTTGGTTCTGGGGACATGCACAAGAAGCAGCTTTTCGTGAAGCAAAAAAATGCCTTCGGGAAGCGGCTGTGCTGGCTCACTATGATCCCGAGAGACCCCTCAAGCTAGAATGTGACGCTTCACAGGACGGAATAGGGGCCGTGCTTTTCCATACATTCGGAAAGATAAACAAACCTGTCGGGTTCCGTTCTAAAACGCTAACAAGGGCTGAGAAAAATTATTCCCAGCTTGAGAGGGAAGCCCTTGCTCTTGTGTCTGGAGTGTCCAAATTCCATGATTATCTCGTAGGCCGAGAATTCGTATTGGTCACCGACCACCAGCCGCTCGTGGGCCTGCTGAAGGCGGATCGACCAACTCCAGCATTGGCGGCCGCCAGAATACAGCGCTGGGCGCTGTACTTAGGCGGATTCCGCTATCAGCTTCAATACTCTCCTGGTAAACAACTGCTCAACGCTGACGCCCTTAGTAGACTGCCACAACGGACGTCTGAGCCGAAGCCACCAGAAGCGGACCCACCAGACTATCTGCTGGCCTTGACTGTGTTCGATGAGGGAACTGTGTCAGTTGAGGAGCTAAGGCAGTTGACTGCTGGTGACCCTGCTCTCAGTCAAGTTATGCGATTCACTAAGAACGGTTGGCCGCCCTGCGCAAAAGGCTTGAGCACGAGTGTCGCACCTCTTTTTGACAAGAAATTGGAGCTTTCTTTGGCCCACGGGTTGTTATACTGGGGCCGGCGAGTAGTCGTTCCGATGGAGGCGCGACGTCGCATATTATACCTTTTGCATGAGACGCACCAAGGATCGTCCGCTATGAAGTCGGTGGCTAGATCGTCATTCTGGTGGCCAGGGTTAGATCGCGAAATTGAGGCAGTCACGGCGTCATGTCAGAGTTGTGTTCAAAACCTGCCCATGCCAGCTACAGCAATGCCAAAAAACTGGCCCGCTACTGTTGAAAAATGGGCAAGGGTGCATATCGATTTTGCGGGACCTATAGCAGGGAACATGATACTCGTGGTCGTGGACGCATACAGCAAGTGGATTGAAGCTGTGCCACTCCGACAAGCAAATGCTTCATGCACGATCAACTGCCTGCGCGGTATCTTCTGCAGATTTGGCGTGCCACGAACCATCGTATCCGATAATGGAACGCAGTTTACCGGTGACGAGTTTGCTACTTTTGTCAAGAGGAACAACATAACGCATCTGCGCACAGCTGTATATCACCCTCAATCGAATGGACTAGCAGAAAGGGCTGTCAGGACAATTAAGGACGGCCTCAAGAAGATTGGCGAGGGGCGGTTGGAAGATAAGATAAACAGGCTGCTTTTCAATTACAGAAGGACACCTAACCGCTCTGGAAAATCACCGTCAGAGCTGCTCTTCGGATACAAAATTCGATCCCGTTTAGATACATGTCTCCCTCCTGTGCACGCAGGGCCAGCCAACGAAGCAGACGAGTGGCCACTGCCATTGCCTGAAGCTACCGTGTACGCCCGCAACTACGGAACGGGTGAGAAATGGACTCCAGGAATTGTAGAGTCTACAACAGGCTCTCGGATGGTGAGCATTCGAACACCAGCCGGGTCAGTAAAACGACATGCTGACCAGGTGCGGAACCGGGAAGATGCGACGCCACCGCTTGGTAAAGACCAAGAAGCGGCAAATCGAGAGTCAAGAACAGGTACTCCTCGCGACTACCCATTGTCGCCGAGAACGCCAGCCGAACAAGGGGGCATAACAGAACCTGAGCATGAACTTCAGCCGGAACTCGCAGGGAGCAACGCTGAACCCGTCAGATCACCCCAAGCCTTGCGGCGCTCAACACGTCAAAGAAAACAAGTGCAGCGACTTCAGTATTAAGGGAGAAGAGATGTTGTAAAGTGACGTCAGCCGCAATCAGACTGCCTTGCAAGCGCTGACGGCACGTGCGTTTATCGTTTGATATCCTTCCCTTGTTCTCCCTTTCCCCTTTCCCCCTCTCTGTTTCGTATATATATGCTCAGAGACGGAAGCAAAAAGATTCATGTTCCAACCTTCGAACGGCGTGCTGTCGTGTATAGTAAGGCACGGCACGTGTGTCGTAACTATGTAACAAACACACATCTTCTTCCGTCTGAAAATGCCTATATTCAGCCGGTTCTGGGAAGATCTTTAAGCAATAGCAGAAACTCACAACGTCTGGTTATGGTATTTACCCTGCATGTCCCCCACCCTTTCTTTTTTCAAAGAATTGGGCTGGAAATTGCCTGCACTGTTCAATTGGTTACGCAACTAAAATCACATTTGTGGCATTTGTATGCTTTACCGCATAACATGGCTGTATTAAGGCGAAGCTAACTATAGGAAATCGGCCTACTTGGATTCTTGTTTATTTTTCTTGCTAAAAAATCAGGTGCACATTACATTTCTTTGATTAGGAGTTTTAAAGCAATTTATAAGTTAGTTTTATACTTTGGAAACATAGAAGACAGGTGCACATTTGATTTGGCAGGTGTTAGAATCGGGCAAGTACTGCTCAATAAATCAATGGTGTGTTCTGGCATTTTTTCTGCGTCTTGTTTAATTCGTCCTGCTGTATAATTCAATGAAATTCCTCGGTCCCATCATGGTTCAATTAACGGAAGTCGACAGTACTCATGTCCGTTTCACAGCCCCTGCATCGTGCTGCGGTCTGCTATGATGGAATGCCCAAAACTACACTTTTTCAAGGCATTAAAACAGACCTGTGTTTCTCCAATAACAAGCCGTGTATGATTACTGCTTACAAAATATAGCTACAATAAATAACATTGATCGATGGGTGAAAGAAGAGAACAAGGTTGTCCTTGTTGATGCGTGGAAGGTTTGGTGAGGTGCATGAAGCTCCTGCACGCTTTTAACATGGTCTCCGTGGACATACACCCAACACCTTCACCAATACTGTTATGATGAGGTGTTTATTTGAAATGCAAGGATGAACGATGATAATGGAAGGCTAAGCTGAGGAGCCACTAAGATTCACAACCAACCTTGTTCTCTTTCACCTGTCGACCAATGTAACGTAGCAATATCTATAAAAGAAATAAGAATTCATCTTACAAACCAGGGGAAGCATGGCACACCAAAGAAAGCTGGCAATAACAATTAATGATTTTCTTACCAAACAAAAGGTGCTTACGTAAGTGAAGGAAGGAGCAGCAACATAGTCATAAGATGAAGGCAGTGGTGCACTCAGAAACCCTCTTTCCGTGTGCGCAGGTTGACCAACGATACACTGGTCAAACACAGAAGTAGTAAAGTTGCCAGAGTATGGTGTTTCAGCACGGTGAGCTGCTGGGAGTTGGGTTTGACTACCAGGGCTTACAACTCTGGAATCCTGCAAATCATATGCATAGAGATGTTGGATAATGCAGGCATAAAGTTCTGTTAAGCTCACCTAATGCCAATGCATTTCGCTTACAGGTTATACCACACACTGTTGCAAAACAGTACGTATATACAATAGAACCTCATTGATTCATTCTTCAAAGCACCATGGAAAGACTGTTAGGAAGGCTGCAAATCACCACAGCAATGCCCAAAACAGCTCTGAATGCCTGCCAGTATGGTTACTAGATGTTTTAGCATTGTTACTGTGACTGGGGACAGCGTAATTGCACGTTTGCCATTCTTTCACATCACTTGCCGAGAAAAAGCTCCAAGATATTTTTGAAAACAACAAAGGGATAAAATATGTTCACTGGCTTTCCAGTCTGTGTCATTGATCAATATTTTGAATAAGCTTGATTATTCGGGCTTATTCACGGTTTTGCCATAGCTGCCATAAATCCAGTGAAAAACAGCAACTGATATTTTGCATGCTGAACGATGGTTTATTAAGACTCAATCTGCGGAACTCACGTCTTGAACATCGTTGCCACAAACACAATTTCAGAGGTCTGCAGTTTCAGTGAACGCTTAACTATGACCACAATTTGGCCGCTAAGGTTGACTAAATATGAAACATTACATCATTGGCTTGTGTTCAGCAGTGGTAAGAACCTGATTTTGTGTGGTGTGGCCAGGCAGCAAATAATGTAGCCTGAGTGCAAATTTGAGCGAAGATTGTGTTTGCCATTGGATATTTTTGACCAAGAAGTTTCATGAAAGCAAGCAGGTTGTTCGTCGGCGTGGTGCACGTGCAAAATAAATTCAGAACGTCAAATGCACGACGTTTGCCAATTAATTGACACAGATGTGTCAATAGGAAGCAATATCAAGTGCTAAAATGTATAATGAAATTGATGAGCAACACACTAAGCAGACTGTACGACCTTATTAATTCAGCACAACATTCTTTCCTGACCGCCCTATGAAATGAGCGCCAGTTCAAATCAACTTTAGCTGGTCCACATGCAGTCGAAACCCGCAATAATGAAACCCTGCAATAACAAAATTCTTGTGACAATGAAATACTTTCGTATCCCAGGTGGAACGCCCGTAGCATTCGATGCATTTCATACCTCATGACAACGAAACGTCGTTGTACTACAATCCTGCATCAACGAAATTCACCAAAACATAACCCTGCATATAACCTACTCACGCAAGGCTAGCAGGCTCCAAAATGTGTTCAAATGCGATTGCTTTGCACTAAAATTGTGTAAAATACCACCACGCTACAATTGTGTGGACGCCGTCATTTTTGTTTAGTAAAGTGCCTGGAGCGATCGCGTGTGCCAGAAATGCGTCATGGCCACTTGTTTGTTGATCTCCCATTCAGAGCGGCACGCATATTGCTACTGACATGTGATGACAGTTTTTGCACACCTAGTGCAGTGCTTAATGTGAATCTCGGTGAGCAAAATGCAGCAAAAACAAGGAAATCCACGTTCCACCGATGTGGAATTGTTTATGGCACTTGAGATA
Organism: Dermacentor albipictus; assembly: GCF_038994185.2. Classification (NCBI taxonomy): domain Eukaryota; kingdom Metazoa; phylum Arthropoda; class Arachnida; order Ixodida; family Ixodidae; genus Dermacentor; species Dermacentor albipictus. The sequence continues at coordinate 14,015,631 of NW_027225565.1, forward strand.
GTGGTCGCAGCATGGAGTGCCACACATCGGGCTGCGATTAAGCGACTGTCCCGCAATATGCATCCCTTGGTTCAAGAACTTTGGTTTTGGTGCCACCTGACAGGCATCGCATGCGGATTCAGCACCGGACGTAGATTTGCACGAAGGGGCCGTAATCTCAAACGACTGCCTTCGGGTATACGAGATAAAATCAGTTTCACACTCTGCACTGGACACGTTGAATTCTACGGGCAACAGCGTGTGCTAGAGGAATCCTGCCGCTTGTGTTGAGTGCTGTTGCTCTGCATCCAGTGCCTAGTTATGCAAAAGTGATTGTGTCCCCGAAAGCAATTAAGAGAGAATACTGCTCCGCGGCACTGCAGCCCCTGATGATCAACACATGTGGTGCACTTTGTACTGTTGGCACTGCGGTTCTATATCCTCAAGTAAAGCTTGCCAAAGTAGGCTAAAGAATTTTGACATTAAAGTTTTGTTCTGCAACGCATTATCTACCTATGCTGTCTGATTTCGCACCAACGAAATTCTCGCGAAAGCTAATTTTTTCATGTTCCCCGCTGATTTCCTTATCGTGAGGTTCAACTTGTCTTCGCGCGTGTCTTGTCTTCATCGTCCTTTTTGTCCCTCGTCTATGTATGCACTAACCCGTAACACTTTTATAAAACATTCGTAATACGTTGTATAGCCCAAAACGGTTTTGCTTTTCTTAAGGCCTAGTTAGAATTGTGCCTCCAAACACATCCACACTCCAATAATGCCGATGGTGAAAGGATAGCTTAGGCTTGGATTGCAGGACTAAGCATTAGCCAAAGCATGCCTAAGCGCTGTCTGGTTGCCACTGAACAAACACACCCTGCTAAATTTGGCAATTTCATTCAAAATTAGTGTTTTGGCGCAGACTGGTGCAGCTCAGTGGTTTGGTGCAAGATGGCACAATTGGCACATCACTAGCATCCCTGCATAAGCTTCACAATATACATTTTCCTTTGTCATACAAGTTTCCATAGCAAGTGCAATGCATGACAGCTATATACAGCCTATGCAATGCTAACATTTCACGAAGCATGCTTTATAGTCAGTAAACTTTCAAGCCATAAGCTTAATAAGCAAGAGTTCATAGCAGAAACAATTTACATATTATCCTATAATAGCTCATAATAGCCTAGAAGTAGAAAAGAAAAAAGAGATGGAGAGTATGTGCGACCGAACAATTATTGCTCACGCCTTAAAAAGAAAACAGATAAAAAAAGTTGGATAAAGCGTGGTGGCAGACTAGTTGGTTAGGATTAATGATTACAAGTGCAACACAACTGGACAAGGAAAGAGGAAGAAAATAACACATACAAAGTGCTGGCAAAAAAAAATGGAAGAGGAAAAAATGTTACATTGAAATTAAAACTGTGACTTACATGATTTTCCCGTGGCACGTCTTGTGCAGTAGACTGACTGCAATTGGGTGGTATACCTGGTAGCATGTGCAAGTAAAATAAATCAACATAGTAATACAATTTTTCTTTTCTGTTTTCAGGTTCTTTAAAAGTATGAGCATACCCAAACATGAGAGACTCGTCAACATATGGCTATGAAAGGAAATTTCCAAACCTCTGAAATAAGTTTTCCATTAACTTTATCAGTGTTAGTTTAAGGCAAATTGCAATGTACTTTGAAAACTAGTTTTTTACCTTGTAGCTACACAGTAGCAAAATTTCACATCTGAGAGGAAGCATCACTAATAGCTCAGAAAAATTAACATTTCTGATATCAAAATTTAAAAATGCCACAGTTACTGCTCACCAGAAGTGGTACAAAACCATCGAGTATTATTAACAATCGGCATCTATTTTAGCAAGGAGACACTGAACAAGAAATTCACCTCGGTGCTCAGGTATGATCAGCATGTGTACATGGTACAAGGATTTGCGTCATCTCCACTCCGCACCACATGCCCCTGTTGTCTGCTAAGGTGTCATTAAAGGGTGGTAATTAGAAAATTAAGTTATTACTATCACTGCAGCTTTGCCAAGTTTAATTCAATTGTATATACTGTTATGCGAACTAAGGATTAAAACTGGAGACTATTTACAAAATATATTTACAAGGGATAATGCAGCGCTGGCCAGTTCGGCCGACAGCTCGAGAGCCAGAGAGCATTCTTCCTCCTCTTTTCTTGAGTGATGGCGCCCACGCGCCTCGTTCAAACAATCAAATACCACAAGCGCGTAGCATAATCCCCCGGCGGCACGAGAAACAATGTCTCAGAGTGTCTAAATGTCATCACTGGGAGAGTGATACTGCTTCAGTTGTGTAACGTGCATGATATCACTGGACTGGGAAGCAGACGGGGCGTAAGGGGCGATCTAGTAGGTGACGGGAGTCATGGCACAAAGCACTCGGTATGGGCCTGTGTAACGAGACAGCAGTTTTTCGGACAGGCCGACCTGAGGCGACGGAGACCATGGAAGCACCAAAGAATCAGGCGGGAAGTGCACGTCTCAGTGTCACTGGTCGTACAAACACCTTTGACTCTCTTGGGATTTCAGAAGGAGGTCATGGGCAATTTTATTTGCGTAGGCACAGCGGGCGACAGCGTCAAGTGCATATTCACTGGTCAGTGCCGCATGAACAGGGAGGGTTGTGCCGAAGGGCAGTGCTGGTTCTCAGTCGAACAGAAGCAAAAATGGGGAACAACCGGCTGTGTCGTGGCGCGAGGAATTATAAGCAAATGTGACAAACGGTAGAGCGAGGTCCCAGTCAGTGTGGTCTGAAGAGACATATTTCGCGAGCATGTCTGTGAGAGTGCGATTGAGATGCTCCATGAGGCCATTTGTTTGCAGATGGTATGACGTGGATAGCTTGTGCCTCGTGGCACAGGACTGCAGGATAATTTTTGATAGGAATGTCCCGCCATGGTCTGTGAGAAGTTGTTGCGGAGCTCCATGTAATAAAATCATGTCGCATAGAAGAAATTCGGCGACATCTGTGACACAGCCTGTAGGAAGCACCCAGGTAATGATGCAGCGCGTGGCGTGATCTGTGGCCACAGCGATCCACCCGTTCCCAGAGGTAGCAAGAGGAAAAGGCCAAGTAAGTCCAAAATAACCCGAAAGAATGGTTCCGCGGGTATGTCGAGTGGCTGAAGGTACCCAGCAGGGAGCGTCGATGGTGCCTTGCGTCGCTGGCATTCCTCGCACGCTGGCATTTCTCACACGAACGGAGCGAGCAAGCCCTGGCCAAAAGAAGCATCGGCGGATCCGGTCGTAGGTACGTGACACACCCAGGTGACGACAGTGGGGAGCTCGTGAAGTTCGTGGAGAACAGCCGAGCGAAGGTGTTTAGGGATCACAAGGAGTAATGCAAGGCCGTCGGGGTGAACGTTGTGGCAGTAGAGTACGCCATCTTGAAGTGTGAATAAGCAAACAAAACTGTCAGCAAGTGACCATTTCAGGCGGTCAATGATGATGCGCAAGGACAGGTCACGGCACTGCTCGTCAGCGATTTGGAGCAGTGGAAAAACAGAGAGAACAGAGGTGTCAGTGTCAGTATCAGACGTAAAGGTCACATCTTCGACTAGGTAGCGAGAGAGGCAATCTGTGTCCTGGTGTTGGCGTCCCGACTTGTAAGTCACTGTGTAGGGATATTTTTGTGGTTGGAAGGCCCAACGACCGAGCCTGCCAGTAGGACCCTTGAGTAACAAAAGACAACAGAGCGCATGATGGTCTGTGATTACTGAGAAGGGCTTGCCATATAAATATGGGCAGAACTTTGAAACAGCCCAGACGAGAGCAAGACATTCGCGCTCGGTAATTTAATAGTTGCACTCTGTAGTTGTCAGGAGCCAGCTAGCGTAGGCTATAACGCGGTCATGTCTGTGTTGGCGTTGCGAAAAGACGGCGCCGATCCCATAACCACTGGCATTGGTTTGGGCCTCTGTAGGCGGGAAGGGGTCAAAGTGGGCCAAGACCGGTGGATTGGTGAGAATCGTGATAAGGCGTGAAAATGCGGCAGCCTGAGGGGAACCCCACGTAAAAGGCACGTCTTTCTTCAGAAGTTCAGTGAGTGGTCGAGCGATTGCTGCGAAATCTTTCACGAACCGTTGGAAATAGGAACACAGCCCCACAAAACTCCGGGCGTCTTCGACAGGCTGAGGTACAGGTAAAGCTGTTACTGCTCAAACCTTCTCTGGGTCGGAAGCATCGACGAGATGGCCTAGTACTGTAATTTGTTGGCTCCCGAAGTGGCACTTCGATGAGTTTAATTGGAGCCCAGCCTTGCGGAAGACGTCAAGAATAGCTGCGACGCGCTCAAGGTGCGTCTCAAATGTACGAGAGAACACAAGGACGACATTGAGGTAACAAAGGTAAGTTGACCATTTGAAACCTTGAAGCAGAGAGTCTATCATCCATTTAAATGTGGCGGGGGCATTGCATAAACCGAATGGCATAACCTTGAATTGGTAGAGGCCATCTGAAGTGACGAAAGCGGTCTTTTGTTGGTCTTACTCATCGATGGAAATCTGCCAATCATCAGATCGAAGGTCGATGGACGAAGGTCGATGGACCCAGCACCTCCACCAAAATGTTATGCGAACGAAGGATTAAAACTGGAGACTATTTACAAAATATATTTACAAGGGATAATCCAGTGCCGGCCAGTTCAGTCGACAGCTCAAGAGCCAGAGAGCGTTCTTCCTCCTCTTTTCTTGAGTGATGGCGCCCATGCGCCTCGTTCAAACAATTAAATACCACACGCGTGTAGCAATACTACTATTAATTTATTACCAATTATGCAAAAGTCACTTTTCATTTCAGATGGCTTTTAATAAACAGTAACTATTTCTTAAAATTATGTAATGAAACAATGCCACAGTTAAGCCACACATGGTTACAATTAGTAGCAATTCAGGCTGTGCTAAGTTCTAAATTGAAAAGAAATACTCCGCACTGTCACACCTCTCAATCAAAGAAAACCAACATGAAAGTTCCAAATTGGAAGCATAAAAAGAGAGGCACTTACATGTCTGGGGCGTGAAGTCAAAGGCTGCAGGGCTTTCAAACCTTTGTTTCTCTTGGTACATGATTGGCTAGAAAAAAATTGTTTAATCTTTAGCCTCATCACCATAATAATTCGCATCAACACACCTTATATCATTGGCCAACAAAAAGCTTCCAAGCAGAAAGATAAGTGCAGGTTGCTAATGCACATGCATTATATGGTTTGGCCAGACTTGAAATCCAATCACTGGCTTTGCAATAGTATAGCAAATGGAGCAAGCAGGTGACAAAGGCGAGCACCTTCTTCATTTTGCAGGTTCCATAAAAAATCAGGATCATTCAGAGCAGCTTGCTCACAGGGCACACAAATCCCTTTCTACATTGAGATCGACTCGTAAGCTGTCCCAGGACTATCTAATCTAAACAAGTTCAAAACAGCTTTTGTGTTATCAATACATGTGTTAGTGAAGTGCCCTACACATATAACACTTCTGTACTCACCCAAACTGTCATCTACAAATTACACATATGGGTTCCCACGTCCTTCAAGCCGTTCTTGGCACATGCATGAAACAGCGTAACCTCGATGCGGGTAACACATACTCGCACTGGCATGTGCTGTCGCTGCATTCAACTGCACTGTGAGATCAGCACATGACACGAGGTGAAAATGACAATTGAAGGAAAACATTGGCTTTAACATTACGCTACTAAGCATGAAGTCGTGGAATCAAATCCTGGCAGTGTCGGCTGCATTTTGAAGGGGAGCAAAATGCAAAAACGCCTTTGTACCGTGCACAGGGTGAACAAAAATTAATCTGGAGTCCCTCACTACGGCCTGCCTCCTTATCAGATTACGGTTTTGGTAAGTAAAATCCCAGAATGATGATGATGATATGTAGTGTTTAATGCCGCAAGGGCCAAGTGCGGCCAAATAGCGCCAAGGCAGTGATGATGAGTACTAAATGGACTAATGGCTGATGTGACGTGGCTGTATAGAGGCCTAAAGCTGAAAGCTGTAAATCGCTTAAAATATATAAAGAATAAAAATATGAGAATGACTGAAGTAGGGTATGCTATAAATATAGGATGTGCAACAAGGGTGTAATAGTGTTACATGCACAAAAATGGACAGGTGATTGTTGATGACGAGTAGCACAACAGCCTCAGCGGGTCCCTTGAGTACAAGGGCCCGGAGGCGTGTGCTATAACAAAGGTTGACATCGCAACCGTGGTGTCTCGCAAGAGGCCGTGTTACGAATTTCTTCAACAGAAAACACGGAGCGAGTCAACGTTGTTTAAAAAGGCTAAAATATATTGCATGTCGAATAGTGGTTTTCTGCCTAGAAGCAGTACCAGATGAAGTGGTATACGCTGAATATGTGCTAAGGGGAAGTGTCTTTTCCTCTTGACTTGTGTTTTGCGACATTCTAGGAAGATATGCTAAACACTGAATGTCTCCCCACATCTACTACACATTGGACGTTCACCACCAGTCAACAAAAAGCTATATGTACCATAAGTGTGCCCTGTTCTGAGGCGACAGAATAGGACATCACTTCGTCTGGACTTGGTCAGTGATGGCCAGTATCATAAACATGGCTTAACTACATGGAGTTTATTAAGGATTTCAGCGTCTCACCTATGCTGCCATAGGTTGCCAGTCTTTTCCGTAAGTATGGCTTCAGGTCTGAGACCGGAACGGCTACGGGCATGTTGCAAGCTTTCGTGTCTAAGGAGGTAGCAATTCGGTCTGCCAGGATGTTACCTTCAATACCTCTGTGCCCAGGCACCCAGCATACCGTTACATGTTGGCCAGAGGCATAAATAGTACAGAGGAGAGAGAAAAAAGCTGCAATTACTGGATTTCTGTGGTTGTAGAATGACCTCAATGTTTTTACAATGCCTAATGAGTCTGTGTATATGACCGCCTTATGTAGTTTTATCTGCTTGATGTGTTTGGCAGCCGACCATAGTGCATACGCCTCTGCTGTAAAGATGCTTGTGTGAGGGTGAAGAACATTAGACTCTGAAAAGGATGGGCCAGCGGCTGCATACGACACGCCAGCATGTGATTTAGACGCATCTGTGTAATATTCCAGACACGAGTATTTAAACTGCAATTTTAGAAAATGCATATGAATGTGGGCCTTTGGAGCGTGCTTTGTTACCTCCACAAATGACGTGTCGCAATCAATGATGTGTCAGAACCATGGCGGAAATGGCTTGGCAGAAGCCATTAGACGATTTTCATGAATAGGAACATTCATATCCTCGCTCAGCTTTCTCACACGGATCGAGAATGCCTATCTGGCTGTAAATTTGTTATGAAAGAGCGTTGCAGAGGTCATCTCGTTTATGGTGGGATAACAAGGATGGTTTTTGTTAGCATGTACTTTCAGAAAATAAAAGTAGAATATGACCGCTGCAGATCAAGGGACCATTCATTCAATTCATCATTGAGGCTTTCAATCGGACTTATCCTAAAGGCACTGGTGGCGAGGCGGATACCAAGATGATGCACAGGATCCAGCATCTTGAGAGCACTGGGTGTAGCCAGAGTGATACACAACGGCACTGTAGTCTAACCGTGATCATACAAGGCTCCTGTAGAGGTTCATGAGGCATTTACTGTCGCTTCCCCATGTTGTGTATGACAGTATTTACAGGATGTTCATTGTTTTCAGGCATTTAGCTTTCAGATACTTGATATGAGGAATGAAGGTTAGTTTTGAGTCGAGTATTATGCCTAAAAATTTATATTCAGTGTTGAGTGGTATGTGTTGTCCATGCAGCATATCAGGATCTTGTATAAAGCACCTCTTTCTAGGAAAAAGTATATAGTAGCTGTTGAGGCTGCTTAGCTTGAAGCTATTTTGATTTGCCCATTTTGAGACTTTGTTCAGTCTGAGTTGGACTTGGTGCTCGCACACTGCAAGGTTACAAGACTTAAATCCTAGTTGCACATCATCCACATATATTGAATAAAACATTGAGGATGCAATGGCTTTGTGAAGGGAATTCATTTTTCACAGTGAAGAGGGTGCAACTAAGCATGCCCCCTTGTGGCAGCGTGCAGTTAGACAGGTAGTTTTCTATCATGTTCAGCACATTGCCACATACCCCAATCGTAGATAGGTCTCAGAGGATTCCGAATCTGTTGTGTCATAGGCTTTCTCCAAAACGAGAAATACAGAGAGAAAGGATTGTTTGTGTATATAAGCATCTCTAATGTTTGCCTCAATGCGAGCAAGGTGGTCTATTGTTGACCTACCTTCCCTGAAACCACATTGAAGGGGATCAAGCAGACGGTTGCTTTCCAGGAAATAGATTAGACGCCGATTTATCATTTTTGCATATAACTTACACATACAACCTGTTAGTGCTATTGGCCTATAACTGCTGGCTAACGTGGGGTCTTTGCTTTGCTTATGAATTGGGATGAGTGAAATAACTTTATTAATGAATTGGGATGGCAATCACTTCTTTCCACGAGGATGGAATATGCCCAGATACCCACATGGTGTTGTAAAGAGACAAAAGTGTGTTCAATGCTTCTGGGTGCATATTCTTGATCATTGTACAGTGAAAGCTCGTTAATTCGAACTTCAATAATTCGAATTTATGGATAATTCGAACTGTACGATTTGGTCCGGCCAAGCTCCACAGAAGTCTATGCATTAAAAAGTCCATTAATTCAAACGCGAGAAGGTTCCCTCACGGATAATTAGAACTACGCTCGCCTGGCACACGGCCAGTGAACGCGCCTACTGCCTACACACAAGGCTGTATTGCCTCCGAAACGGAGAGAACGGCGAGAGAAGGCAAAATCGGAAAAAAATCTAACCGACGCGGGGTCAGCCAGAAGGCAGCGGCGGCTGCCGCCTCTCCGTTCTACGTAACCTCCGAGACTTCTTGCCCGTTGCGAATCTCGGAGGCTTTGCAAATCTTGTACAGCTGCTAATGTTGTGCAGAGATGGCACGGTAAGCACCAAAACACAGCGAACCAAGTACGTCGCAGCTGCGCTTGCAATAAAGAACCAACGAATCGGGGCCTTCGCCACCTTCACATGTTCAGGGTCTTTGTCTCGGCAGTATTCATCGGTTGTGCACCTCTGTTTTCAGCTTAGGAGGTATCGGCCGTCGCGATTCATTGCGATGGTGTTAAGCCTCGGCTAACGTTCGTTTTGGTGGACATCGGTGGTGTGGCACAGTCGGACCCAGAGCTTCGACTTGAAGATGGCTTGTGCCCGCGGACACGCCATCACTTTCTGACACGCCAAATTTCTGACATGCCCTACTGCTTCCAAATCGCAGTGTACTGTTGCTCTCCTTCACTTTCGTTAGTTCGAACTTTCGTTAATTCGAACTGAAGCAGCTTCCCCTTGCGGTTCGAATTAACGAGCTTTTACTGTATCTATTATGGAGTCACCACCTGGTGCTGAGCTGCTGCAGGAACAAAGAGAAGCCTTCAGTTCAGCGAGACTAAATGGACCGTTGTAAGGTTCATTATCTGCGCACTTTCGTTCTAGGGGCTCTCGCTCTATGCGTTCCTTGAACTTTAGGAAAGTTGGGGCATAGTGTGATGCACTAGAAATATTTTGAAAATGCTTGCCAAGGAAATATGCCTGATCTTTCTTGGTGTCACCTTAAGCGTTTGTTAAAGGAAGCAGTTGTGTTTCAGTGACGTTTAGTTTGCTCACCCTGTTCCATACCTTACCCTCATCCTTGTACGGATTGATACTACATAGTACCTTTCCCAACTTTCTCGCTTAGCATGTCGACGTGTTCTGCCCTGTGATTTTGCCTTCTTGAAATTAATGAGGTTCTCCGCAGTTGGAGAGTCGCCAAGCAGGCCCCAAGCTTTATTTTGTTTTTTCCGTGCCTCTTTGCATTGGTTGTTCCACCGAGGCAAACAATGTTTATTAGCAAGTCCGTTAGTTTGCTTTATGCATTCTTCAGCGGCGTCAATAATAAAATGTGTCAAATATGCCACAGCATCATGTATGTTTAAAGAAACCAAATCGTCACACTGCAAATATGTAATCTCCTGAAACAGTTCCCAATTCGACAAGTGAATTTGCCATCGAGGAATCTGTGGAGGGCAATCAACTCGTTTTGTTAGATTTAAGAGAATAGGGAAGTGGTCACTTCCATAAGTGTTTTTTTTAGGACTTTCCAATCAGGGTATGGCATTAGAGATGGAGAGGCAATGGTTAAGTCTATTGAAGAATATGATTTATGTGTGGTGCTATAAAATGTGGGTTCTTTTTTATTCAGTAGAACCACACCGGTACATAAAAGAAAGTCCTCTACAGTATGCCCTCTTGAATCGCAGTGCGAGTCGCCCCACAGCATATTATCGGCGTTCACATCACCGGTTAAAATGAATGGCTCAGGGAGCTGATTGACAAGCGTTTCAAGTTCCCTAAGTTGCAAACGATGTTCGGGTGGTATGTAGAGCAAACAGACTGTAACCAGCCTGTCGAATAGAAGTGCACTAACTGCTACTGCCTCTAAATTAGTTTGAAGGTGGAGATGTTGGCAAGGAACTGACCTCCAAGCTATCATAGCCATGCCACCAGACGTGGCATGGCCATCATCGTGATCTTTGCAGTATAATGTTTATTGTGTTAAGAAATTTGCATTTGATGTTTTCAAGTGGGTTTCCTGAACATAGAACAGCCTAAGGTTAAACTCTTGTATTATTTATTTGATGTCATCTAAGTTGTTAAGAATGCCAGGAGCATTCCAATGAATAATTTGTACAGCCATTTTGTTAGAATGAAAAATGTTCTGCATTCAGGTGTGTAGTTGAGTACTTTAGGTAACAGGATTGTCGTCTGGCCCTGTTGTGGTTTTTTTGTTTCTTTTGGCGTGCTCGAGAGAGCCATGCCGGTTTTTCAGCACCAGACATGCCGGTGTTGTGTCCATTGCCTCTTGAGAGGCACTGGATGCCCACGCGTGTGGGCTGCTAGTTCGTTTGTCAGACCTCACCTGGTGCAGTGTGGTCTTGAGGCCCAACATACCCGGGGTAGCCGGCCTCTGTGTCTTGGTGGGGGGATCAGATTTGACTGCTGCCACCTCGGGAGCGGGAGGTGCCACAGCCAACGACTCGCTGTGCGCGGGCCGGGCAGGTGGCGCAGGCCGGTGCAGCGCTGTGCCCTGACGCATCACATAGGCATACGTTGTGGTATGGAATGGTGAGCACCTTTTACGTGCCTCCTTGAAAGAGATGTTCTCGTGTACTTTTAGAGTGATAATTTCCTTTTCTTTTTTCCAGTTTGGACAAGATCGGGAGTATGCTAGATGTTCACCATCGCAGTTTACACAGTGAGGTGTCGCTTCACACTTGTCTGAGGCGTGGCCTTGGACTACCATGGCAGCTCTGCGATCCGTGGCCAAATCTTTGGCATTGGAAGCATCTTCTTGGATTAGGGATGTATGGTCTGACAGCTACCTTCGTGTATCCAGTTTCTATGGTTTGTTGCAGATCGCAAGTGGCAAAGGTCAGGATTAGATGCTTTGTAGGAATTTCCTCATTTTCTCGTCTGATAATGATGCACATTACATTGGTTACATTCTGCTCTTTCCAGCCCTCCAATAGTTCTGTCTCGGAGAAGTTGATCAGATCTGCATCAGACACTACTCTGCATGCTGCATTCATAGACTGATGAGGTGAAATCATAACAGGAATGTCTCCAAATGCCACAAGTTTGTTTAGTTTATTGTGTTGTTCTTTATCACGGATCTCAAGCAGGAGGTTGCCGCTTGCCATATTGGTGACCTTATAACCTGGGCCAAGGGTATCAGTCAAGCCTTTTGCAACAAGAAATGGGGGCACGGTTCTTGCTGGTTTTTTCCGTTTTTTCGCTGTGTACAATTTGAAATTGGGAAAAAATTTCTTTCGGCTTAAAGAGGCTTAGAATATCGTTGGTGCGTCCCCTCTTTTGAGGGTGACGATCAAGTCACCCTCAAAAGTCACCCTTTGGCATTGTCACTTCCGCATTGGTGGGTGATCGCCATTGTCCCCCTTCGGCGACAATGGCAACCACCCACCACACAGCCTAACTAGGGGACACTGTAGTACTTAATGTGCAAGGCTGCAGATGCCAGCCGTGCATTGCTGCTATAACCCAATATAACATACCCAAGAGAGGGCACATGCACAAGCCGCCTACGAAAATGTAGAAGTAACAGAACAGAAGACAGCACAGCTGAGAAAGTATACACGAAAGAAAAAGTTCGGAGAGGGGAATAGGAAAAGGCAACTAGCCGATTTCTCCTGGGTGCGTCAGCCCAGTGGTATCATCTACGTGAAGCGGAGGCCAAAGAGGAGTGTTGCCTCCATCAAGGGGCCTTAAAGGTCCGAACACTCGGCATCGGCTCAACCCCCAGGTTCCCCTTTTCCTCAGGCACGGCTAAGCCGCGCACGGCTACACGCGGGAGGGTCCAACCCTTGTGTGCTTGGGTACGTGGTGTCGCAACACACCAAATGCCTGCTGACGCAGACACCCCTGCGGGCAAAATCCCAGAATAAGGAGAACATTGTACTTCTGATCTGCAAAACAATGAATAGAATTCAATTCTGGGGCTTTACATGCCACAACCACGATTTGATTATGAGGGACTCCAGATTAATTTTGACTACCAGGGGATCTTTAATGTGCCCCCATTCATGGGGCATTGACATTTTTGCATTTCGCCCTCACCGATGTGTGGCCGCCACAGCCACGATTTCATCCAGCGACCTTGTGTGTAGCAGCACAACACCATAGCCGGAAAGCCACCGCGGCAGGTGATCTACAAAACTCTAGCTTAGTTGTGTACTACAGTACTAGTGTCACCTATACAAAGCATTTCACATACCTTTGACAAATCACTGTCTTTAAAAAGAAAAAATAAATAAAAAAAAGAATGGTAGTTCATAGAAATTTTGATAACCCAAACGGCATAATGTACACCGCTGTCTTGAGAAACTGAAAATATTTGTTGAATTGTAATTTGTTGGTTATTTAGTCAAGATAATTTTTTACAAAATTTTAAATAGTCATTCTGGGGATAAGTTTATTTGAAAAAGTTGCACAGTAACATAAGAAAATTGCTGATTAGTACTAGTACTGCCTCTGTACGGTGGCCCTCTGCCTCCTCATCACCTGTCCGCAGAACTTGTAAAGCACAGTCATTTTTCCAGTGTGATGCCTACATCTCCTTTACCATCAAGCGCCATCAATAGTTTTCCTGCCTGAAATACCTTCCCTCCCTTGGACACATCATGATGTGTGTTATGCCAGACTATGGCAGGCCAGTGCAGTAGATACCGTATTTACTCGCATAATGGTCGCACTTTTTTGTCAGCAAAATTGACGCAAAATCAGGGGTGTGATCATTACGCGGGTTAAATTTCCTGCGAAAAGAAAAACAAATTTTTTTGTCCCGCGTTTGCTGCGGGACACCAAAACAAAAATGGCGGCAGGTGGAGCAAGCCGAATGCGCCGAACGTGATTTTTTTTTTCTTCTCATGAGTACATTACGTGCATTGAAACAGTTTCTTCCCTATCAGTAATGAATAATATCGTTAATATCGGCAAGTTTGCGGTAATAATGGAGCCATGGTCGACTTTGAGGGGACAGAAACAGATGGGCGCACTTAGCTGCCAGTGACAGAGAAACACATCACCGGCATGCTGCGGAAACTGCGGCATCTGTCTTCACTACTCTCCTAATACGACACCTTTCCGCTAAGGGTGGGTGAATATCTTAGCTGTGTTACAAGCATCGGTGTATGAATAGGGTACACTTCTGATATTTAGTGTAAACGTGGCCACTATAGTTGCCGCTCGCGATTTGTTGCGTGCTCACGAATGCACGCGAGAAGAATTGAAAGGCGCCTTTTTTGTTGTTGTTGGCCAAAATTATTATGAAGCCTACAAGTAATATAGCCAAGGCAAGTTTGGTTGTAGCTTTCTTTTAGTCATGGAAGTGCAGAAAGTGATGAAAGTAATGAAATGAGGCGTCTACTTAAGAATGTTTGGTGCGTGCAGACCGCTTGGTTTGTCTTGAAGAGTCGTTCGCGTAACATTCGACAGATGGTAAGCGCTATCAATATTAGCTAGACTTGGCACACGACATATCGCTGTGGAAAGTTCAGGGTGCGATCATTACACGGGAAATTTAAAAAATCGAATTCTGACGTCAAAATTCAGGGCTGCGATCATTATGCGAGTGCGATCATTATGCGAGTAAATACGGTATAACTGGCCATTACTAGGAAAAACAATCCAATTTTAACGCACAGCTTGTAAACACGTGGCCACAGAGTAAAATAAACAGGAGAGCCGGCTTATCTGATAACAGTGTTCCCTTCTTAATGCAGCATAGGGTACCTTCGCCACTTGTTGTACAGATGGCAACACTCTGCATTAATTAGTGCCAGCTGCTAGATATGGCACGTTTCTTTCATTTCTCAAACAAGTGAAACGCTTAAGCATACTGTGACAACTGCGTAGCATGGCATCCCCTCAAGACAAGGCAGTATCAAATGGAAATAATCTATTGAAGTTTGCAACTCTCATCAGACAACTGAGCAATGCAAAGCACATTTTTGCAATCAGACAGGAGGGCAAGGTATTTGGAAGCGATAGAATAGAGAGCAGCAGGTCGCCTCATCCCTCTGTGGCAGTCTTTGGTTAGGCAGCACTCATGGGGGAGGAACTGGAAAAAGAGGCAGGCGCGTAGATGGTGACTGCTTCTCTTGTGTTTGACTTCTCTGCCGTTGTCCACTGCTTCGAGCGTAATGGGGAAAGTGCACTAAAGAATAAGGGGGACTGGTTGACCTTTTGCCAGGAAGAAGTGTTCTGTGGCTGTATGGTCGGTACAGCTTTGAATGGCTTCTTTGGCACCGTGATTCTTGTTCGTGAGAAGTCCGCTATAAATGCGGGTGTCAAGTTTTAAGTCCCCATATTTTCACCTCCTATGGACCCCCATAGACCGCCCATTTACACGTAAGTCGCATGTCTTATTTAAACTATTCAAGCCTATCTTTTCGAGAGTTAGCTTAGAGAAAAAGTGCATAGGTACCGTTGACGGTGCATTTCCTTGCTTCGAGAGCATGTCTGTACATTTGGATCTGTTGAAATTGGCATCTTAATAACAGAGTCTAAATTCGATGCCTTGTGGTCTTTGCAGGTGCAATTAATGTGCAAGAGTCTGCATGCCAGAGCTTGTCGGGCAAGTGAATTAACAGAATGTGGCTGGATCATAAATGCATGTAGCACCGGTGTATAGGAGGGGAGGGGGGGAGGGGGAATGCAGTGCCTGCAGCCTGCTATTTTGTGTATTGTATTGTACTTAGTGTTCACCATGAGAAATCATGGATTTGTCAAAACCTGCTCCAAAGAACAATGCTTAAAGAGTTATTGAGAGACCACACAGCATCTGGTCCAATAATAAGCACCAAAACAATAGTTATATATGTTCCATTTCTCAAACTTACATAATATGTGTCTTTATTTCATATGTCAAAGCGGGACCATTGCAGAAGCATTCAAGTGACCTGGCTACACAGTTTTCTGGTGAATGGCCTTATGCAGTTCAAGAAAGAAGGCCTTTTGGAATGCCCATAAGACTGTCATTGATTAATTCTCATTTTATGTTTGACCAAACCACTAACCTACAACATATTACAACATTCCACAACAAATTTTTCCGGTTTCTGTGTGTTTCTACCTAAACAGTACAAAAAATTTCACAAAAGATCAACTGCAGTGATGACTTGTCCACAAATATCTCGCCTTCTACAGCCTGGCTTAAGACACAAACGTGTGCATGAATTAAGTAGCGAATTACGCAGCATGTCTTTTCTTATCCCAAACAAATTTTTTTTTTTATTCCTGTCGCAGATACCGGCATTACGCTTCTTCAGCTGTGTTACATTTGACACACAGACATTACTTTCTAAATAAGCTGTAGTGCAGAAGTTGTTAATTGACAAAATCACGCTCTTCATCTTTTTAATGAATAACTTTTTAGTGCACATGTGGCAATGGCGGAAATGAGCCCGTTAACATGCCGGGCCTATTATGTAAGAAGCCATTTTGTAATTAGTACCAGTTTCCAGACATATGTCAAAGAGCGCAGTGAAAATGCGTCAGTGTGTTAGCTACTTTCCTGCCAAAGCTAACGAAAACACAGAGACCAATTTATTTTACTGACTTTTGACTTCATATATCTTAAAACTGGGGCTAGTTACAAAATTGGTTCCAACTGAATAGGTCCTACATGTTGATGGGCTCTTATTCTGCAATTACAACATTAGCCATTAGGCCATTCATTAAAAAGATCATTAGCACATTTTTTTTTTATTTAGATGCTTCTGCACTCTGACTTATCCAGAATGTAATATCCATCAGTTAAGGTAAGTCAGTCGAATAAGTAGAATATGCTGGTATCTGTGACAGGGACCGCAAAAAAAGTGAGAAAAACCTGACATAAGAAAAAGCAGCCTGTATGCGTGACTAAAACAATCAATATTAATAATAAATAAAAGAATACCAGCATACGAACGCTGGCTGAGGACAAACTACGCTGATGGGGTCGTGGGGAAGTTGTCGGCCCATGCGTGCGGGTCAAACCTGACCACAATGAATTAACCAGTGGTTATGACACTGGCCCGGTGCTGCTTGCCGACAGTCTGCTGGTGGTTGGCATATGGACTACACATTTGCAAAAGCCAAGCCTGGCCCAGACGGCCGAGATCGGACTCTCTCTTTTTTGGCTGGCCATAGGCACCGGCCCAATCTTCCGCCGAGCTCATTTTTTGCTTGGGTTGCTTGCCGCCTTATACCCAAATCCTATTCAAGTTAGAGCGGGGCATGCTGAAATGTCGAGCACTTTCACATGGGCTTACTTAGCCTCTGTGATTTAAAATCAAACAACTCAGTCCTCTAGAAGAGGTCACAATGGCCACACATATAAATGCTCAATTTGTCTAAAAATAGACAAAGAAATCATACAGTAAAACCTCGTTAAACCGTACCCGCTTAAACAGTAGTTTCGTTTTAAAAGTACTAAAGTCAAATCCCCGACTCAGCAGCCATTGGACATAATGTGTTTTGTATCCGCATAAACCGTACCAGCTTATTGCGTACGCATAGGTTAAAACGTAGCGTTTCCACTTCATTTAACCACCCGATGCATGGCCAATCCCCCACTGTGGGTATGTGCCACAGCCACTCAGGACAACAACAACGACTACGGTGTGTGGCATTTGCAATGCGAAGAAGTTGCTCGGCAGCACTGCTGCGACCACAAAGAGATGTCGGCTACAAGGTTCGACTTTTTGCCATCGTTGCCTCTGTTGTTGCCTAAGTGTCGACTATAGCGACAGCGGTGAGAATGACACAAAAAGCGACAGCATGGGCAATTCAGGCGCGACAGTGGCAGAAGCTGCGCGTTACGTCAGCCTCATGAATGCAATCGTTGCGACGAGAACAGGGGTGCGATAACGTAACTCTATTCCAAACGAAAAGTATTCCAAACTCTGGCACCCGGCAATGAAAAAGGCGCCTCGGGACTTCTGTAGCACTACTGCGCGCATGCACAGAGAATATGTAACGCCAACGAGGAATCTGCCATGCGAGTGTTTGCCGAGAAGAGGGAGCTGGCTGAAAAGCTGGCACGCAGCTTCAGTAAGTTTGAGGTCGCTGTCGTCGTGCTAGGCCGCTGCAGCATCAAACCAAAATAACACTTTTGTCACACGAAGTGAATAAATACTGCATGTTTTTTTCCCCTTTCATCGCTCTCTCTGAATTCCGTTTTCGACAGGTAAGTGGGCGATCTCATGCTATTTCGGTTAAACAGTACTACCGTTTAGTACATACTTTTTCCGAGTTCCGGCCAACTACTATTTAACGAGGCTTCACTGTACATGCAACTAACTCCTTTCCATCTCATCTGAATCTCATTTCTGTCAATGTCTTCACATGCAAGGCCTTGATAGAGTGGCATACTTAGATTTTTTGCCTCCTCCCCATCCACACAAGTCACCACACCTTTCAAATAAATTTGCTCTCTCTCTTTTGCTGTGGTTGCTTAATTCAAGTTGACTTTACCCCTGCATCTGAATGAACGTATTGGAAAGTATATCTTCCCATTTCAATAGCACAATTATTCCTACGGAAACTGGCAGCCTAAGAACAGGGAGACTGTGCCAGCTCATTATTATCCAAGTATTTCCAGATTTCAACACTTATTCTAAAGCAAGGAAATGTTCGTGCAGGTCCAGTGAAGAAAAAAAAAAAGAAAGCACACACCTGAGGAAATGCGCAGGGGCTGCCAGGTGCCAACATTCGTACAGGATGGGTCCAAACTGATCGGCTGGTGTCCATGGGCGATGAGGGGCTCAAAGGGAACCTCACCCTGACAAAAATATGTAGAGGATGCATTGAAGACAACTTCCATTTGAACAAGTTACTTGGATGGAACAAAACTAACTTCACAAGCTCGACTGACAACACATATTATAAGTAAACAATAACAGAACCCACAACATACATTACTAACAAAAAGACGTCAGAATGACCTATGTGCAGTGGTCAACCACAACCACAACAAGCGACCACCGAGGAGCCATCCTCCAACAACATAGGTGCTGTGTACGGTTACCAGAGGCCCTATAAGACTGGCTATCGATTATTTAACCACTGCATTTCATTAGCATCAACGGCCTAGTTAGAACACATCGGTGACATTGGTTTGACACTAACCAGACATACAATGCAGGGACGAAGTGAACGCTGGCCAACTGTAACTGCCTTCACAAACTGCAGAAAAAGGAGATATCATCGCATATATGCGAGAGGTGTGAAAATCGATATCACCAGACAAAAATGAACCCATGGTTAATTTTTCTCTCAAACTGTAGTTCCACTGTAGACGTTATTTAGGATGTGTTTGCAAAAATGAACCATTTAAAATTTTCTGTGGTGTTAGGTCACCCCCTTTTTGGAGCCCTAAAATAAGAAAACAGCTTTGCTGAAAATTGGACTTCATTCAGCAAGGTTGCGGAAGTTCGGTTTTTCGCAATGTCACACTGTCAACAAGCTCACTACCAAAACGTACTGTTCCTTACTGCACATAGACTGTTTCATTGAACTTTATTTCGTGACTGCAAATCAGTTCAATGAAAGCAGAAAATTCAACACTCATCGTGCATACAGATGAGCTATTCGTGGCAGCCTATTTCTCTTAATATTCACCATCCATAGAAGCCCCCTTTTTATCTCTTGGAAATGAAAACATTTGCCAGCCATTTCTCTAACAATCTCTAACGATTGGAGTACTGCAAGACCCAGTCATTGCACCCACTTTTATTGCAAATGTTACAGCAAGGCCACAAGGCATACAGTGGCTGCTGACCATGCACACGTACAGCAGACATCTGAGGTGGGCTTGAAAACAGTGAAGCGTGCCGAGCCAAGATAACTGGTTTTGAGGAAGTATTGTCAGCATCGACACCTTCAAAGAATGTTGCCGCCCTGCATGGAGCGCGGGAGAAGATGCGCTTTGAGGCGCCCTATTCGTGGCGGTAAAGTGCGTGTGTATGTAATTTTTACTGTTATTCCTGTGCATCGCAGTGGCATGGCATGATACCAACAGCTCATCAAAGTCAGCAAGAGACCCTTTGCTCATTATACAAAAAAAGAAGTGAGGCGTGCAGACAGGACACAAGAGTAGAGAAGTCGACATCAATGTCACCGATGTGTTCTAACTAGGACGTTGATGCTAATGAAATGCAGTGGTTAAATAATCGCTATGCATGCGCAGATGAGTTTTGTGTCTTCTTTCTTTTTTCGCCTCAGTGCTCCCTTTAGTTAATAGTCGGCGTTCGTGTTGTCCACTTCTCTACTCTTGTGTCCTGTCTGCACGCCTCACTTCTTTTTTGCATAATGAATCCTTACCAACTAGCTCAGCTTTCTGTTGTTCTAACCCTTTGCTCGCCTATCGGAGGCAATCCACTTGCACTTACTTTGCACAGACCTGACCACATTTCTTTTTTTGCCAATATCTGTGAGTATGCTTAAATGAATGCAGGCTATAACGAAAGTATTTTCACCTCCGATGCAACTACTTTATAACAAGCTTCTACTGTATTACATTAAGCTTCATGGCTAGCATGACAAATTCTGTAGTTGCTTAACAGTGACTGCTGCAATTTTTTACAACTTTGCTTCTTTAAGTGGAAGCTTTAGCTCAGGGTCTTTTATCTAAATACATAGAAATGGAGAAATCCCATTTCTCAGCAACCACTGCAGAAAATTTGATCAGGTTTGTTGCATTTGAAAGAATATGCTAAAATCTTGTGATTGCTGGAAGCAAAACTGAATTAGGTAAGCAATTTTTTAAACTATCAACTAAATTTACAACTTTGTAAACTGCATCTAACAGTACATCTCAAGTGGACAAAATTGGTGTATTATAACATGGCTCTCAATTAAACATGTAATGCACGAGTAAGATCGAGTTTTGCAAAATCCCCGTAAACACTGTAACAAATTCATGCAAGACAAACTGATATATCAAATTTGTCTGCTTTCGAAGCTCTAACGGATGAAGTTTACAAAACTGCAACATCTGTTCTTACTGCAGTTAGGAATTTGTAAACCTTGCACTTCAATTTTTTTAGACTTACCAATTGTCGGTAATTCATGCAAAAAATTCCAGGCCCTAAATCGAAATTCTGATTCCTACAGTCCCTAGCATTGACCTTCCTCTCATAGGTGCAACAAATTTCATTCAAATCAGTCCAACGGCTGCCTCATATAAGCATTTCTGCATTTTACATGCACTTGAATAGGCAGAATCGGAGTTGGGCCCGAGCTAAAGCTTCCTCTTAAAAGGGCATTGAAACATTTCTTATTGAAGTTGAGAAAAACATTTGAAATTAAAATGGATCATTTCAGAAACACTTTGCCACAAAAAAGTACTTCAATGCATTCAGCAGAAGCGGAGTTATTGGCAATCAAACATCGCCTTTTATATCCTTTACGGTGCTCTCACTCCTTCTACAATGCCTTGCCCTGCAAAGGCTATGGTGGAGTGGGGCAGTGCCCAGATTGCTCCGCCTACTGAACCTCACCATGGCTAGCAGTCCAAATCCGATTTTGAATGTTCACATAGACGCCACTCCTTGCGATTCTGCCGCCTACGGCACTCCAAATTTGGAGGCTATCTCTCAACTTATGCTTGAGTGCACGGTGTCTCATCCCTTTGCTGTGCTCCAGTGCTACACGCAGCTGTGTGTTCTTGTGCCGAATGGCACGAGTAGCCCATTTGCTTTTGCACTTCTTTCTACAGCATCCACACCATTTCCAAGGGTTGAACGGAACATCGTTTTTGTGCTCGCTCGTGCGAGTATGTTGGCCACACACACCTTGGCCTAACGTTACGAGCTTCGACCATGATGGCGACACACCTCGAAGGTGCGCAACTTGGGTAGAAGACAACCTATTTCAGTCAGATGCTGGCGCTCGGGCCACCTTGCCACGCGCCTGGCGATAGTAGGCAGTACACCCTACCTGGAGCCATGCCAGCCACAGAAACCAGTAGAACACGCAGTTGTCCTCAATGAGCTGTAGAGAGCTCAGGGAGTGGGCCCTGTTGCGGCTACGGTATGTACGCTACACAGCAGACACAGCTACATGAAATTGTGGTAGCCAAGTGTAGTGTGTACAACAGGGCTGGAGTGCACACTCGCACTCATGTGCTCCAGTCTGGCTGTGCTACATGGTGCGGATGAGCTTTGTTTTGCACCAGCTTGATAGACAGATAGTAGCCACATCCAAATTGTGTATTTTGAAGCGCTATCAATAGCTCACCACAAAGTGATGTTTTCCAAGGCGTCCAGCCAGGAGGAAGCACACCCTGGCAAGCATACCTGTGGTCTGACCTTAACAGTTTCGCATGGCTAGAGGCTAGATAAGTGTTAATGACTAATAGACATTAGTGAGACCCAACGGCTTTGACACCAATAAGCATTGTAACCAAAGTTTAATTCTTACGTGGGCAGGCACAGTTGAACGTGAGCAGACAATAGTTGCCTTCTACAGAAAGTAAAGTAGAACCTCATTCATACTTTTAACACACAAATAGGAAATGCGAGGAAAAACATACTAACAGAGAAAATGTATGATCCAAAATAACTAAACAGTTTGATAGACTCAACTGTAGTTCACAACTATGTACCACGAAGCATTGTACGATTCATTGCTCATTTGGAATGAGACGCCGACCCGCGTGGAGCAGGTGGGGCTTCGGTAGCCGGAGACACATTTTGTTGTTTTCCTATTGCATAGTCTCTCAAGACGGCGACAGAAAACTGAAATGAAATCGAGCTGGTGGGCGACGCCAGATACCCACGAAGCAAAACGTGGCGCTCACATCGCACCGCCTGCAGCAGGGAATGACTGAGTGTTTGGATTATCACCTGCTAAAGGCATGCAGTATGCTGCCAAAGGCACTACATTCTACGTGTTGTGAAGATGCTTATCGCAATAGGTTTGGCAGGAACAGCTGTGAATGCGGTGTCTGACAACTCGGCAGGAGATTTGCTGTTACTGGAATAAAAACTGAGTGTGCGCCGGTGTTTTCATGCGAGGCGGGTGGGAGAGTATTGAGGGTAAGCTGATGCAGCAGGTGGCTGCTGTTCTCAATAATGCACTTTCCCGCCTTTTCTTGCTTGCATGGGCTCTGGCAGCCGAAAAACGCATCATACAATCGCAGCTTGGTGACATACTAAATGTTGGTGCAAAAAAAAAAGGTTGTTTTTTCTGGAACGTATGAACCGGTAAAAAATAAGTGTAACTCTATTGGGTAACTTTTTGTGTTCCCAATCGCGAGCGCTGGCACCGAGAAGTTGTAAGCAACAGGACCTTATCAATGACACTCTACTGCACATTATTCTTATCGAAATTCAAAACAAAGACTTTCACGTACTTCAACCTGTTTAGTAAACTACATTATAAACACACAAGCTAACCACAAGAAGAAGTGCCCTGATCCAAACACACTTCTTGATTGATGTCAGTTATTGACCAATGGCAGCACTCTATGGGAATCTGCCCGCTAAAGTCAAGTGGCAGCCGCCGGTAGCCCCGAAAGGGAGAGAAGGTCTCTGTTGAAAAGAGCATGTTTAAGAAAAAGGTGATTTTGCACTCCACTTGTGAGCCCCACGTGCCACAGACAAATGCAAAATGTGGATGAGATGTTCATAGCAGCATGTGCTTTCTGCAGAATGGTTTTTTTTCCAGGTCCGAGGCATGGTTAAGGGTCTCTTTAAGGAGCAGAACGTTATATGAAGTTTCACTGTGCGAACATTGCAAAAGGTAATGTCAGCCAAAAGCATGCTTCAAGAAACTAGACTTTATTCTGGTTGATTTATTCAATGAATTAAAGAAAATAAATAAAAGTGTGTTGTTCAGGAAATATGGATCTTCATTAGCAGGTAGCAGAATGTAGACATGGCTTCTACGAGAAATTGCAATTATAAATTAGGTGATAAATGGTATCAAATTAAATCAGGGCGTCTATCAAGTTGACATTTTCAAATTCCCTGAGCGACACAGAACTTTATTTTATGTATGTCAAGACAGGCTGACCCCCTGTCGCCCAATAATGTCACTCTCAAGTAAGCATTTCAAAAAAAAAAAAAAAAACTTAATCCAGTTTGATTAGAAAGGAGTAGTGTTTATTTAATTCAAAATAGAAAACTGATGGTAGGGGATAGTAAAATGCACATGAAATAAAATATTTTGAAAAAGAAAAACGATAAAGTCCATTGTATTTCGAGTCAAACATTTTCAACTACGAATAAAAAGAGATACATACAGAAGCAAACATTTTCGAAAATGAGCTATTTCTATCAAGTGATAGCAAGATCATTGGTATTAGGCCCGAAATTTGTCACAAGTGAGATTTTCTTAGCATTTGGAAAGTCAACCTCAACTGTCCTCGCATACTCTTAGCTGTAATGCTAAGACACTGCTTTCAAGAGATTATACAAAGTTTTACATACACTGCTTTCAAGAGGTTATTTTGGTTTGGATGAGGGTCACCTGCACCTTTGTGTCAGCCAACACTTTGCTTTTTGAGCTCAAGCTCCTTCAAAAGAATCGGCGGCCCAGTTCCTTTCCCGATCATTCCTCAATGCGATGATCATTTCTGTTCTTGTCCTCGTTCTGCCGCACGTTTGCCCCATGGACCAGCTGATGCAACCTCTTGGTCAGCAGTACAGTCAACGCCCGATTTTTTGTACTCCTTAGGCACCACGAAAACATCCGAAAAAATGAATGCATGTCTTCTACTGCCCTTAAGGGCCCAAATCCTACCAGGCACGTCCGAAAAAGCTCTGAAGGCCTGCCAGTACACTTATTAGGCATATTGGTGCTCATACTGTGGCAGGAGATGGCGAGTGCACGCGTGTATAATCACGGAGTACATACTGTGTCCCGTGAAAACTGCCCTTTCCCCCGCTTGTTAAGCTTCACCTCAACACTTTAAGTACACTTCACTGTGTAGCACCTCTGTGCTGAGGCGAAGCTGCCTTTCAGGAACCAGCATTATGACACGCATCATGCTTTCTAAGCTTCGAAGCCAATAGCGAAAATTGCAGAGGCGGAGTCAGTGCCATTACTGACAACGGCGAATTCTTTCAATGAAAAATACGGCACCGAACGGCATGAACCTTAACGGCGAACATCGAAGCAGCTAAGCCTAGCGTTGCCACAGTGGTGGCTAGAGCTACCAGCGGATCTACGTGCAAGAGCGCTGGTTCGAGACGGCGAGATAATCAAAACGGCGGTGTTCGCTTTGATTAATGCAGTTTCAGACCTGCGGTCGTGGCAAAAAGTCAGGAAAATCTGACAGCAAAGGGTTCTTGTGCATGAAATTACAGACATTCTTATACACTGACTCTATGGGGCACATGGTGGTGCCGCGAAGCTGTCCGCATTATCGGGCATTTCACAAAAACTGGGTGTCCGGAAAATCGATTGTTGACTGTACACTGGCAACTTCTCCACCCGACGACATGGCATCAAAAACAATTCATTCCGATTCCTTTCTTTTACTCGAACCAGCAGTATGGTGACTTCTATTCTCTTTCAATAAAATGACAGCTAATTTTCACCGATTGAAGCATGAATTCCCCGAGTTTTTCCCTGAGTTTCTTCCAGACTATTCAAAATCCCTAAGAATTCCCGGCTTTCCCAGTTTTCTCGGTTAGTAGACACCCTGGTCCCAATTAAGATGTTTTTTTTTTTACGTTTACATTGAAAGTTTGAAGATATTTTTCCAAGACCATTCCATCTGGCAAAGCTTTGCTATCACGCCAGTGAGGAGTACAGTAATGGCAGCACACTGCATGATCTCCTAGTATGCTAGAGGTAGTACCGTATCATCCAACAGACCTAAAGGGACACCAATGGGGAAGACTAAATTACTTGGCACTCTTCTTTCAAAACTATCATTCGTTTTGCAAAAGAGGCTCATTAGTGGAGAAAATTAAGGCTAAATTTCCCCTTGATTTTCATACCAAAAGCTTAGCGCTGGTACATGACCGCAACGTCACAAATTACAGCATACTTTCTCATATTGTTGGTCATTTTGACACAGTAAATGCTCTATAAACTTGCTAAGCAAAGCCTTTTGTTTCTTTAGAATGCAACATTGTCCTGATAAACAATTAGCTACAGTCTCGAGCAGACGGTGCCAAAATCCATGATTTCACGGCAAGCTGATGCAGGAACTTCCAAAAGGTTAAAACGTGTTGCTGGGCTAGTTGGTTTGAATCCATGATAGAATGTGACAGCGCAACTGAACGATGACGTAGACAGAAACAGACACACAAAAACAGAGCTGTCTCTGTGCGTCCGTTTCTTTCTATGTCCTTCTTCAGTTGCGCTTACACATTCCATCAAGGATTCAGCAAGGTATCCCCACCAGTCTTTCATTCTTGCATCTTTTCGGGCTTTCCAAGCCTACTGTAAGAGCAGGCCTCTTTGTTATTGCAAAAGCCCAACTTAGTGATACAGGTTAGCTTAATATTTCTCCTTTGTGCCCCCTTTGAGGCCATAACTGCAGGTATCCTGAACATCATTCAAATTGAGGAAGGGCATTTTCGCGAGTTTTTTACCTTCAAAACAGAAAATTAGCTGTCTTGAATTGCAGTTATAACAGCATGTACTATCTCGACATTTCATTACAAGAATCACAGGTTTCAACTTTACAATTTAATGTATGTAGGGTCCCTCGTTTTCAGACAAAACCAGATAATTTTCAGATTTTTGTGCCCAGAATCACTGATACAATTTGGGTTAAACCCGATTTTCCCCTGAATTTCATTATAAAAAGCATTATCTAGAGAATGAGTTTAAAGAATATTTATTAGAACAATCCACCAAGTGAAGCACTCAGGTTCTGACCTGCAGGCCAATATCAATTATTTACATTCTGGGGTTTAATTATTACATTCTGATTATGAGGTCTGGCGTAGTGGTGACTCCATGTTAATTATGACCACCTAGGTTTATTTAATGTGCACTCAATGCATGGTAGACGAGCGTCTTTGCATTTCACTTCCATCAAAATGTGGCCACGATTGCAGGGATTTGATTCTGCGACCTCATGCTCTTTAAGAGCACAATGCCATAGCCGCTAAGCTGCCACTGCGGGTCAGGCTGCAAGCTGCAGACCTGCATGACCATCCGCTACCGTAACCTATCAAATGCAGTACTGATGTTGCTCTGCATCGTAAATTGTAACCGTGATGTCAACAGAGGCTTCTAATTAAAAGCATCACACCTCTTGCGAACCTCGCCTGTGTGCACTATTGGTCAGGCTTTCTTTCTTTGTTAAAAAAAAAGTGTGAAGAACAAATTAAGCAATGGATCGCCGAGCATGCCTCTATTTAATTTTGTGGTTTGTTTAAAAAGTGCTAATAATGCATGCAAACAAAGATTTACATAAGCAACTATGTCATGTGACTTGGGAGCACCTCTTCTTGTCAATATATGTTTATTTGTCCTAAGAAAGTGTTCGCGTACAAAAAGACACAAACCTTGTCGGCGTTAACATTGCCTTACATTAATAATTTGTGAGAGTTGGCAAAATTTTGAACTTTGGGCTACCTACGAACAAAAATTAAGATTTCTCACCAGTTTTTCCGTTTAACCTATATATGCCTAGCGTCCTACATGTAGTACACTTCTTTCATTGGCTGTAACTCCTCAAATTTTTATGTAAAAGCTTGTGGTTGGCAGCCTGTATCCATAAGGTCATATCTCTTCACTGAGCACACTTTGGCAAGTGCGTATCTAGTTATTTCTGTGTAACGACCGTTGCAACATCGTAAATTTTGGGTCATGGACAAGGACACCACCTCGTGGCAAAATAGTTACCAATGAGAATTGAAATTTAATTTATTGTCCTCGGGAATGTGATCACATGTTCATAAGGGACGAAATGCATGTACATCAGAATATCTATTGTCTGTAGTTAAAATTTCGTCACTTCAAACATTTGAAACAGCAGTATCCTATATTTTGGACACTGAGCAGATTGGGTGCAGTTTCGAGAACCTATAGCAATCGATGGGCCGAACATCCTATCGAAGATAAACTAACGTAACCATGCATTCTCTTGGGCAATTTTGGAGGGCAGATATTTTTTGATCAGGCTATTGCAAGCAAAAATCCCCCCCAAGGCTGAAGATAATTTTCAACTAAATTGACACTCGTGATGAGGTGCACCCAACAGCCTCCATTATTTTGCTTGAAAGTACCCTGCATTAGTACAACAAACGAGGAAAGCAGTCAAGAATGCACCCTGGGCATGAACTATGTGCCGGGCAGCACTTTTCTGGCTGAAGCAGGATGCAAAGCTTTGTAAGGCAGTGATGACATGTTTATAACTGAGCCAACAGTAAAATATCTAAAAGTATGCAGCAAATAAGTGCAAATATGACCTTAATGCGTTTTCCTAGCACCTAGTCCTACGACACACTAATTCGTCAAGATGCAACCCTGTATTTTTGTAGACGAAGTGGTCTACATTTTTTGTAAATGAAGTGGTCACTTTTCTTGCACATAACACAAACTACTACGCCCCGTAAAATAATCTATGCTTGGATTAGACATGGGACAGGATAAACAGCTTTTAAGTGCTCTCTTCTGTGCATCTTTCCCATAAACTGACACAGTATTAGTCAAACTTTGTTGATGTAATTTAGAATTATGGGTACAAGGTTTTCATTACCTTACCTAAGATTACATTACCTAAGATTACCTAAGATTTCATTACAAATGCTACAGTACTGCTGCAGTAGCATCTAACGCTCAATGTGTGGAACACAAGCAGCTGGTAATAAGACATTGAATAAAAAGTTACTCAAATGGCGTGGTCAGGAGTCCGTGGCTTTTATAGCCATACAATATAATCCAATAAAGGTAGAGTGTAGAGGCTTCACTGAACCGTTGCAATATACTTCACTGTTATACGAGCAAGAATCGGTATTCTTCGCTACTTGCATACCTTCCTTATGTGCGTGAATGTGTTCTAGCACTACAGTGTAGGAAGTGATAAAGCTTACCTGCTCCCATTTTAAAAGCCCATAGCGGCCACATACCAGAAAGCTTACATCTATAAGCCACTGCATTCAAAGAGCCAACAGTATTGGCCAAAAGCAGAAAATTGATTTACCCGATTGGATAAATTCTACTCAATAGGCGAACAATCTGTTCAAACTGCCATAACAAGACTACCGTGCATTGTGACAAAAGTTAAACCACAGTTCGAAATAAATAGCTTAAATCCTATCACTTCAATAAGTAGTGCATTTACCTAGTTTGCTATATATAGGATGGCTCAAAACCAACAGTTACACAAAAATGTTCTATCAGTAAACTGCTGATGCAACATTCTGGAGCTCCTGAAAGGCTTTTTACCAAACAATATTTAAAAATTCTTAACTAGTCAAAGTTTAGGCATATATGGCTTAAAAATAACGCGCAATTTATAAGCCCGAATTTGGAACTATAAAACCAAAAATGAAGGACCCTAATTGTGTGCCATAGGCTGAGCAAATAAACATTCAATAATAATGTTTTATTAATTAATATGCAGGTTCTGTCTGCCTCTTTTTATTACCAAGCCACCAAGAGAAATGAGCACCATGCACCAAAGAGCATTGTTAAATGTCTTAATTAAAAAGAAAAGAAACCATTGCACCTGCAAACAACAAGAGCAGCTTACTGGTCATCAGGAGGTGAGCAACTGACATTCGAAGGCTGCGGAAGAGAGAAGTCTAGGGGTGGATGTGCTCCATCGACCGCTGTAGGCAGCCACAAGGAGAGGTCCTACAAAGACATGGCAATAAGGCACTGTACTCAGAAAGCACTTTCAATTTGGTCCACTTGGACATGCAGGCTTATGTAAGAGGCAGGTTCAACTTGTTATTATATGGCTGAGACGACAGAGAAGCCTCGAGCTTGTCTTTTCCTCTTCACAAAGCAGATTCACCCCAGTTAGAATACAACAAAGACTAAATAATAGATGTTTAAGGGAAGACCAAGTGACTTCTAAATACAGCACAACCAAAATCCCGACACGACTTCTTTACCAACACATTATTCATGGTGACAGACGTGAGAATCCATGTGATAATAACCAACTGATTGAATAATAAACTAAAATCGCCTAATTATTTCAGGACATGTAACTGAAAAATTAAAGTTGGCCATGATGCAAAACAGCACCATTTCCATGAAATACCAACACAAAATGTGCAATGAAATGCATTGGTGTTCCAGCCAAAATGTCCCACCTGCGCATTTTCTCAATGTCCATTCTACCATTGATGTCTACACAATGTGACAGTATGGCCATAAGGATGCATTAGGAAAAGAATTGAAACAAAATACAGCCCAATACAGTTTTCTAAAGTTATTCTGCATTAGTAAACAATAATATGCATCTCAAACTGGCTCATCTCATCTCATCTCTTAGGCCTGTTTATATTGCGTGTACAGGGACTTCAAAATTTTAACACTTTTTACGTTTATAAATTTACAAATACATCAAGTGCTTCTGTCACAAGGCACTATATATGAGAAGTAATCTATTGTTTTATGCAGTGTTTAGCAAAGTGTGGTCTGTGAATTGACTGAAACAGAAGGGCATCCAAAAAAGATCACTCTCAGGGAATGCTTTATGAGCACCGCGTTCTGAAATAGTGGACAGAATGAGGCCTGGCTTGTTGCATACAGTAACCAACCTGTAGAAAGCTGCATTTTAGACTACAAACGATTCTGATCAAAATGAATACAACAAAATTTATGCTGAACCAATATTCAAAGCATATGACAAGATCCTCTTTTTCAAGATTGCAAGTGCCTTGTTTCCAGTGTTAACCCCTACTTTTCCCACAGAAGCAGACTGCAAATGATGCAGGAGGTGTTATTAATAACCCTGGCAGGGTGAACTAAATCATTTTGACTTGTTATGTATGGAATATCAGCTGCAAGCGGGGAGAAAAGATACCTCACCACAAATGTGGGTCCACCACACAGGCAATGCGCATTTTACTATGAAGGTTATGGCACAGTTCCTAAAGTATTGAACAAATTGATACAACTTATTGAAATGCCACCTTCAGAATCTACAGTTAATCCCGCTGTTCCACACCAAAGATCTCGGATGGCTGTGCTTAGCTGGTGACTAGCATCGCGGTTGCCAGATGTCACCACAGTGCTGTGCACTGGGCGTCTCCAAGCAAAACAATATGTTCAAACACCTCACCTTACTGTTGTCGCCATAATTTATTTGACAGCTTCCAAATTAAAGTAGTGGATTGGGGACATGCCAACCCACAATGAAAGAAATGCAAGCAGCTATTCACTGTCTAAGACATGCAGTTGGCTTGAAGTCTCCTCAGATCTGTAGGAGTTTTTCTCAAGGGAACAAATGCCCATGAAGAAGTCCCTGCATAATCTGTGAGCAGGTAAGGCAAGGGGTCTGTAATAGTTAAGCATTAAATAGATGATAATGAATTTATTGAGTATGCTTAAGTGTTATGGGCCTGCAATGAACTGCACAAAAGCGGTGCACAGCATCAATGGGCAAATCAGTCAGTGACTGTGTGAGAAAGAAATGAGTAGAGGTCAATGAGAAATGAGAAAAGGAGGTTGATAGCCCGGCATACGTACGGTTGGCTAGCCTACACATGGGGAAGGGGATGAAGGGAACAAAAAGAGAAGGAAAGAGAGAAAGGCGTCAGAAAAGGCAGGAATTATAACCAAAGGCTTCTTCAGGTTACAGAACAGCTGACATGAAAGACACAGTATATACAAGTCATGCATACAGAAGACAGCATAGCATGGCCATTGGCAAATGCTTCTGCCAGTTGGCACTAAGCAAAAACAAAAATGGCCTATCAGAGGTAACACCAGAGTACTGGTCACTGTATTTGTTCACTCAATTTTTTCTACACTGCCAATAGGGTTTCTACAACACAGTTGAAAGGACATTAAAAAGACCTACAGACACACACTAAATTAGGCTAGGCTGTGAGAATTTGCTGAAAGAACATTTTTCTTGCATTTGCTTGGTGAAATAACATGGCTTTTATTAGGATTAGGAAACAAAGGCCAATGTTTCCTTCTTTCTTTTTAAAGAATTACGGCCAACGTATTGCACTAATAATGTCAGTGTGACAGTGATTTTTGCAGCACGTTGTGCAGGAGAGGCTCAAGAGAATTCCCAAGACCAGTTCTCATTTACTTTCAAATGCAATGTGCAATCATTTCTTTTGCCAACAAAGAATCAATAGCCTATGCCAGGCAGTCCTAAAATCAACGAAATCATGAAAAGCTGGTGTGGAATTTTCAAGGTGGCAGCGACATGATTTTAGACTTGTTACGGAGCCAGTAGGCTTCTGTAAAGGGTAGCCCTATTTATTTTAGAGCAATCTAACAATATTTCCTATATATTTTTAATTGGCGGCCCCTAACTAACGATGTAATTGCTGGCCGTTACTCAGTGGTTGATATCAATGGCTTAGATAAGTAAGACATGCTACTTTTTAGCACACAACCTATAAAACCAAGCAAGTTTTAGGATATCTGTCAAATGTCCAGCTGCATGAACATTCAGATTAAAGCAAAAAGAAAAAAGAAAGGCAGTTTGCTGGCCAATTATTCAGGACCAAGAATATTGGTTACAATCGGACCTCAAACGTCCTCTTTTCCATTAATGCTAACGAGCACGCTGGCTACAATGAAAGGACATGTCTCAGTATGCACAGAGCTTAATCTGCACAACCACACATCAGAGGTCCACAAAGACCACTGCAATCCCTTGTTCAATGACACCATATATTTTGAGGATCTGCACCTTTCAGGGTGTCTGACTTCATCACTTCATAATTGTTTCTCGACTCTTAGAAATTAGTTTTCCAGAACTGTGATTCCGACATGCCTAGCGGTGCTCCATCTCTCATATCATATATGTTTATCACTGGTGTTGCAGAAACATGCTCTCACTGAAAGCTCAGTTTGTGTTAAAAATGTCTACAGCTGCCAAAGCAAGTGTAACCTTCCGAGCAGGTAAACAGTACTGAGTTGACAAGCAGTAACTCAAGGTTACAGAGGCAGCTGTTATTTTTCTGCAAAACGATTGTTTTCTGATCCAATCAAATTCCAATTCAGTTTCTGTCACAATTGCATGTCTGCAATTCAAACGTGTCTTGTGTGCCAGCAAGTCACAAAAGCTCACCTTGGCCTTCCCTTTGCGTGCAAGTCTGCACTGCGACTCCGGAAGATCTGCACACAAAGTACAGTCACAAATAACTAGGGGTGTACGAGCATTCAAAACTTTCCAATAACGAATTGAATAGTGTGCTATACTATTCAGTCTTTGAACTGAATAGTCACTATTCGTAAATGCAATTACTTTCTTGATAATTTTCAAATTGTCAATATTTCAACTGTGCCCTATGAAGATAGAATTGGAGTAAAAGTATGTTAAGTTCTAAACCCCACGGGCAAAGTATAGACATAAAAAATGAGAAATTTCACAGTGGAGCGGGTTATGTCACTTAGGCAATCATACTTTGCAGTGACCATTCACACTCTCTGAAGAGTTCTGTGCATGCAAAGAAACTGTACTTGTTTGCTAATAATGCTCCATTTATGCTTTTAATAAAGAACGCTTCATAACGTGCTCATCATCATCAGCCTATTTTATGTCCACTGCAGGACGAAGGCCACTCCCTGCGATCTCCAATTCGCTCTGTCCTGCGCCAACCGATTCCAGCTTGCGCCTGAGAATTTCCTAATTTCATCACCCCACCTAGTCATGAAATTAGTCATCCTCAACTGCGCTTCCCTTCTCTTGGCACCCATTCTGTAACTCTAAAACGGTTCACCGGTTATCTAATTTACACATGACATGGCCTGCCCAGCGGCATTTTTTTTTTTGTACTATGTAATGACAAACTTGCTAACTTAAGGAATACAATGATGTGGACACTGTTTTACATTAACTGCGATAATGGCTGTTCATTACTCAAAAAACACTTTGAGCACTATTCAATATTCAATTCGTTCCCAAAAATCACTATTCGCACAGCCCTACAACTAACCAATTCCTATGTTAAAAATTTTTGTAAAGTGGTTACAGACCTCAAGAGCCTTTAGAGCAGTTGTTGAAAACTAGACTAACCCACTCATACCCATAGATATGTATGTACAAATAATTAACTAGAGTAAACACCAGGACCATACTACGTTTCTCTTCTCAGCTTACATACATGCTAAAAGGCTACAAGCGATCAGTAATCACAAACACTGAGGAGTTACTTTGACGAAGAGCCCATCCCGCAGCATGCGTAAACGTACAAACAACATTCGGTTTTCTGTCTTTTGTAAAATCTGTTTACCAAGACAAAACTTAAAATTATTTAAATTAAATTCCAGGGAATTATGTGACAAAACCATGATCTGATTATGAGGGGCGCCCTAGTGGACTCTAGATAAACGCTTATCCCTTTTCTTTTTCCCGATCCAACATGCACCTACCTACTTAAGTAAATTAGCGTTTTTGCATTTTGCCCCCATCGCTATACAGTTGCTACGGTGAGCTTTGAACCCCCAAACTCAAGCTCAGCAGTGCAATGCCGTAACCACTAAGCTACCACAGTTGGTACCCAGACAAAACTATGAAATGTTCCGTCTGGTACCAAACTTCCCAACTGCACCAATTTATTATGTTTAAAATATTACATGCAAGTAGTCTTGGAACATTTAAAATCTTGAAGGAATACAGAGCATAGCCTTCAATTTATTTGCTATGAATCTTCGTGATCTGATTCACTACACCAACTTAAAAGAGCACAAAGGTTTTTGCTTTTACAGAAAAACATTTTACTTCAGCTCTTTTAACTCAGTGGCCATAAATTTGTTGCAAAACATTCATTACATATTATGCTCTAAAGGGGCACATTCTGAGGAGACACTCACACTTATTCTTTTTTACAGGGACATCAAAAAGAAAACTTATTGGAGCTGTATTAGTAAATTAGCCTTCTATATTGACAAAAAAAAAAACACTCTCATTCAAGTTGGAAGAGGTTCAGCAAGACTTTTTTTTCTTTAAAAATGGCACAAAAACAAATGACTGGTAGCGATGCCACCTTGAAGTTCTTGCTACAGCTTGCCATGAGGTCACAGATTTTGACGATGTATGCTCAGGCCCAGTTATATTATTATCTTTAAAGATGTACTACTTTGTGTTCTTTAAAGGTCAAAAACTTAGGAAGTTCTGAGCAGTAAATTTAAGAATGTTCGAAAAAAAAATTTTTCCATTACAAAAAATTACTTTGAAATTCATGACATCACAATGACACCAACTCTGGGGTATCAGCGCAAAATTCGAAGCATACATGTCATCGTAATGGGTTCATTATTACGAGAAAATTAAGTTCTGAAATAATATCTTACGGGGCTAAGCTGACTTAGTGTTTCTCTTTAGTGTCCCTTTAAATTAAATACTATATTTGCACAAAAAATAAAGTGACCACGAATCTAATGTGAGGAGGGATTCTGCAAAGAAACAAGAAATGATGTAGAAAAGCGGATGCGCACAGGCCTTTACTCATTGTTACTACGAAGTGCTGTTGCAAAAAAAAAAAGCGAAAGGACGAGTACTTTGTCCCTGTTCGCCAGATCGGCATTGTCCTCTCACCAAGGTTATTGGACCCACCAAGGTTATTGAACAAATAGCACTTAAAAATGCCCCTGACACAATCGAACATGACAAAGCCTTTCACGGATTGTGCAGTGATACGCCGCACAACTACGGACCACTTGCTTCACGCGCCTTCACAACAGCCCCCTATCATCCTGCTTAAGGTGCATAATCATGTATTGATGCAGCACTAGCAGTGTTTGAAATTGGGAGAAGGCGGCGCAAAATGCACAGTGGCAACTTTGAGCTCACAGCTCTTGCACGATGCAAAGTGACAACGGGCATGGAGAGCAGGGAAAGCAGGCACAAATAAAAAGACATTATACAGGGTGTTTCAAGTAACGAAAAGTGGTTAGCCGCAGCTGTATGAAACTAATGGCATATAGTTTGCCATCATGTGGCGCTCCTTAGAGTATCTTTTACATCATGCTTAATTAGTTAACTAAGATGAATTACGCAAAATGTTGAATATACACTTTACGGCCAAGTGCGTTTGAGCTTTAGAGTGTTCAGAAACAACCGATCCAATTTTTTGTGGCAACGTACATGCTGCATGGCGATTTTTTTTCGGCCTTTAAAGAAAGCCTGCGAAATATGAAATAAAACCATGTGACTGGCACAAATCTTTGGCACAAGTTACGTAAACACCCTGTATGTCATGTCATGTCATGACATACAGGGTGTATGTCATGAGGCTGAATGTCATGAGGCTGAATATACCACAAGGCACATTCCAAGTCCAGAAATTTAGAAAGATCTGCAAAAAAAAATAAAATGTGCGTTGTATTTATGCAAATACGGTACTACACCTACATAGGGCGATTCCACGAGAGATCAAACATGCATGTCCACCTGCTATTTTTGTTTTGTCTGGTTTTTTTATGACATGTAGGAATATTCAAACTGCACAGAACCGAAAATTTTGTTGCCGAAAAGCATTCCCAGCAAGCGAAAAAAAATATATATATATGAAGGTGGCGGTGCGAGAGTCCTCCTATTGCTAACACAACATTTTCCAATTTCCCAGCCGAATTAGGTCCAAACTGAAAATGTGTCACAAACTTTTCCTGCTCATTTTATTACGCTTCAGAGTAAATTAGTTCTATATGTGTTTTTTATGCTGTCCAAAAACGAAAAAAATGTTAAACATCTCCAAACGTGACCCAAATCAGAAAAAATTTTATAACTTCAATGCATCTTGGTGCGTTTTCTATTTCACACAGAAGCTTGAAGTGTCAAATATAGAACATTCTCTGTGCAACATTTATCCAAAATATTATCTTCCTACATGAAACACAAGAAAAAGAAATTGTCATATAAACAAAATTTAAAACAAACTAATTCAAAAATTTTTTTTAAAAACTCCGATTCCAATTTTTGAAAAAAACTTTGTATGGATGTCCGCTTATGTTGGCCAAAACATGGGTGCGATAACATGTTTTCTCATTTGATTTATTCACAAAATATATGACGCCAAAGTGGCCCGTGTTGATCGTGCTGGCTTTAGTGCCGCGATGACTCGTTCCAGTTTGTTGACATTTACTGTCTGTTAAAAAAAGAAAAAGTAGCAGTTGTCACAAATGAAGGAAGGTTTACCTAGGTTTTTTATTGTGGCAAGGACAGAGAATGTGTTTTCTACTTCGTTTTCTGACTCGACACTACTTGTGGTGCTCGAACAAATTTTGTTGCATGTCCTTTGCAGTTAGTATTTATTTAAAAGGGTCCGATCACCGTCAGCTAGCTAGCAGCAGCTCTGGCAACGGACACCGCGTGTCCACTTGACTGGTTGCGCACATACATCCACACATGCCATGACTGAATTCCCAGCACATGCGACACTGACTTCCACTCCACAGACTTTTGCTAACAATGCTTCTTGATGGCTGCAGCAGGCACATGAAGCAGAGCCGCATTCTTGATGTTGCTGTTAAGTTTGGAAACCACCTCATGTGCCGACTGAATGAAGGCGGCACTTCCAGACATCAGGTTCTGCAGGGAAGCTTGGTCACAGGTATCCTTACCATGCCCGGTAGTGGAAAATATTCACCTCATGGACATACACAGTGAAACCTCGATACTATGAACACCACATTAACAAACTTTTTCAGATTAATAATCTTTTCACAAATCCCCTGCTGACTTATGATTTTAATGATGCAATATTTCAATACTACAAACTTCAAAATGCCAATCTTTTCAGAATAAAAATTATTATTAAGTTTCCATTTCATGTTAACAACGCCTCAGTACTACGAACTAATATTTCAAAATCTGGAGATTCCTCAAGATCTGTGTATCCTTCACGGCAG
Organism: Dermacentor albipictus; assembly: GCF_038994185.2. Classification (NCBI taxonomy): domain Eukaryota; kingdom Metazoa; phylum Arthropoda; class Arachnida; order Ixodida; family Ixodidae; genus Dermacentor; species Dermacentor albipictus. The sequence continues at coordinate 14,053,225 of NW_027225565.1, forward strand.
TCAAAACAGTAGGCTAGCAGACGACAAGGTGTAGAAAGTGGCCACCACGGGACATCGATTCCGAAAACCTGAGCGCCGAAAACGGCGCTAAAAAAAAAAAACCAAAAAAAACCAAACAAACAAACAAAAAAAACTCGGAGATAATTTTTTTCATGTATTGTGGAGGTGACGGCGCATCGGGTTTAGTAAGTGCATGCTCTGCCCAGGTAAGTGTCGCCTTTAGCAATGGATCCGCATCTCTTTCTTCTTTCTGTGCACGCCTCTTCCTTTTGCGCTTCTTTCTGCAGCTATACTAGCTATGCACGTAGAGAAATGTAACCTTCGTACTCGCGAGGATACCACACGATCACACTTTGCACTTTCCAGATGGTGTCATTTACGCGCGCTTGCACTTTGGAATAGTTCAGGTGTCCACCTCGAGTGAGACACTTACAGCGTCCATGGCAAGGAATGTGAAAAACAAACAAACTGCAAGAAACATTGCCCTTTGGAGGCAACATGGAGCCTGCTTTTTGTCAGTAGTTCTTTCAGCATTTGCTTTATGCACATCACTCTTATTATACGGTGCTTCGGTGGTGTGTGGCGATGGAATCTATGGAAAATAGCAACAGCGCGGGCCGAGAGCCAACAGTGACATTCTTGTGGATAGCTCAAACGGTGACAACTTATGAACTGATGGGTTGGTGGGCGGAATGGTTGATTTTGGGAGCTTTCACTATACCGACCTTTCAGAATATCAAACGATTTTCGGCAGTTCTAAGTGATTCGTTATATTGAGATTTGACTGTACTTGGATTGGCACAACTCATACAGTTGGCACCTATTTTTAAAATGGTGTATGTCACATGGCAGTAGGTGGATGCTTTTTCATCTAATACTTTGTGCACTCTACCTAGGGCGTAGCAGGTGCGCGCTGTGCCGTGATGCATGTTGTCACTTATGACAGTAAAGCTGAGTGTTGCTTTCCTTGACGTGGCGACACAGGTGAAAATGGAGATTCGCTTCTTGTGCCAATGGTACGATGGTGCTTCATTTGAGAAGGACAGTCGACTTTTCTGCAAAATCAAAATGCATAACAATGCTTCCATGCAGCTTGCACTTCTTTGCCTCATGAACAGCCGCGGCTTGTTCATTTTCATTTGGTCACCTGTTTGCCAAGCTCTTTAACAAAAACGGTTGGAGACAATGTCTTCTTGGTCAAGTAATCGTTTTCCCAGACAGTGTGACCCCATCCTCGTCAACCATTCCCAGAGTGGCCAAAGTGACACTTTCCCTCCATGGGCAGAGCTCGCATCCACCTAACATAGAATCTATGGTTGGGGAGCCGCAAAGGCACAATGCTTTCATGCCTTCTAATGAGATTTCCATGCCAGTTATGTTCTCAAGCGTGGAGACAAACGCTGGAATTGGCGCAATAAACGCAAACGCAAACCTCTTGTTGTGGTGTGAGCAGCGCCCATTTTGGACGCAAGCTGTAAGACTTTGACAGGGTGACGACACTTTTGGGGTAAGCTGCCTTGAACGACTGGAACTTCTCATGGATAGAATGTGTCATAAATCGCTTTGAGACTTACTCTCTTTGGCTTGTGATGACTGACACAACATCCTTGTTTGGGCTCTGCCAAGAGCACCCAAGTTCCTCCTTGGTGAAATAGTCGAATGCAGCTTGTACATCCAATGGGCTTAATCTTGACCTCATGTACGGATCAAAATCTGACCCCATTCCATGCTTCTCACGCCAATTTCTGGCCTTTCTGAGCATGTACATTGTGAGAGCTGGGATTGCCTCTTGAATGCATCTTTTTTCAACTTCTGGTGGCATGATGGTTAAGAGACTGAGGTACTTTCAATAGAACCTTGAAGGCTTGTACGCTTACTTCAAGCTATCATAACTAGCCAGCACATGCAAAACATTCTGTCACAGATGGTTTAGGCATGCTGACGCTTCCATATGCAGTGCTTAAGGTTAAACGTATCTTTGTCACCACAACGCTTTCAATCTCGACCTGTTTTCTCTTTCTGTAAGATTGTATGCTGCGTTTGTGAATGGAAGATGGTGGCTTCAATGGTGAAACGTCAGAAGAAAGGAGGACATAGCTGTTGAAGTTGTCAATTGCTTCTTCTTGCTGAAGGAGTGCCTTGTATACTTCATTGTGGGTGCCACTAGATGACAGGTTTTCCTTGAGGCACGTAAACCAATGCTGGCAGACCTCATCAGTGTCACGAATATCTTCAGCCTCTGGCAGTAGCTTCCACAGGGAAGCAACATCCAAAACTTTTACGTAACGAGAATCTTTTTTTTTTAGCAATTTTCTTGTGAACACGTAAATAATCAGCTCAGAATACTCAGACCGAGCTATGAGCCGCATGCATTGCGCGCAGTGAACAGCTAGATCAAGTCAAAATGTTTATACTGAACAACATCATACCCTTTCTGTCGCTTTTTCTGCGCTAATGTCGTGAATGAGCCTCTAGACTGTCTCACTGTTTCATGTTTTATGAACAAGGCCGTCTAACGCTTTTCACTGTGAAAACGTATGGGCCACACTCGTTATCGAAGGACAACGTCCGCCTAACACCATCAGTGACCTCTGCTGTTCTTGGCATGGGAAGGCACGTTATCACGGTGCTAACAAAATATCATAAAAATTAGGCAACTTCAACAGCTTTTGGCTCAGTCATGCAGCACTTCACTTTTTTCGAGTTGAAATGCAGAGGTGAAGGTCGAGGTAATACAGGGAGACATTATCTGTGAGTGATGCAGAAAACATGTGATAACGGGAAACGAAATAAATGACTCGGCAAATGCCTCAGATAAATTTTTAGAAAGTCGCAGTATGAATCGCACGTGCTTGTGCCGAAGAAGGTTACAGTATCCATTGCACATGGGGGATGGGGAGCAAGCAGTGAAGTAGCACCTCCATAATGGTGCATCTGCTGATTATGGGAGCGCTCCATTGCTTACGGACTAGGCTGCCTTGGCGCTGCTCACAGGTGATTTACTGTGTGCACCAAACGGGTTTTGGCAAAGTCAGCCACAACATGCACTCGTGGTGTCTTGCATGCTGTTGCAAAGCGAATAATGTAGGAATAAGTGCAATGTCCACACAGGTTGTAGGCTGAAAACTCGGTATGTGTTAGCACTTTAGAGGGCGGCAACCCCACACCCCTGCACAACTGCACAGAAATAAAAGCTGACAATACATTTCTGTTGAAAACAAGCTGCCAGAGCAAAGTTCTGAAGCATCAAAGAAATTAGAACTAGATTTGTGTGCAATGCAAACTGACAGACAACCAGCAAATATACTGAAGCCAGCACTCTCAACATGGGCCACTTTGGCCAGTTAAATTTTCTGAATAAAGCAAATGAGGAAACATTATGACACCCACGTTTTGCCCAACATAAGTAGACTTCCACCAAACATTTTTTTCAAGAATTGGAACTGGAGTTTATTTTACTTTTGAAAATGAGTTTTTTTAAAAGCTTATTGACCTATTTTTTTCTTGTGTTTTATGTTGGAAGATAATATTATGGATAAACGTTGCAAAGAGAATGTTCTATGTTTGACACTTTCTTGAAGTTCTGAGAAATAGAAAACGCACAAAGACGCATCAAAGTTCCAAAATTTCTCTTTGGTTCATGTTTAGAGATTTTCAACATTTTTTTCGTTTGTGGACAGCATCAAAAATGTATGTAATTATTTTACTGTGAAGCATATTAAAATGAGCAGAAAAGGTTTGCAACACGTTTTTAGTTTGCATTTAATTCGGCTGTGAAATCGGAAAATATTGTGGTAAGCAATACGAGGATGCTCCCGCCACCACTTTCAAATATTTTTTTAGCCTGCTGGGAACGCTTTTCAGGGATAAAATTTTTGGTTCTGTGCAGTTTGAATATTCCTACATGACATAAAAACAAGACAGACAAAATAAATTTTTCAACCGGACATGCATGTTTGATCTCATGTGGAATCACCATGTAGTACTAACAACCATGTTTTGAAAAATTCAGAATCAAGTTGCCTAATAAGTGCAAGTAACACTGTTTGGAACAAATTCCTTTCACAACAAACCACTATGAATGCTCCTCTCTTCACAAAAGCTGTCGAGCTGTGTACATCAGAATTCAGCTGCTGCCACAGGAGAGAACTCATGACATCATGCTTGATGGCACAATACTGAGACACTCAGCTACTGTAACAGGCTGGACAATTGATAAGTGGCACAATAGCCAATGAGAAAGGAGCAGTGAAGAAACCCACATTACCTTGAATGCTTGGCAGCAACGTCTGCTGGTAGAGGCAACCCTGTAGCTGGTGTGGAACAGGCCCTTCGCACGAAGTCAATACTGTAGGTGGGAATCAAATGCAGTAACCTTTCTCTGTTATAGCCGAGATTGCACAGCAAGCCAAAAGCAGTGACAGAACTCACGATCACGAGTACAGTTGGGGCACTCACCATGAGATCAGGAAAAAAGTTTGGCGAAAAATTTCACTTTCACTAGATGTAACATACAGTGTTATCCCAGAGCACAGCAATGCACATTACGCCACGTCATGCCAAGTGAAAGTGTACTAAATCGAAGCGCTAACTCAGAGGTCTCTTTCATATGACAGGCCAAGCAATGTTTCAGGTTTCACCACTATCTTTACAGATCCTTACAGGTTTGAAATTCTTTCCAAGCCAAGACCAGAGTTGCAGAGTGCTTCCCTCCATTCCAGCGAGTGGAGATGCCCACAATTCTTCAACTCATAGAAATGGTGGGAGTTGGACCATTCCCCACACCAGGAGTGGCTGAGCTGGTCCATTCCATTCCTTAGATTCCAGTAAAGGAAGCACTTGCAATTTCCCAAAGAAACTTCATTGTGCCACTTCGAAAAGCTTATGATAGATTGGTGGTGGTCACAGAACTCATGCACTGAGAATGTAGAAATTTAATATACAATCGACTTGATTCCACAGTAGTCCCCTCCACTTTGTCATGCTAGTAGAACTCATGATGCGCATTTGTGTCATCATCATCATCATCAGCCTGGTTACGCCCACTGCAGGGCAAAGGCCTCTCCCATATTTCTCCAACAACCCCGGTCATGTACTAATTGTGGCCATGCCGTCCCTGCAAATTTCTTAATCTCATCCACCCACCTAACTTTCTGCCGTCCCCTGCTACGTTTCCCTTCCCTTGGAATCCAGTCCGTAACCCTCAATGACCATCGGTTATCTTCCCTCCTCATTACAAGTCCTGCCCATGCCCATTTCTTTTTCTTGATTTCAACTAAGATGTCATTAACTCGCGTTTGTTCCCTCACCCAATCTGCTCTTTTCTTATCCCTTAACGTTACACCTATCATTCTTCTTTCCATAGCTCGTTGCGTCGTCCTCAATTTGAGTAGAACCCTTTTCGTAAGCCTCCAGGTTTCTGCCCCGTAGGTGAGTACTGGTAAGACACAGCTATTATACACTTTACAGCTATTATACAATTACATTACATTATACATTATATTACAATTACATTACATTACAATTACAATTACATTATACATTATTACACAATTACATTATGTTAATTACAGCTATTATACACTTTAGACATTTGTGTCACTGGCATTTAAATAAACCGATTCCGCTATGCCAAATAAGACCAATTGGTGTGCAAGTGCGACGGGGGCAGATGGGACTACAAAACTGTGACCTTGTAAGCACTCCGTCGGCCATGACAGGTAAAGCCCTATCAACAAGCACTGGCAGTGGTCCCTTCAGCTCCTCAATATTTCGATGTCTCTTTTCCCCTGTGTTTTTGCTGTAATGTTCACCAAGACTGGTGCCATCGATTCGTGATTCTTGCCTGCAGTCCATAATCGCACAGGGGCCCCATTTTGGCAACAGTACAGCGAATGCAATGTGGAGTGTCAGTAACGGCAAACTTGAAGTAGAGCCAGCATGATGACTACAACAATGTTCCCCGTGAAAGCACAAAATGCTGCCCAACTGACCACCATTTCTGCATTGGACATGCTCACTGCCTCATCTATTGCCACCAAAGTTTGCCAGGAGTATCCGTATAGTATTGGTTGTGGTATAAAATATGTTGACGTAACTTGACATGACTTATGAAAATAGACGGGGTGCCCTGACAGAGCAGTGGTACTTTCAAGTCTTCTACTCATAGTTTCTGCAGTTCAAAGCAGCTGTGTGCTTTTTATTTCTTTCTTGCTGTCTCTGGGGCCACATCCAAAGCTGTCTAAAGCCTGTGCCAGAAGTTACTCTTATCTAGTTGCACGACAGTGCGGCATAATTTGGGATTTAGCATTGTCTTTATGTCTGCTTCTTCTGTGGCTATTGTACTGCATATTTAAGTGCGTACCACAGAGTGTGAATTAAAGGGACACTAAAGGCAAATACTAAGTCATGCTAACGTGATAAGATTACTGCTAGAGAATCTCCAAGGCATAAACATTATCATGAACAGAGCCTTAATAATAGAGAAATTGAGGTAAATGCAGGAAGTGATTAGAGACTCCCCCGGGACATTCAAGCACTTGCCCGATGATGAAAGCACTCCTCAGTTAAATTCTGTCACTAGTACTCAACTTCAACGCGAACTAAGCGACGAGAATGCAGCATGGTGCACCTAGTTGCATAGGCTGTCTCCATTGCACATCATTTCAAGAAAGGGGGCGCGTGACCGCGCCATACACAGCAGCTACTGGAGTAGAACGCCTGCTCTGTTTGCGGCAGTCCCGCATGCAAGTTTCGGGAACTCCGAACACCCGTGATGTGGCCTGATTTCCATCCATCTCCGCACACATGACCACTTTCCTTTTAACTCCGGCACTTGGCACTTCCAGGCTGACAGAGCAAACGCAGAAAACGGGGAGACGGATGGTGTGCTAACCTAAGCACACCTACTAAAGCACATGGAGGAAGCTACGACAGCCAGTGGCGTAGCTAGGTCGTCTGGCACCCGGGGCCCGTAGGTCTTCTGTCACCCCCCATCCCGGGTGTAGCCGGCGGAAAGAGGGGTGTCTTCAGACGTATATGACACCCCCCCCCTCACTGGCCCCTTGCACCCGGGGCCCACGGCCCCCCGGCCCCCCGGCCCCCCCTGTTGCTACGCCACTGACGACAGCTAGGCTCAACGCGTGTAGAAAGCAGCCATTTCGATATGCCGATGGCAGTATGGTAACGCAGATTTAGGGTGGTACTCAATTCTAATGCGCATGCAATTTTTAGACCCATTTTATTGGAAAAAAAAGTGTGCATTAGATTCGAGTAAATACGGTACTCATATAGCAACAATACACTTATAGCACCAACATGTTCAATAATCCAATAAGCTATTGGTTTTCCTGTCGACTTTTTGACTTGGACAGAAACAGCATATGTACAAGCTGTGTATGATTAAGGAGCACATACTTTGTCCCGCGACATTGGCCCCTTTCCCCTCTTCTAACATGATTCACCGCATAACAAGTATGTACAATGGCGAAGTTAACTGAACACTAAGTTCAGGCAGTAAATACAAAAAAGCATTCAGAAAATGACTTTTTCTTTTTTAATTGCACATCTGAATAGCAAATCTTTAGAGATTTGCAATATATAGCATATAACATGGGGGTTATACAAAATAACAAGAACCGTGTACTTCGACTATAGTCGGATACAATTTTAGAAAAAAGGGGAAGCCCCACCCAGATGACCGAAGCATGACAGCCGATTGCCTCCGCGACTTAAATAGACCTGCTCGAAAAACCTTGCACTTGAAACGCGTAATTCTCGGTATAAATAAAGACTTTTCTATTTTGATGACTTGTTTAGTAAAGCCCTCATGTGCGACAGCACATGCCAGATAGCAACAGAAAAATAACCACGTGCCTTTTACAACGCTGCCCATCGTCTACTCTTTAGCTTCATTGCAAGTGACAAAGGTAGAAAGAGCAGCTCCGCAAGGCTTTTGCGCTTGTTCACATGTACACGGCGTATCTACTACTCGTTTTTCAAGCTTAAAATGAATCAGTTGCTATTGAAAAAGTACTTATATGCAACAATGCATTTATCGCAACCATTACAAACCTGGGGCGAGAATACGGTCGAGGCAGGAAGGTACAAGAATGCTTCATTCATCGTTTTAAATAAACACTCTTGGTTTTAAATAGCATAAAATTTATATTTTTTGGTTTTGTGTTGTCACAATTCTTTCTTCCTTTTCATTATTATTATAATTTTTTTTTTGCAAGCCTGCAATCTCGCCCATTCGCGCAAGGCATTGCGTGCGAGTTTTCCGCCGTGGTGCCCAGTGAGTTGACTTCGGACTTTGTTGCCGAACGAGCCTTGATGTCCACACCACCAAGGAGCCTCGACAAGAATAACAAGAGTGGCCATATCCTGGATAGGGATTCACACAACATGATCCTCGTATTGCGTAACAGGGAGCCTGAATGCAGCGCGGAGGCCACGACCAAGTTTGTAGCCGAGATGCTCGGTGTCAACGAAAGCACAGTGTTCAAGGTGAGGAGGAAGGCCAAAGTGTCACACATTTCTGGTTGCAAACTGTCGACGCCCTCGCAAAAGCGCCTACGAAATGCAGAGAAAAGAAGACGCAGGACGAAGTATGACAGCTTCACTTTGTGCCTGCTGAGGTCATGTGTGCACAATCTCTTTCACCACAACAATACTGACAGCCGAAAAGATAACTAACGAGTTCTCGAAGCGTATGGATCGCCCATCACTGAAGCGGTGTACTGTACGTCACCTGCTTGTCGAGATTGGATTCAAGCACGAGAAGAGGAGCCAGAATTCGCTGCTTACTGACTGGGATGACATCGCTAAATGACGGAATCGCTACCTTTGTGACGTGGAGCGCTACTGGGTGGAAGGCCGAAAGATATTTTTCCTGGATGACACATGGGTGACGGCGCGACACACTCAGTTGATCGTGTGGACAGACACCGTGGTGCAAAAGCATGGACGCCTGTATGCTCGAGTAAATGGCCTGTCAACGGGTCTGAAACAACCTTCTAGAAAATGAGTAAAGGTAAGGCGCAAAAGATAAGGACTAATGAAGGACACAAACGACAGGACCGGCTCCTCTTCGACGCATCTTCGGCATCTTGCAACCATCTTCTGGGCACGTCAGGCGCGTATGCAAAATACTTAAGCCCGAGTGGCGCCGGTCCTGTCGTTTGTGTCCTTCATCAGTCTTTGTCTTTTGTGCCTTGCCTTTACTCATTCAAGCATGAACCAAATAGCCCAAGAAAGAGTTTTACTTCTGGAAAAGGCCAGCGCCTGATTGTGACGCACATCGGCAGCAAGGATGGCTTCGTCGACGGCTGCTTAGATGTATTCCGAGGCCAAAAAACAGGCGACTACCACGAAGAGATGGATGGCAATCACTACGAGGGATGGTTTAATGACGTTCTGCAGAAGTTGCCAGCTGGTAGCGTCGTCGTTTCGGACAATGCACCTTACTATACCCAGCGAGAAGAGAAATTGCCGACGACAGCTTGGAATAAAAAATACAGGAGTAGATCAAAAGCAATAGCATCACCTACAGCGAAAGGATGGTGAAAAATCTTCTGTTTGAGTTCGTAGCATCTGTAAAGCCACTTTGGCATCTGAATGCCAAAGCGCATTCATCTGGTTGCATCGTTTATTTTGGTTATCCGGCTCATGCAAATAATGCAAATAAGAGAACAGTTATAAAACATCATTAGCTTAGTGAGGCCCAAAGTGCTCACTAGGGCAGCCATTATCGAGTTGACGGGCCCTATGGTGAAGTAGCAGCAGCCGAGGCGAAATTGACCGCCAATGATGGCAGCCTGCGTGTCGAAAGGAAAACAATAGCAGTCATGTTGGAGCCATCGTAAAGCTTTACATGACCCTTAAGGCCAATACATATGCAGCCAGGCAATAACAGATACACACCGTCGGCTCCGTTTACTCCACCGCACAGTCATTGTTAATTTCCTCAAGCCACTTGAACAAATAAGAGCAATGGAGAGCGACATGCCCCTGTTAGGCAGCCTGCTTCCAGGTAGTTGTGCTGCCCCTACTGTTTTTTCCAGCCTATTGAGATGAATAATGCCAATGTCAGAAGGCCCAAAATACTCTATTGGGAAGCCACCATCGAGCATGACGAGCTCTGTGATGAAATAACAGTAGTTGGGACACGCTTGAAAGGCACCTTTAGCAGTTTGCATTTCAAAGCGCAGTCATGCATAGCCATTGTAGGTGAAACAGCAGTAGTCAATGCGAAATTGACAGCCACTGTTGGCAGTTTGCATGCTAAAGCATAATTATGTGGTTGCATTATTTTGATTATCTGGCTCAGGCCAGTAATGCAAATAAGAGAACAATTATCAAACATCATTAGCTTAGTGAGGCCCTAAGTGCTTACAGTTACCAGCTGGTTTACCGCCCGGGAAAGGACCTGGGACCTGCTGATGCCCTGAGCCGCCTGCCCCGTCAGAGGTGCCTGATGCTGTTCCAGAACCTGCTGAAGTGTTCATGCTGGAGCATGCGTACCCGGAGGTGCTCTCCAGATCTGCGGTATCGCAAGCGACCAGCCGGGACCCAGTCCTGTCTCAGGTGGTCACGGCGGTGTCCCGTGGGGAGGAATTGGTTCAGCAGGCCTATAGCCAAAAGGCCACTGAGCTGAGCTTGCAGCAGGGCTGCCTACTGTAGGGTTCCAGGGTGGTGATCCCACAAAGTCTCCGGTCCAGGGTCCTGCAGTTGCTGCACGCGGGTCATCCTGGTGTGAAAAAGACCAAGATGGTGGCCCGGACCCATGTTTGGTGGCCTGGCCTGGACCAGGACATCGCTCACATGGTGCAGAGCTGCCAAATCTGCCAGGAGCATCAGCGGGCCTCACGTCATGTGGAAATCACCCCCTGGTTATTCCCACAGAGACCCTTATCCCGCCTACATGTGGATTTTGGGGGGCCCTTCAAGGGCCATTACTTCCTGGTGGTGGTGGACGCCTTTTCGAAGTGGGTGGAGGTTCTACCTGTCACCACTCCATCAGCAGGCGCGACCATTGCAGTGCTATGACAGGTCTTCGCTGCCCAGGGGTTGCCAGACGTCGTGTCCGACAATGGTCCTGCTTTCGCCAGCACAGAGTACCTGGCCTGGCTGACAAAGAACGGAATGCGCCGGATGATTGCTCCGCCGTACCACCCTGCTTCAAACGATGAAGTCGAGCGGGTGGTGCAAACCATCAAGGACAAGCTCAAGAAGAGCCAGACAGGGGATTTCCGGAAGCAGATTACCCGGATACTGTTCCAGTATCGGACCACGCCCCACAGTGTCACTGACTGTGCCCCCTGTGAGCTCCTGCTGGGTCGGATAGTCAAGACACCCTTGGACGTCTTGCATCCGGACCTCCAATCCACAGTGCTCCTGAAGCAACTGAAGCAGAAGCTGACTGCTGACCGAGGGTGCCGTCCCGGGCCTTTGCCGCAGTTGGGAGCAACAGTTTTCACCAGAAACTTCCATCCTGGCCCACCCTGGTCCGCCGGACAGGTGGTGTCTCCTGCCAGCGCCTCATCGCTGCTCGTTCACATGCCAGATGGGGCCATGTGAAACCTGCATGCCGATCATGTTAGGTCACGCCTCGAGACCTGGCCAGCACCCTCGACTGCCACTGCAGAGTTCCAGCCCGCAGGAGGACCAGCGGCAACATCAGTCGCTTCCAGCGGAGCACCGCCCACCTCAGAGGCGGCAAGCATTGCCAGTGGTGCGGCACCTGTTGGGCCGGTGTCAAGTCCGGCACTACTCACAAGGCCGACCATTGCGAACCATCCGGACGAAGCAAGGCTGGCTCAGGCAGCACCCGGCGTTGCCACACCCGGCCCGTCAACACCGGTGCCCAGGCGGAGTACTCGACGGCGGAGACCACTGGACCGTTACTCGCCTGGGTAGCAGGCACTGTCGACCCGGCTAGGACGGAGGCAGAACCTCGTACTAGCCTTGGACATTTTTTTGTTGTCGACAAACAAACTAGGGATAAGGGGGTGTAACAAGCATGTGATGCCCTCTCGGGCATAATCTTCATTGGCCCGCCAGGCTCGGTAGGCAACACCGGTCATCGCACCCAATAAACCCCGACGAGCACAGCTGCTCGGCAGTCAGTCATCGTTCATCACCACCACACTGCAGAGCGTCTATCTAACAGAGGGTGCCTCGAGCCCTCCCTCATTCACGAAACCAGGCGGATCGTGACACAGAACACTGCATAATATTAAATGAGTAGCAACAACAACAACAAAAAAAAACTCAGTCGAAGAACTTGGGAAACAGACAGTTCTAATAGACCATCAATATTTTCAACAAATGAAGATATTCTCTTGAAACCTTAAGATTATACATATGTATTTACTTCTGCAAGCTTTCTGTAGAGAGCTAGCTTTACCAATTTCACTGTTCATTCACTAACTACTGAAAAGTCACAATATTTCACAAGACATTAAACATAAGAGTAACATGCAAATTAGCAAGCAACATAAGGTAGATCATTCCTGTTATGTGGAGTTTTTATTTTTGGAGCTTGTGCCACGTATCATATAGGATACAAAGAATAGATAGTTTTAAATTAAATGCCAAATTTCCACACATCTTACTAAAAATCAATTCACACAATACTGTAATGTAAAACTGTGCTACGAAACATTACCAAAGGTTGTTTATTTTACCTTACACACTGGAAGGTCATATCTCATGGATCCTTACCTTTGTGCGCTGGCAGGGGCAGTGCCTGAACTTTGTCATATGGGACTGTGCACCTTCAAAGATAAGGAAATTTGACTGTCTTAAGTTCTGATTTTGACTATCAGAACCTACACAAACTAAGTTAACAATCCTGTTTATCACTCTCAAGCTCACTTGCAAACCAACACACCAGCAACACGCACAAAAAATATAGAGCAATACATTTTACAACTGTAGGCAAAAATACAAAGCTGAATAAAAGTAGTAAAATGACTGCGAGTTGGTCTTCCAAATAGGATGCTATCACAAACAGGGCATGTGCCACTGATGCATGTTTGGAAGGGAACATGCACCATACTAGTTCCCGAGGCCACATCTTGGTGTGACAATCTTAGTGCTCATACAGATGTGCAGAGATCCAGCAGCTTGCTTGTCTAATCAACATTTGGGGCGATCATTTTTAAGTTTTACAGAATTTTTAAAAGTCACCTCTGGCAGATAGCTTAACTCTAGTCCTTGAGCTGGATTATTCGATGAAGCGGACATGCACAAGAAATCGAAACACATGTTCAACTAATTAACAATACATCACATTAACTTCTTAATTACTTCAAGGCACATACTACAACAAATGAATTGTAGCCAGTGAGTTCGCAAGGCGTATTTACTTAGAATGAATTGTCAGGATCACAACGGTTTCGAAATATTCATTGTCAAAGTGTGCAACTAAATACATGGGTATTTCAGTTATTTTTGCGCTTCAAAGCATAAAAAAAGTGTTTTGTTAAAAAAAGCAAGTGGAACAAGGAACAACAGTGAATTTTTATTGCTAGTTGATGGCACATATCTCAACGTGCCATCCTCTGAATTAGTTAAGTAGTGAATTTTTGTCAATTAGTTGATTAGGCGCTTTTCGCTTTCTCATACAAGCAATGCCCTCCTCTTTGAATAATCCAGCTCAAGGACTAGAATTATGCTATCTGCCAAGAGCAATTTGTCAAAATTCTGTAAAGCTTAAGAATGATCCCCTTGTGAGGCTCATATAATATATCCTGCAGCTCAATAAGGGGATTACTAAGTGCATCATGCTGATAAGACATTTAGCATGTCAATTACAATGTTTCACTTAACTACACATTGCCTGCTTATCAATGGCATTGCTTAACAATGTCTTGCGGAAAGAATAAACTGAATTGATTGCTTGACAATTGTGGCCATATCACACTGTCATTCTGATAGCGCCCAGACTGTTAACATGTGACGCCTACGTCACCCCTTTTGAAGTGTACTTATATCACTCCCTCCCATGAATAAACGCCTTTCGTTACCGGATCACCGGCTTGCCTACATGGTGGCAGCGGAGCCCAGTTGAGATGACGACGACACCACCCCCGCCTACGACGCTGCCAGTTCCATCGACTCTACTATCGGCGCCGAAACCCCTGGATACGTCAGACGACGCCTGGCTTGGTTGGAGAATATGGAAGAGTGAGTTCGAACTGTTTGCCACTGCTACTCAATTGACTAAGCAGCCAACCGATGTGCAGGCAGCAACATTTCTCGTGAGCATAGGCGAAGAAGGCAGGAAAGCATTCAGCACTTTCAAGTTCGACGCGGACGAGGACAGAAATGACGTCAAAGTTTTGATCAAGAAATTCGAGGACTACTACAAGCCAGCAAACAACTTAACCCTCCACGAATTCCGCTTTGGTTCAAGGGACCAGAAAGAAGGCGAACCATTTAATGACTGGTTGATCGAACTGAAAATTTTAGCCAAGAACTGTGAATTCGGACTTCTAGAAGACCGTATGCTACGCAGCCGTATCGTTCTAGGCGTCTGAGACAAGCGTTTGCAGCAGAAGCTATTAGCGGAAAACCCTTCTTACCAAAAAACGGTAGACATTTGCCGCATTGAAGAGCAAGGGAAGCAGCACTTCCAAGAGATAAGCGCAGCAACAGGCGGAGCGCAAACTACGATAGTGAACTCGGTTGCGACGGAAAAGAAGCTGTGCAGTAGGTGTGCACTACGCAAGGCCTGCGCATCGACCCGGAGCGTGTTCAGGACATTCTGGAAATACCCGAGCCTAAGACCAGTAAGCAACTGCAAATTTTTCTCGGCACAATGAACTATGTACAGCGTTTCATTCCCAACATGTCTGTCTTGACGGAACCGCTAAGAGAACTACTGAGAAAAGATAACGCATGGGTCTGGACAGAAAAACAACAGGCCAGTTTTGAAGCACTGCGCCAGGCACTGATAACAGCGCCGATTCTTTCCTACTTCGACCCGAAGAAGGCAGCCACGCTTTCTGTCGATGCTAGCCAGTCGGGCGTAGGGGCTGTTTTGATGCAAGACGGCCATCCCATAGCCTTCTCGTCCAGATCTCTAACAGAGGCACAACAGCGTTATGCGCAGATTGAAAAAGAAACGCTTGCGATAGTACATGGGTGCACGAAGTTCCATGATTATATTTTCGGCCAAGCAGACGTGATCGTCGAAACGGATCACCGGCCGTTGATACCGATCTTCTCCAAGCCCCTGCATCAGTGCCCGCTTCGTTTGCAGCGAATGCGCCTCAGCTTGCAGCGTTACGCAATAACTTTGCAATACAAACCGGGTAAAGAGCTATTCCTAGCGGACGCGTTATCGCGGTTTCCTAATAAGATGGCACTGCAAGAAGAAACCGAGCAGTTTCAAGTGAATGTGCTTGACTATGTTTCAGCGTCGGAACACCGCTTGAAAACCTTGCGGGATGCGACAAACGAGGATCCGGCACTGATCATCATCCGTGAATACGCAGAGACGGCGTGGCCGGAGCACAAGCATGGTGTCCCAGAGCCGGGAAGGCCATACTGGACCTACAGGGAAGAAGTTCACGCACAAGATGGGCTAGTCTTCCGAAGCAACAAGGTCATTATACGGAAATCGAAACGGGCAGAGATCATGCAGCTCCTCCACGCAGCGCATGCTGGAGCAGATAAGATGAAAGCGAGGGCCAGCAGTGTAATGTTTTGGCCAAATATGTCCGCAGATATTAAACAGTTTTGCAAGACCTGCAAGGTATGCCAAATGCACCAGCCACGAAACCAGAAAATGCCCCTTTTGAGCCATGATGTTCCGACCCTGCCATGGGAGTCCGTAGGCGTGGATCTGTTTCACTATGGCGGTCGGGAGTTCGCCGTCATGGTTGACTTCTATTCCTTTTTCTTCGAAGTCCGAGAACTTCGCCACACCACATCTAATGCGCTCAAGACTTGGTGTGCACAAGTTTTTTCGGTGCATGGGCTGCCACAGAAGCTGTATAGTGACAATGGGCCCCCCTTCAGTAGCTCAGATTTCAAAGATTTTTTGAGTAAACTAGACGTGCATGTCACGTCAAGTCCATATCACCCGCGTTCTAATGGCATGGCGGAAAGAGCTGTTCAGGAGGCCAAAAAGCTGCTCAAAAAGTGCTCTTTTCGCACACCAGATTTTGAAATTGCTCTGCTTGAGTGGCGTAATACCCCCAGGGACCCAGTTCTGAAGTCTCCTGTGCAGAGGCTCATGGGGCGGCAGACCCGGACCCTCCTGCCGGTACCAACAATCCACCTGGAGCCAGAGGCCATACCCAGCAAGGAGGTCCACGACCGTCTCCAGACGATCCGGCGCCGGCAAAAGATCCACTACGACCGCAGCGCCAGGAACCTTTCCCCGCTGACGCCGGGACAACGCGTAACGACTTACGACACTCTCCAGAGAACCTGGGCTCCAGCTATTGTGCTAAGGCCAGCCGCAACGCCAAGATCTACGATTGTGAAGACCGAAGACGGCCATGAAATCCGTCGCACAAGAGAACACCTGCGAGAGGCAGCACCTCAACCGGAGCCAGAATCAACCTCGCAGGAGCCTTTAGAAGACGACCTCCAGCCTGGACAACAGCAGTTACGCAGGAGCACAAGATTGCGTCGGGAACCCTGTCGATACCCGTTGCCAGATGAAACTTCTAGACCTTATCATCATTAAAGGGGAGATGTGGCCATATCACACTGTCATTCTGATAGCGCCCAGACTGTTAACATGTGACGCCTACGTCACCCCTTTTGAAGTGTACTTATATCGCTCCCTCCCATGAATAAACGCCTTTCGTTACCGGATCACCGGCTTGCCTACAACAATAAACCGGAATACCTTGATGGCACATGAAATGTTACTCATAGATCTTCAATTCAAAGATTATCTTGTTTGTTTTTCTTTCATCGAAATGTATTTCCTAGAAGTTAAACCAAGATGTAACGACGTCAGTAAAATCGGCAGTTTATTTCATTATACTGAAATTTGACCTTTATGTAAGTACAGTTGCCAACAGATTTTTTTTTATGTGGAAGGGGCAGTAACATTGTCTGAATTATTGGACAATTAGAAAAAAAAAACATTTCAATGAGAAAAGAAATTTATTTTGTTAAATTTGAAAGTCTAAAACTAAAGGTAAAGTTTCATGCTGTGTCGGCAATATCCTCACATTGGTGGTAAAATGCGAGGCCTATAATGTTTTCATGTTAACTCTGCCTTCGTGGCTGATAGTGTCGCCTGCAGTGGGACGATGCTATCCCCAAAAGTGCAGGCAGATGGAAGCAAATGGTTTGTCTCCCTCTTGCTTCAATGCATCACTGAAACACAAGATTGCACAACCTCCAGCACTAAATGCATGTGGAGACTGTAATGTTTGGAGTCGGGCATGAAATAGATAGTAGCTGGCCCATGCCGTCGTCCAACTTATCCACGCTGAGGACATTGTTGAAGGGAGAGACTTCTTCTCAATGACAACGAGGAATATGGGTTTATTTACAGAATTTACTTGAGAACGTTAGAGTTCATCAGTCTAACATGACTGCAAGAGGAATGCACTCTGAGGAGCCGCCAACGGCTCGTTAAATACAGTCTGTCCTCCCTAGATCCCTAGGTGAAGGAAAAACGGCCGTTCAACCTGCTACAAACTCGGAGCGTTAAAACTCATCGTAGCCGACCCGCCTTTAAGGCAGACGGTTACACACACTTCCGCACAGGTTTCACTGACCACACCGAGGTTAGTGGGTTCTCGGAGACACGGTGCTTTTCCCCGAGCTGGCGCCTCTTCATCCCAGTGTTGACTCTGCAGACAATGGCCGCCGCATCTGTTTATGACTTCTAAGCTGCGTGAGACGGCAGCGCAAAATATCTTCCAGGAGCTCCCCGGATTTCCACCGCTTCTAACAACCCATGGGGGCCACGACGAATCCACGAACAATACTTGGTCCGCCGACCGCGTTTAGTCATAGCAGCGTCGCTCGCTTGGGGACGCGGCGTGAAGGTGATCAAGCTAGTGCTTTATCTGCCCCACCACGGCTGAAGTAACATGTCGGGTTTGGTGTTAGTTGGAAATGAGCTGTGATAGCTGTTGTTAGCATAGATAAAGTACACGGATGTTTTTTTTTTTTTTCCAAAAAACCTATCACCACAAAAGCGAATTGACAATGTCAGTGCAAAGGTTTAAAGGTGCGTTTTGCTTCGCCCCTGTCACCATGTCTTTCTCTAACGAGTAGAAGGTAAACAAGATCCTTGCCTTAAGATCTGCAAATGGTAACAAGAGGAAGGCTGCAAATATACATATCAGTCATAGAAGTGTGGCGATAGACCAAGCACATCGACTATCATCAGAAATTATGAAAACCTGAGACAAACCAGCAGCTTCAAGAAACAGCGGCGGAGGACTCAATTTTTTATTTCTAGCCTACGCACGAATGTTCTAGCATTTATGGCCTCAAACCCTCCTGCTAGCGTGCGGGACGTGGCCGCCCAGGTACAAATTTCCGAGTTATCAGTTTGGAGGATTCTAAATGACGGCCTTTCACCTGTACCACTTTAACCAGCACCAATGCTTTGAAGATAGGGACCTGTAGAACCGTCTAGATTTCTTGAGGGTCCTCATAAAATGCCGATGAGTCACCGGACTTTTTGAGCAACATCATGTGTACAGATGAAGCCAATTTTCGCAGAAACGCCTAGGTAAATTTGCATAATGCACACTACTGGAGGGACTCAAATCTACACTGGGTAAAGTGCAATCGGCACCAGTACCAGTGGACGCTCAATGCATGGTTCAGAATTTACGCCGGTGCTATAATGGGTTCCATCTTCTTCGATCACACACGCTGACTGGACAGCGTTACATGAACGAAATCCTTGAGGGAGTGGTGGATGAGTTTCTCGGTGAAGTCCCACTGTCACGTCTTCCACTTCTGTGGTATCAGCAAGATGGGACACCCACACAAAGCAGCAGCCGAGCACGAAACTGGCTGGATGCAACTTTTCATGCGCAACAGATTGGAAAGCACGGGCCTGTAAATTGGCCGGCTAGGTCACTTGACCTCTCTCCACTCGATTTCTTTTTTTGGGGTTATGTGAAGGATCGTGCTTACATGATCGAGATGGACGTCAGATTAGTTCAAGGCAAGGACAACGGATGTCTGCCGTAGAGTTCTGGCATCGGTCATCAAGAAAGCCACTGAAGATGGGATGAAATGGACACAATACTGCGTAGCTGCAAAAGAAGACCTATTCGAACACGTCCTCTAGGCTTGTGTTCAACGGAGCTTACGAATTCATAGATAATAAGGGAACACTAAAATCTCAGTGTGTGTTTGTGTAAAGACATCCTGATTGCCAATTCAGCTCCTTTAGAAGTGGTATATTTACTTTCTTGAAAGCACCGGTTTTGCCTTTTCTACACTTGTTGGTCGCTTCCCGGTCTGTTTATCTCGCTTTTATTTTTTGACAGAAACATTTTTTTGCAGCACGTATACCCTTTCATGAAAAATAATCCGCTCACTTTAATTTGGCTTTGGTCCGAAACAAGTTTCTGGAGCGAAATATAGCTTTGTGCGCTCTCTTTCGTTGTGGCGCGAGCAAAGCCGGGATTTTGAAACATTCTATGCCCATTACATTGCTTTTCGCATTTCGTGCATGGTCAGAGTGGTGCTTCAGCCGCGTTATCAAGGGGCTTTTGTTATCAATGTGATCACTCGGTCTTGAGAGACAGATAAGTGTGACGTAGAAATGGGAGGAAGGAATAGCTGCAAAGCCACAAAACCTGCTGCTGGTGCTCCTTCCCTACCACTATTAAGGTGATGCGCTGTCTCTTCAGGTTTGCGACAGGCAATGCGGTTGCTTTCAATCAGTTTATTTGACGGCGCTGCTTTATGATGCAGGTGGGAGCGCACTCACATGGTATTTGACATACTTCGTGAGGCTTTTTTTCCAGACGGAAAAAATTGTGTGCCATTAGTACATCGCTGAAAACATCGCAATTAGATGTCATTATGGGGTGCCTGAAAAATGCCTCATTGACACTTTGAAAAATAGGACAGTACTTCTCGAGTTAGACAATTACAGTCGCCGACCAATTTTCCGGACTCCGAAAATTCAGACATGCTCGATTATTCGGTCAGCCTTGCGGCACCGCCATTCTCCCCATAGACCATAATGTATAACAACTGCCGAAAGTTCGGACACCTTGCAACCTCTCGTCTGATTTTTCAGACACTCCTTGAGCCAACTCGGTCAAGAGCACCATGCACCGACTCTGACCGGTGCATGGTTCGTCTTGCTGAACGCCATTTTTGTTTTGAGCGGAGCTTCCTTGCTGCCCCACGAAGTGGCGCTACAGGAAATCCCCGCTTCTCATCATCGTTTCTGCCTAGTTCGATAGAGTGGCTCTGCAGCAGTTCCGGTTTCAGCTTAGTAAGCCATGTCAAGACAATCCAGCAGCTGATTTGTTTCTTCGCGCACGACACTGCGAGCAGGTCGCGCTTTGTCGTTTGTGTGACTGGTGTCGGCACGGTGGTGTTTGCTTTGTATGCTGTGTCGAGGTTTCGGTGATCCAACGTGGCATACGGAAACATCGCGTCAAGTCTCTAATGGCGCCGACAGTGCCCGTGCAGACTGCGCTGCGGAATGCCGGCGAGCGGGTGCCGGGAGGCCTAAGATTTGTCGCCTTCCGATGTGCTCCCTACCGACGCGGATAATGTTCTGCCGAGACTTGCGCAGTGGTTGCATTGCGATTCCGGACACCGTCTCATTGACAGTTTCACAGATGCTGACACTGCTGTACTGACATGCGCAGAACTTGACGACAGCGAGATCATTCGTCAGGTTTCTGCTGCACCGTCGGATGATGTCCGGCGGTGCAGCAGTCGGAAGTTGACGCACCATGTGCTACGCTGCCGTCGCATGCGGAGCGTGTACAAGCAGTGACTGTGCTTTCAGCCGCCTATAGTGACCGTACAACCCTCTCCGAGATTCAGGCTTATCTGATTGCGCGTAAACGGAACAGCGTGCAACGGCGCATTCACGATTTCTTCAAGCCTACTGCCGAGCCCGAATGAGTGCGTGGAAATAAAGGATTTCATTTTTTTTTTTCTTAAAGGGACACTAAAGGTTACCAGAAACTCAAGCTAAAGTGGTAGAGCAATGTTCTAGAACGTCTAAGGCGTCAATTTAATCGCGAACAGAGCTTTAGTAACCGAGAAATTGAGGTAAATGCATGACACGATTTGAGACCCCCCAGCGACATTCCAGTACTAGCCCGATGACGAAAGGACTCCTCATAATTTGTGTTACTAATACTGAACTACTCGTATTAAAAATATCATTTAATTCGATTATAAGACGGAAAAAAATGCTACTTGTCTACGTCTATTCGATTCTAAGAAAAAACATTTTGACATTACCCTTCAGTAATATGGGTGTTCGAAAGGTTTCGTTTTCGCTCGACTCTGCGCGCTCGACTTTGCGCCGCGCATGCTTTGGAGTTTCAGTACTTTCGTTATCCCGTCGTGCTGTGAGGGTTCTGCTGGCTCGCGAAACTTTCATTTAGAACAAGCAGCGAGAATTCCACGTCCATGTGATGTCGTGGGAAGCCCTCGTTGCTTTCCCGCTCCGGAGAGCCGGTGTCGAGGCCGCCTTCGTAGTACGCAACGACGCCGGCAGTGCGAGCCCTCAGCAGCAGGTCACGCCCGTCGGTGCTCAAATCGCTGAAGTTGAGCCCACTATCGCGAGCCAATCTGTCGGTGTCAGGGTCCATTGCGACGAGCGTCGAAGTTTGCGTCATAGAATGAAGTACCAGCTTATGGGCGTCTTGCCCTGGAGTTTGAGGTATAGTAGCGGCGCCTGGTGGCGGTGCGGGAAACGACACCTGGGTCGTGCCAGCTTGCGTCGTCCTGGCTGTGGCGAAGCACGTTTCTAGGCCAAGTTTTGTGTCGAATCGCACTTTGTTATGCCCTGTTGCGAGTGCGAAAAGGCTCGTCACTTCTCACAGACCACACCGACTACGCTGCGAGCTCGCCGCAGCCTATAGTTTAACCAAAACTGACTCTCCGTGTGCCGTGGGACGTAATGTGGGACGTAATTCGTTTCTCCTTCCACTAGCCATCATACTCCCGCTTTCGCTCTGCTGTCGGCTCTGTCTTGGCTCTGTTTCTGGCCGCGCGTTTGTGTTTTGCGCAGAAAAGCCGTAGCGCCGTCTGCGGACGCCGTTCTACTCAGCGATGGCGCAACGTCACTATGAGACCATGATGTCAGTACTCCTCGATCGGAGGGCGGGCGATTTGAACTGCGCTAGAGGTACGCGGACGCTTCAGAACGCATTTTCTCTTAAATTAAGTCTCTCCTTGGCACGAAACAAGCGTTTCGAGGTTTCTGTGATGGTATCTCAACAGTCCACGTTGACTTAATAGTAATCTTTAGGCTGCGTTCACACTTGGTCTCGGAGCAGGCGGAAGCGGAAAAAACTTGACAAAATCCGCCCGCCTAGGCGGAGAAATGAGCGGAAAACCAGGCGGCGAAAAAATCGGTCTCGGACCGATTTTTTCGCCCAGGCGAAGCGGAAAGACGTTCCGCTTTACCGGAAGGTGCAATCGCATGTAAACATCCGGTCGTAAAATTCAACATTTTCCGTTGCTCATTGTCTATATTTAGGAAAAGCAACTAGCTAAAGCTATCGAAACTATGTCTTGTTTATCTTCCATGGTAGACGAAAGTTAAAAACAAAACGCGCAGTTGCGCGAAATGGTAGCTTTTAGTAACTGATGGGTCAATGAATGAACGTGTGTCTTGAAATAGTGTGATGAACAGTGCCACCACGCGGACAAACGTACGCAAACTAGATAGATGTGGGCGAAAGCGGAAGTGATTTCCGCTGCAGTGGCGAAACAAATGTGAACGTTTTGTACATGCGCGAAAAAGATTATCCGGCCGCTTTGGCTTTTCCGTCCGCTTGCGGTTTCCCAAGTGTGAACGTAGCCTTAGTGTCCCTTTAATCTGCTTTTTCGGACACCTGTTTATTCGGACATTTCCGCAGTCCTCGTGAGGTCCGAATAAACGGTCGGCGACTGTATTTGCAATTACCAAAATAAATCGTGGCAACGAAAGAATTACTGGAAACAACATACACTAGGTTTTCTTCAAGTAACAGAACTGCTTTTTTTAAGTCTCGGTGCATGATAGTTGGGGAACACTGTATATTTCACAATGTAACCGAAATGAGGCCAAGCCAGATTCACTCGAAATCAGAATCAACAGCAGTTATGCGCAGCAGTGCTTATACTCGGACTCACAGAAAAAAGAAGACAGAGAGGCTGCAGTCTCACGGGAAAGGCCAAGCAGCATCAGTTATATCCACGTATGCGACAATTACACAAAGGAAGATTACACCACCGAGAGGACTCAGACTGTTAAACTGAACTGTCTTCTACTATGAGGTCTTGTATATACTCACATAGCGGAGTCACTTCAGCACTCAATTCTTCGAGGTCACATGAAGTTTCTTGAAGTGCAAGAATGATATATATATATATATATATATATATATATATATATATATAGGCTTCAGAAAGCAGGTCCCCCCCCCCGAACAATGAAAACTCTCTGCCTATGGCTCTGCGTATGCACTGGCCAGCCATTAACAAGAATTTCAGTGTAACTTGCAAGTGAACAATAAAACAAACTCGCAGTAACAATGTGTCATTATTCAATGGTCTGCAGTGACAAAAGCCACATTAAGCCGTGCCAGCAGCAGTGAAATTTCTTTACATTGAAATCATGTATAAACACACTTCGTTACATTAAAGTCTGAAATACAGTTGAACCCAGATATGTCGAACCCACATACAGTCGAACCCACTTATAACAATATTCAAGTGCCGCGAAAATTCCATTGTTATAACCGATAATTGTTTTAACCAGGTTGCATGAAAAAATCAAAATAGGGGATGGCAAAGATGATACAAGAAGACTATATAGGCAGGGAGGCCAGTGCCCCTCCCCACCACCTTCCTCCGCCCAGCTGCTGATCGTGCTGATCGCCCAGCTGCTGATCGGAACTCCTTCCTGGGCGCTCCAATCACATGTAATAAGCCGCAGCTGTCGGCATTAAAGAATGGCACTGCTATAACAACTGCAAAGAGGTGTCACGGGTGGCAAGCGATATGCGAACGCTGCCGAGGCATCACTTTGGGGGCCCTAAAAAGGGCCTTTAAGAAATTGCGAGAAGGCTGCCATGGCAGCTTGTCAGCTTGAGAAATCCAGAAAAATGCTGAGGAGAGATCACCACAAGCATCTCAGCACGTACTTCTCACTGGCCTGCACGAGAAAAGCCTATGTCCGTCAGCCATGCATGCTTTACGCGAAGATAGCCGACATCCTCCAAGGCAGTGCAGCGGAATGTTCCTCGTGAAAAGGAAGCCCTGGAGGGGACTGAATCATGTGCCTCCTGTGAGGAAAGCATTGAGACAGCCTGCCCTACCGCATCATCACTGCCGTCGCCGCCGCCGCTCTCCAATGCAAGCACGTTTGCGACGATCGTCTCATCGGTTAGAAGCACTTAGTTTCCAAATCTATAGCCGTGCGCTTTCTTTTCAGCGGCAACGGTGTGCATTGCCGATGATCAGCAGGCGGATCAGCCATCTTCCGTTTCGGCAGCAAGTAAAGCGAAGTTGAGAAACCGCGTCACCGAGAACGACTTCGACACAACCAACAAAAACAAACGCAAATGATTAAGCTGTTCACAGAACTGCACTGAATGAGAAGCCAGCCAGCAACATGATGATGATGATAGTTATCTAAAGAAAGGTACGACACTTGATTCTGCAACCCGTGAGGGAGAAAAACATGCGAGAGAGGTGGTTCTTGTGGGGGTCAAAGGAGGAAAGGCTGGCACTATCTTCTGCAACCCTTGCAGAAGCACACGAGACGTTCATTTGAGGGATCACCAGCCGTTTCCGTGGAGGCGTAAGTAAAGGCAGGTGCGACAGAAAATTTGGGGGCTTTTGCTCTTTGAATATATGATTCTGCCTAGGCACTACGGAGGAGGCTTTTTTTTAGCGCGTGCTGTAGGCATTTGTCCCTAGGCGTTCCGGCATTGCAGAGTGGGGTCAAGCAATCACCAGATGGTGCATTGGTACCCACTGGCTCACCGCGCAGGAAGCCAGTGGCAGAGCGTAAACAAACTCGACTGTACTTCGCAATGCCAGCATGTCTAGGGGACAAATGCATACGACACACGCTAAGAAACCTCCTCCGTAGTGTCTAGGCAGACTCATATATTCAAGGAGCAAAAGCCCTGAGCTTTTCTCTCTCACGCCCGCTCTTACTCGCGAGTGCCCACAAACGGCTGGCGATCCCTCAAATCTCAGCGTAATCTGCTTGCGGTGCAGTTGGCACGGTCCATCTGTGTTTCAGAAAGGCGGCATAGAGCTATGGACACAGCCCATTTGTGTTCGGAGGGGTGGAAGGGTGACCGGAGAGAGCCGCACGGAGATGGCTGGAAAATGAGCGCGCGGCAGCTGCTGGAGCAGGGCCAATCGTGCAGCAGCTTGAATTTCTGATTTTCTTTTCAACGATTCTGTATTTCACTACCTTTCGGCTCGGACACCCAGCAGCCAGACTTCATCGTTATAGCCGATGATGCGGTGTCGGAGCATTGTAGTAAGCGGGTTATTTCACCATGGAGAACATATAAAAGTCGAGCGTGCAGCAGCTTCTCATTGTTATACCTGATATATTGTTAAAACCGGTATCGTTATAAGTGGGTTCGACTGTATGACAAATGATATTGTGCGTATGAAACAGCTGTAAAGACCCTTTGAAAATACCATGCAAATGTACAGGGCTAGTGCACGCATATATAGAACGCCCCATTCACCAGAACATTCGTTATACCGAATGAGGCACACGCCGATGGCCTCAAAGTGCACTGCTTAGCGCACTTTGAGGTGTTCTGCCGCCTGGAGGTGGAGATGAGAATAACACATCGGGGAAAGTATGACGGAGCGTGCTGAGCGCACGGCAAAGCAACGCCACCTAAAGGAAAGTCTAGGTGGCTGCGAAGGGAGGGGAATAAGAAACAAGGTGAAGCGACGCAGCAACCTATATGCTTGCACGTCAATCACGTTCACGAATAGAACCACGACAGTAACCCTTTTTTTCTGCACTTTTTGCTTCTTGCGGGGCTCGTGTGTGCAGTCAGTTAAGGCCCATCGAGCTGTTTGGCTAGCCCACGTGCTAGCTCGAACATCAGCATTTCTTCTTTCCGATTTTTGTGGCATCGTCGTCGCGTGGGTTGAGTGCCTACTGTAAAAACCTGCGTATAATACAAGGTTTTTTTCCTATTATTAGCGTCTTAAATTTTCGCCTCATACTATTTGCGAATCCGAATAAAAATTTCAGTCAGAAAGTTGGGCAAGAAGTTTTGGTTTTGTTATTGCTGCGTGGCTATGGCTTGACTTCGTTATTGCTGCATGGCTATGGCTTGGCTTCCTACAGCTTGGCTTCCTTATTGCTGCGTTGCTACGGCTTGGTTTCGTTAGTGCTGCGTGACTACAGCATCGTTTCTTTCTTGTTGAGTGCGCACCTTGGCAGCAAACATGCAAACCACGCTTCGCGAAGTACATCTTTTTTATTCCGCATTGAAGGACCAAGACGTCAGGACCACGAAAACAGTACTCGGCTGCTTTCAAGAGAAAGGTTATTTTAGTTGCACAGGACATCGGCAACAGTGCAGCCGGGAGGCAGTTTGGCGGCAACTACGGAAGCATTCGCAGGTGGTGTCGACAGAAGGAAGCCCTTTTCGTGTGCAGCAGAACACGAAGAAGCTTTCGCGGCCTGAAGAGTGGGACATTCCTGGAAATCGAACTCACCCTGACGGAGTTCGTACGCCAACAGTGGGTCGCGCATCTAGCTGTTAGCGTGAAGCTTTTGCAGGCAAAAGCAAAGGAGCTTGCAAGTGAAAAAGGGCTACCAAGCTCCGCCTTCAAAGCGAGCAAGCACTGGATATGTTGCTACATGTACCATGCTGGTTTTTCCTTATGCCGCTGAACTTCGATTTCGCAAAAGCTGCCCCAGTTGTTTTAGTGCCACGTTATTTCGCTGCGCAAGTCCAAGAACTTCCAGCTAGGGCAAATCGGCATTGCTGACCAAACGCCGATTTATCTAGACAGGCCATCGCCTCTCACCGTGCATGAAAAGGGATCTAATTAAGTTTATGTCCAGTCCACTGGCAACAAGAAAACGGGAGTTACCGTCATGTTGTCGTGCACGGCAGACGGACGCAAACTTCCATCACATGTCGTCTTTTAGCGCAAGACAGTGCCTAAAGGTGAGTACTAGCTGCCAAAAAATGTGGTCGTGAGATGCCATGAGAAAGGCTGGATGAACGAGAATCTTGTGCTCGACTGGATAAAGTCCGTCTGGTGTAGGCAGCCCAGCGCACTGTAGTCCTTCTCGTCCCTCCTCGTGCTGGACGCATTTCGTTGCCATTTGGCCAACTCGGTGAAGAGACTGTTGCGTGAATCCGGCACTGAACTTGTCGTTATCCTGGGTGGGATGACGCCTCAGCTGCAGCCTTTAGATTTTTGCGTGAACAAGCCGTTCAAGGACGCGGTCAAGTGGTGTTACGCAGATTGGATGCGCTCAAGTGAGCCTGCAGTGCCGTCAACCGGGCGGCTGAAGCGGGCTTCACCAGCCGCGCTAGGCAAGTGGATTGTGGTCGCATGGGCCAGCACACCAGAGGACCTTGTGCGTTGCACATTCAAGTGCGGCATCTCGAAAGCGCTCGATGGCACAGAGGATGAGTACCTTGGAGTAGATAGGTCTGACAAAGAACTATCCAAAGAGAGCGCAGCTGAGGAAGACAGTGATTGAAGTGCGGATTGCAATTTAAATAAATGTTTTCCTCAAGTTTTTCCAACTCGTATTATACGCGGATAGAACTTTCTTTTTCCATTTCGCGTCCCAAAAATTTCACCTCGTACTATTAGTGGGTTTGTATTATACATGGGTTTTTAAGGTATTTGTTGTGCAATCTTGCAGAAGCGATGGCCACTGCAAGAGTAAAGAAAAGAATCAACTTGGACTATTGCAATGAAGCTGAAAGTGATCAAGCGTGTTGAGGCAGGCGAGAAGTCCACGGTAGCAGATGACTTCGGCATCCCGCGCAGCACATTGAGCATGCTTCTGAAGAACAAGATACAGTAAACCCTCGTTAACTCGAACTCGCATATCTCGAAATATCGGTTAAGTCTAAAGTTTTCCACACCGCACCTTCTCATCCATAGGTGTTATGTATTTGGTCCCGTTTATCTCGAAGCCTTTTTCCGGTGTAATACGGATATCTCGAAATTTTGACCGGGACGGCTGAAGGCAAAGGCCAGGTGATACAGGCTCCGAGCGAGCGCTTGGTTCCTACTAAGTGCCAAACGCGGTCACGATCTAAGGACGAATACAAAATTCCCGCAGACGCAGCCGTTTTCCGTCAACCGAGTCAAGTAACCTTGGAAGCAGTCACGTGGTGTGCGCCGCTTGCGCGCGGGGGCTCATGGGTTTTATCGGGTAGTCGCACAGCGGGCTCCAGTCCACCGCATTTCGCACTTGTGAGCGCTCTTAGGTGATTGTGCGTGTGCGGTTCTGTTACATCTCTGTTTTGTCATGCTATGCGCCTGACACGTTGACTGTGATTTTTTTGTTGTGTGTGTGTGTGTGGCTAACGGACGATGACGATGTACCGCCCCAAGCAGTGTAAATCTCTGACGCTGGAGAAAAAAAAGTCGTGTTAATCAAGGAAGTGGAGAAAGCAGGAAGGTCCAAAACAAGCATCGCCGAAGAATTCGGCATCCCCTTGTTGACGCTTTCGACAGTTCTAAAAAATTGGCAGGTCTTGGATAGCTTCGAGCAAAGCTTTTCCAGCAAGCAGAAGCGGATTCAGGCCACGAAATTCCCGGACGTCGAAGCAGCACTCATGTTGTGGCTCCAGAATGCCAGGGCAGCCAACCTTCCCGTGACAACTCAAATGATGATGGAGAAGGCAGACGCCTTGGCATTGCAGATGGGCCACATAGACTTCAATTGCAGCAATGGCTGGTTTGAACGATTTAAAAAGAGAAAAAACCTGGCCTTGAAACCTATCCACGGCGAAAGCGGCACCGTTGATGAAGGGACTGCAGACACCTGGCGCAACCACCACATCGCTGAGCTGCAAAAGGCTTACACGGGCAAGGACAGTGCTGGTTGTTACTGGCTCTTTCAGTGACCTGGTCACTGAAATTTTCAGCATTTTGCTTAACCCGAAACTCCACTTATCTAGAAATTTTTCCAGGATTTTACAACTTCGCGTTATTGAGGGTTTACTGTAAAGCCACAAGCCGCTGACCAAACAATATTAAGAGCCTGTTGTGTGTGCGCTCCTGCCCATGAGAAAATCAAGGAATGTCTTTATGCATAATTCTTGGCATCGGCATTTGACATGATTCGTCGTGTCTGCAGCGATATGGAAAGCATGGGGCTTTCGCACCTTGACAGTCCTGACAAAACAGAGATGAGCGTCTTCAACTTCATTTCACAGAAGTAAACTAGAATCAGCAATTTTTTATCATTTTTTTTTCACCTAAATAAAGCGTGCCTGTTTTTTTTTCTGTTATTTTTCAAAATTGTGTGCAGTAACTTAGCGGCCCTCGGACACACCAATCAGTAAGTCGCAGTTGGCCCCAGGGCCTATTATTTTATTTACTCAATTACCTATATATCTAACTTTTTTGTGATCCCATTCAGATTCAATATACCCGGACTCGACTGTACATGGTGTTCTATGGACAAGAATTTATAAAGGTTAAATACTTCAATATATCAAGAATTACAATATATTGAAGTTCATTATATCGAGGTATACATATTGCTGCTTTGAAACAAAACTTTGGCAGCACCCTCTCTTCACCCTACTTTTGTTTATGCTTTCTATATGCACCTCTGCACAAGCTAGCCCAGTTTGACCCCTTACGTAACACATAATGACCACCGATGAGTGCATTCTAAAAAAAAAAAAAAAAAAGAACAGAAGCAGTGCATTCAGACTGCGGCAAAGTACCGCATTTATTTGAACCTAGGCCGATACTTTTTTTCAAGTAATCATATACCTAACTCTAGGGCCGGCTTAGATCCGAGGATTTCCAAAAATGCGGCAGTTTTAAATTGAAATGATAAATATGGTGCATAGCTAGCGCCATCTAGAAAAGTCAGTATCTCAACTGAAGTACACAAGCAGCATCGCTATTTTGACCTGTCGTATTGACGTGTGGTGTGGCATTATCGTAATGGGACTAAACAGGCAATGCCACTATGCTGCCGCTTTCAAACACGACGTTGTACTAGCCACAGATGCATCGTCAAACATTCAAGCCAGGGGAGACTTCGGCATCGACAAGAAAAATGTCCATCTTTGAAGGGGGCAACGGGAGACTCTTTTTGTGTGCACCGGCCGCAACGAGGAGGTAACAACGATATCGAAGATAGAGACGCAGAATGACCTGGGCATGTTAATATGCAATAAAGTCTGTTTTCATTTTGTGAACGCTGTCGTCGCTTTTTGTTTGGCCTACATTTAAGGTGTAAGCTTTCTTTCTTTTTTTTTTTCTAGATTCAGACTTTCTGGGGACACTTAGGATTGGGGCCAGCCTAGATTTGAGTAAATGTGGTATGTAAAATACCTGGTAATAGTTCTCCCCATTTAAAGGCTGCACAGTTGACTACATGCACACCTTCAGAGTAGCCTGCCATGAGATGAAGGGGGAAGGTTGAGGTGCAAGGTGTGCTAAGCTGCAACTTGTTACAATTACTTCTGTCAAGGTAAATCTTGACAGTTTTGTTCCAGAGCATCAAAGGCCAACTCCTCAGCATACGTCACCCATTCCACCAAAGACAGCAGTCTTGTTTCTACACAACCAGAGCACACCGACTTCAGAATGCATGTCTCAAGGAGCAGGGTTCCATTGTCAGCGGTTGTCAGTGAAGTGTCACATTCCAATAAATAAAGCACTAAACAAGCATTGCACATATATTTTGTAACTGTATCTTTCCTGTCGGGGGAAAAAAACAGACCCAAATGTTCGAGCTTCTCCAAAAACTGAACTAGTGCATTTCTTTCAAATAATGCGAGCAATGTCATTCTGGCGTAGAGTTTCAGGTTAAATGTAAGTGACAAAGTCATGGCTAGGAGCACAAAGCTATGCTTATAGCTTCAAACACTAGCAGTTCAGCTGTTAAACTTGTGAAAGAATGTTCCGTGAACTCAATTCTGGGGTTTTACGTGCCACAACATCAATATGGTTATGAGGCATGGTGCAGTGGGAAACTCTGGATTAATTTTGACCACCAGGGCATCTTTAACGTGCCCCCAATGCACGGGACACGGGCGTTTCTCTGCATTTCACCCCCATCGAAATGTGGCCACCACGGCCAGGATTTGATCTATGGACCTTGTGCTCAGCAGTTCAACACCATACCCACTAAACCACTGCAGCAGGTAAATGTTTGTTCTGTGGACACTGTGCCATGACTGTAAATAGAGAGCAGAACTTCAAGTATTCTTGAAAGTATTTGTGCTTTCACTCACTTCATGAGGCACAGCAACTAGAATATTAGCTGCACACTCACATTTTCCCCAGCCTTTCAACGAAAACTGTGACAAGTCCTTCATCTGGTTCCACATTTTGAATGTGAGCTTGGAATGGGGTGGAAGTGCTGTGGACTTCCAAGTCGCTCGACATCTGCACCTATAAGAAAAAAAAACAAGAACAATAGATTACAACTATAATTTATTTACTGGCTACCACAGCACAGTCAACTTGCATTAATTCAACTCTGATGGAACCAATGAAATTGGTCAAATCAAGCAAGAACCAGAAGAACACCAATACATACTGCCAATTCACTTGGCAGTACTTGGCGCAAATCGAACATGCATCCACTTGGTATGGGTTAAAATTAGAAAACTAATGTAAAAATGTCAGAAGAGTTCCTAGACACTGTAGTAACTGAATGTGCACCTAATTTTCTAGCAAAAAAAAGTAGCATGCCTCCAATTCAGCAATAAGAGAAAGGTAAAACCAGCAGACTTTACCTTCAAAAAATGGGAATTTATTTACTTAATGTCTTTAATCATCATACTCGGACACTTCATTGATATTTATGCTTTTACTTGTAATCCTCCATACGGTCCATAGTGCATTTGATACTCTGCGTTTATCAAACGACTCCACAATGGCAAGCGGGATGGTGGCCCACACCTAAACTAACCACTTCACTAGTTCATCCTGCAACGCAAGCAATTCTCCAGATCAGCAAGAACGCGAGACACAACTTGTTGCCACTAGCTTAGTGTGTAAAATACAGTAGCACACAGATATATTTTGCATTTGGATCCTGTGAGCTAAACTGCTCAGAATGTAGGTGCTGTGTTACGAGAGACCCCTAGCCAAGTGCACTAGTCTCTTGGAACAAACTGCCATCTTACTTTATTCACGCTGCATAGACCACCCACTGTACATGTAACTTGCGTGCTCCAAGAATGCATCACAAGGAAACCGCATACTATATCAACCAGTATGTCAAAATATGAGCACTGTGGTGAGAGAAATCTTAAAGGGGCCTGAAACGCTTTCTGAACTTAGGAAGAAAACATTGCTGACCTGCTAACGAAGCTCTCGTGAACATGGGGGCCAAATATTATTACACTGCATGCAGCAGGGAATTTACAACCTTGAGTCAAAAGCATTGAAAAATCCCTTGCTCTCTCCTTCGCAATGTCGTCAAGATGCATCATCGCAAGCAGCAAAGCCCAGAATGGCTAATGGTCGATATTGTGATCGCGAGAACAATTTCAGTAATACTTGAAGAAAAAAACAGCGCTACAAAGACGCGGACTAAAAGAAAAACATGTACGACGGACAAGTGCCTGTCCGTCGTACATGTTCTTCTTTTAGTCCGCGTCTTTGTAGCGCTGTTTTTTCTTCTAGTATGTTACACCTACTCGCCCACATCAAGCTCCTGCAGCTTCAGATTTTCAGTAATAGAACTACAGTTCCTTAGAGTTAAATAAATAAAATATATACATGTCTGAAAATGAATGAATGAATGAATGAATGAATGAATGAATGAATGAATGAATGAATGAATGAATGAATGAAAATCCATTTCATATTTACACTGCCGGTCTACACACGACAGTTGCGCGTAGTTGCATCTGTTGCACATGGCCTCATAGTCAAGAAGTGTAGCATAGAGACCGCAGCCACCACGGGCTGCAACCACAAGCAGTCTTACCGCCAAAACGTTCAACCTTTACATGGGGCCAGTGGGGCATTGCTCCCTTGCCAACCCCTTGCCACCTCCCTAGTTTAACTTCCAGCACACTAGCGGAAATGAAAGGAGAAAGCAAGCCACTCATCCGTCCGATAACTTCTTCTAACTTCGTGCTGGAAGGATTGTAAAAATTTTTGCAGCACTTTCATGAGGCGGCACAATTTAATAGTGATGTCGTTTTGAGATTACTTAGAAAAGTGTTCACTGCCCCTTTAACGATAGGTGGAGAGGTTAGCTGAGCCAAAGCTGAGCCAAAGGCTTGGCATGATACTACAGGTTTAATATGTAACAAGAGATCAAAGGACAGAAGAGAAAAGAATGCACATGCAATCTACTCACACAAAAGCTCTGAAAGGGGCAGCAGTGAGCACCATGAAATGAACAAAGTGGAAAGTGGAGCTTTATGTTAACCATCTCTGGCCCTTTGTCTGCACCACAGAGATGGATTCCAGAGATGGTGACGCTGCCTTGACTTTCTGCACTAGCTCACCGTGACATGGATTTTGGCGACAACAGCTCGGGGATAGTTAATTTACTCCCCGTAAAGATGGACTACATTGCATTCTCAAGAAGCCAAAGACTGAACTCGGCAAGTTTCAAAAATTCGTACTCTACCACAAAGACCCAACTGTGAGCCAATTAATTGAAATTACAGACTTCACACTGATGTGCCAGTGCCGTGGTCTCGGTTTGAAATCTAGAAAATAGAAGCTGTGCCTCAATTTTCTGTTGAAGAAATAATCTACTTATTGTGCAATTAACTAAAATAGAGCATTTAGGAAATTGTCTGCAAGTCTGAAATCACATTGCGTTTCTTTTTAGTGTCTCTTTAATGGACATAAAATGTCTAGCACCTGCACATTTTCGTGGTGCATATTGAGGCGAAATTCGAGTTAACTATGTGGGCAGGTCTTGCGTTGGCGAAATGAAGTTCTCCAACTTCCATTTAATACTGTGTGTGTGGTAGAAAGTGAGCAGCTTTCCTCTTTTCTTGCTCCCTACACACTTTCACCTGCTTGTCATCAACCGAAATCAAATTCTGGTGTTATGTGCTAAAACCACACCTAATCACGAGACACACCATAACAGGGGACTCCGGATTAATTTTGAGAACTTTGCAGGGACTCCAGAACGTTTTCGGGATTGGGGGGGGAGGTTCAGTATTTTGTTTGTTGCGTTTAATACTTCTTTCAAATATTAGTCAATTCTTATTTACATTAGATGTTATTATTTTAATAATTAGTATAACCTTAATGATAAATTAATAATGTATTAATTCATTTTAGCCATATAAAATTTTACATATTTGCATCCTCGGTTATTCTGCATTGTTATACACTTTAAAAGTGGTTGGAAATTTCTCAAACCCTGCGCAAATGACAAAACAGGTTCGAAAGCTGCGAAAAAATCATTTTTAATATTTGTGCATTCACTCCCGCACTGAAGCAAATGTGAACTGATATACAAGTACACAAATCTGATACAAGAAGGCAAGCATGTAGGCACCAGGTACAAAGCTATTATCGCACATTGCGAGTTTCATGGCTGCCATCACAAGAGGGCGTTGGGCAGGAGAGGTTGTCAAAGGAGGCCGAAGGTCAATGCTCGTTCTGCCGCTCTAGGCACCAACTCTTTTGTAACGGCATACAAGTGTAGTTCTGCAGCTCTCTTCTTGTGCACGTGGAGGAGGAGAAGGTGTGTCAGCCTCCTCTGCATCATTTGAATGCGCAAAAACGTTTTTACTCGCCTCGGAGCACTGAAAGATAGCTCTCCTGAAGCAGCTGACACAGGCACAGAAAACATGAGTTGCAGGTATCGCACAACCTGGTCTATCATCTTACACTTATCTGCAAACTTCCCCTGCAGAACTTGTAAAATGCATTCACTTGCGGCCGAACCCTCATCAGGCAGGAGCGTTGGGAGAAGCACGAGTTACACTGAAAGCCTGCTGATGTCAAAATCTGCAGCATGTGCTTCTAAGAGCTCATTTAAGTTATTTGCCGCAAATTTTCTACCTTCAGCAGCTTCAGTCAAAATGTGCTTGAGGCTAATCAGCTGTTCCATGCAATACAATTGATAGTGGCAAAAAGCGATTTCCTCTGCGACAATTTGTCGTCAAGCGCTGCAGGCTCCTCAGGCTTGTATGTGAATTGAAGCCTTCTGGGCGGCTGCGAAACTCTGGGCACACGAGGTTCCTTTAACCTAACTCTGTTGCTCTTGTGTTCATCCACTGCGATAGCACATCAAATGAGGCATCAGACCGTAGCCTTGACAAGCAGTCACAAAGAGACTCTGCTGCTTCTTTTGCTCCTGCAGCACGGTAAACTGGGCGTTGAAGCATCCTCGCTAATTCCTAGCATGGACCAAACAGGGGTATAGAAAGGTTGATACCCAATAACGTTTCGAACTTCTTCAATACTTTCTCATACCCTTTTATGGCTGTCTTGCTAGTGCCACTGAGAGAGCTTTCAACTTGTACCAGTTCCTGCAGAGTTTCCTGCACCCTTTCATAGTTCTCAATGAACCTATCCATTGATTTTTTTCTTACTGTCCATATCGTTGGCCACAGTGGTAGCTGTAGGGTGTTCGGCCTGGAACAATCCTGCTCACCGGCATCGTTACCCGAGCAAGTACAATGCTCGAATAGTCTTCCCGTTGTTCAATTCGAGGATTGCATTGGAAACATCCTTTACAATGTTCAGAGAGTTGCCGACGACATCGCAGTTCCTTGCGGCCTCCAGGAGTGCCAAGTCTAGGTAGTGGTTACTGCAGTTCACAAATATTGACAGTGGTTCTGAGTCCATAATCCTTTTCTGCACGTCACTGAATCTGCCTGCCATGTTCACAGCCCTATCAAAACAGTGCCCCCTTAGGTTGAGAAAGTCCAGGCCCAGGCGCAAAATCATGTCCCTCACGGCTTTATACAAGGTCTCAGCTCTGCTGCCTAGTGCATTGTACATGCCAAGAAATTCTTCACGAATTTCCAGTGTTATCCCAACTACCCAATGCACAAAAAATGTGAATTGCTCATTGCCTGTTACGTCGGAAGTACCGCCAGCATCGATTTCATAAAATGGACTGCACTGACGTCTTTGATGATGCCCCACTGAACACTGTGCACCATAATTTTTATGAGCTCGTTTCCGAGCATAAACGGAGCATTTTTCCAGGGGGGCAGGGAGGGCTACTCTGTGTTTAAGCCCACAGCTTCCAATAAGAAGCAGGCTACACTGCTGCGTACTTTGAGTCAAATAAATAAATACTTTGTGTGAAGCTTCAAGTGAGTATTTACTGCACCACGATAGGGGCGCGATCGGTGATCGTTGTTCAGAGCACACATTCGGTTGCGCTGCGCGCGAGTGGCCTCAGCCGTGCTGACTTCGCACGACTGACGAAGTCGGCGCGGCCTAGGCCAATTGCGTGCGGCACAATCGACCGCGCACTCCCAGCGGACGATGTCGGCATGGCCTAGGTCAATTGCATGCGGCGCAACCAAACGCGTGCTCCAAACAACGACCCCCGATCGCGCCTTGTTTCATTGATTGATTTGCAGAAGTTTTTGACGCGTCTTTCACACAATTTTACATATTGAATTCTGGTTATATCAAACTAATTCGCGATCACCGCGCTGTTCGATATATCGAGGTTCAACTGTACGTAGTGAGTACCGAAGAGGTAAAGTGTAATTAAGGTTAACAAAGACTAATCAATTAATTATAAAATTAAGCATAGCTGAGGGTAATTAATAATGGTGAGGCTAATTACAATTTGCTAACATCTAATTCAAGGGTTACTAAGGTTAGATCACTGAAGCCTAATCAAGAGTAATTAAGCAAACATAATTATTACACAATTAAGCCTAAGTAACGAAATGAATACATTTAATTACCTAAGCTAAAGTCTGACTTGAGTACACTTGTCTCTCCTAAGCTGCTCCGAATCAGGCAAGGGTTATTCACGCTATGCGGGGAAGTGGGAAGCCAGAGCTGCGTACTGCAAACAAGCATGCAGAAACTCTACTGGAGTTGTTCAAGTATACATAAGCCTACCCCCAAATTTCAAGATAGCCGACCCCCAAATTTAGGTTGGCCCACTCCCAAAGTTCAAGCTGGCCCACTTCCAAAGTTCAAGTTGGCCCACTACCAAATTTGAAGTTGGCCCAACCCTACTATAGGCTTCCCCATGCATTTTCTATGGACCCTATGTATTCCTATGGGTATTCTCTCTAATCAATTTTTGTTTTTGTATTGTCCCTTATCGCTTATAAAGCTACCAATCATCTACATTTACACTTACTATTATATGTCGACACTTTGTACATTACGCATTTTTGTGCAGATACAAGGCATTGGCACACAGATCTTGTTGGGGTATTAGCCAAAGGATGCTTACGCCTTAAAATATGCTGGGAGTGCCTTTCAACTAGCAGGCATATGTTGGCGCTTTCATGTTTCCAGTGAGCTAGTGTACCGTGCGTAGGCTCCATGCGTTGCGCATCCATCTGGCGTGGAAGGGAGTCCAGCAATTGCTTGATTTTCAGCCATATCTGGTTACTCAGGCCTCCAATAGATGACGCTACAAGCAGATGTGCTTCCCCTTGCTGCCACCTGCTGGCGCTCTAACCAGCCTCCGCAGAGCACAGGCCATGTACTCACATGTTCCCTTTTATAAAGGACCACCTTGTACATGTGCAGTTTCTTGTAAATTTGACCACTGACTAATATACGACTTTTTCTTCATTTTTTTTTAACAAGACCAGCAAAAATACAAGAGACATTCCTAGTACCATAGTTCTTAGAAAAATATTAGTACAAAATATGCAGGTCTAACGAAAATTACACACTTTTAAATGTTTTCCAAAATTTTCAAGGCAGCTAAACGGTTAAAATGTGTTGGCACCATATTATGTGTATAGAGCCTGCTCATTTACTGACATTTCCTCTTGGAAGTGTTTCAAGTTCTACCTATCCGTCACATGATGAACCTAGCTGCACATACAAGGAAATATGCTTTTTCATTGTTGCAAAGAGTTCCAATGCTTGCAACAGTAGGCTCTAACCCTACACAAAGCACGCACAAATTGGCCTTGTTGTGGTGCATCAAGCTGCATAACATGCTCCTGCTATTTGGTGCCTTTGATGAAATGGCCATGGTAGAGTGGTTAGAACAGTTGGCAGACATCTAAAAAGTCGTGTTCAAATCCCTGCCCAGAGACAACGCCACATTCTTCCGCACAGTCCCATTTTGAAAGGGTGCCTGACTGGCAGAACTGAAGGCAACACAGAAAGGACCATTTGTGATCTGTACATTGGCTATTTCCGCCAGGAAACAAGAGACATGCAGTGAAAATGACGAAAAGCTACAGCCTTGAAGTGTCATGGTAGGCACGTATAATTTAAATCATTTCAATATTGGCATGTTTGCTTAATAAAGCCAACAGTTGAGCTTGTTTGTAAATGATCTTGGAGCAGCACAGAAAACACAGAAGAGAGCAGCAATTATTTCATGTACTCTCTTTGCGTTGTGTGCATCGCACCCCTTTTCAAAATGTCAGGTATGTGCTTACATTCTTGTTCCTAAATGAAAAGTTTTAAAATTTCAAACAAAGCTTTTTTCTTTCCTTTTGCAATCGAACTGCATGCTGAAGTAATTGCTAAACAGCATACGGCACGTACCCAAGCTCGCAAATGCTGACAAAAATTGCTGCTTAATGCTGCCGCAATTTATTTGATATATAGATGGTAGTAATACCCCTGTCAAGCTGGCAAGTTAAGTGCACTTACTGGGAGTGCACTTCTGGACCTTGAGTCACACTTTAGGCAACGCGCTTCTTAACGGGAAAACAGAGTGTACTCCCAGTAAAAAAAAAAAAAAAAAAATGGCGACAGACTAAGACCGCGTTTTTAAAGATGTAAATTGACAAGAGAAAGCTGCTAAAAAGCGATTGTTTTAAGTGGAATTATATATAAAAACAAACTTCATCTATTTGTCTCAACAAAAAACGAAGACGTTTTTATTATAAATCTGTTGCAAGTCAATGCTGGCCAAGACGAATGCCTAGCAAATCCAAAACAACATGGTGGCGTGCGGCGAGGCGGCAGTTGATCCTGCTAGAACAGAATATGAGCGAGTATATATGAGCAAAGACGGCGTTCGATATTTAGCTGCACTGCAAAATGCCACGCACACGGCTCAAAGCACGACCGGCATGGTCAGCACGCTTTCACACCAAAATAAACAGGAACTGAATGAACATGGCGGCGCCGCAATGCCGCATCATTCTCGCGCTGTTAGTTGCGTACATGATAAATTCGTTTCTTTATTGTGCTGTTTCGCTTGTCGCCAAACACAAATTATATTGTTAAAAGCTGTTCACTAACTGAAATGAACTTCTGTGTCCTTTTTCTATGCATTACATTTTGCGTCGTTGAAAGCGTTGGCGGCGAGGCTAGGCACTTCTTCAAACCGTTGGCGGCGAGGCTACGTACTCGGCCAGCAAAGTGCGTTCCGTGAACGTACTCGGACTTGAGTGCACTCATCTGAGAGTACACTCCGCTGCGCCGTTAAGATTTGTGAAAGTGCACTTAAAAACCGAGTGCGCTCGCCGTAAGTGCACTTAACTTGCCCGCTTGACAGGGGTATAAGAGATATAGATACTAAGTTACTAGATAAAAAATATTAAGTGCTGTCGAGGGGTTGAAGCATCGCTTAGCCGCATAGTATGCAAAAAACAAAAAAAATTTAAGAAGCGTAATCTCTTGTAGGCCTCAGACCACATAAGCTATGGTAGATGGGGTGCTTCATCATTCTTATGTTACAAGATAGCAGGTATTTCTCCATGCCATGAGAACATTCCTTTTAAGGGAGCAGAAATTGTGCTGAAGCCTCAGTTTTCATTTCTCATGTTTAGAATACCAAGCACTGCTGATAATCTCAGAAAACAATAAAGAATTCCCAACCAAACACCTAAGTTTTTTTTTTATCAAGCATACCTTTTGTTTTATTTCAACAGTTTTGGTTTGAAGGAGCTATGTACCTAACGTAAGGGCACACATTCAAACTTCCCAGTCAGCTGGCCATTTTCAAGTGCTCCACAATATTGGCGGCGCATTACATTTGCCTGGTTCTTACAGAGCATCGCGCTCTCAGAGTGCTTAGAGGCACTCTCACCTTCTACCTGAAACTCTGACCGAGATCTGGTGGAGTTCCAGTTGCGTCACTCCAGTGCCTTCCGTTGTTGGCATCGCATCTGCCACAGCAGTAGCAGGTGGGTTACTTGGTTGCTGCACATCTTTTTTTATTCGCCATGTTTGTTTACAACAGAAGAAGCACTGATGTGTTTCCCCTTTTGGCTTCCAATTGCTCTGGTGAGCAGCTAAACATTCAGCTTGTACACCATCTCTGACTCCGATATAGAGCGGGCTCCACATTGTTGCAATTTAAATTGGAGTGCGTAGGAACCAGCCAAAATTACAAGTGTGCTTTTGCACTTTGACAACAAAGTAACACGAGAAGAAATGAAGAGCCATGCAAAGAGTGATTGAAATGGGAAATTATTCACATAACGTTAAGAGACAGAAAGTACAAATGGATGTTAGCTGATATTCTAGTTGAGAGTGAGAGGAAGAAGTGGGACTTGGGCAGTTCATGCAATGCGTAGAACAGGGAAATACTGGTCTACTAGAATTCTGTTACCAAGGGGATAGCAGTCCAGGATGGCAGAGGTGTAGCATGATGAGCCTAACAAATCAGCAGGTATAGGAGATGGAGGCAGAAGACAGATATAAACAAGCATTGCTAGAAGCCTTGTCCTGCATTGGACGTGAAATAGGTTGACAATGACTGTGTCCCACTGTACACAAAGCCATGGTGCCATGCACTTTCTCATGCCGCATGCATCATATTAATTTACTATAAGCTAATTATTTCTACACTTCAATTAAAACTACAAATAATTTCCTCTATGCTTTTCTTGGATTCATTACATTGTGAATAAGAAAAACCAGATCCCTCAGTTCCCTTTCTGCTTGTTCAGCATCGCAAAAGCCAGTTTGAGCACAACCATGCTCATCTGCTCATATGGAGATGGCATGCTATCATCACTAGCCCCATATTACCCCTTCAAAACACCCCGAAATTTTTTGACACCCCCCCCCCCTTCCCACAGAACAGAAGGTTTCAGGAGGTGGGCTCAGAAAGAGTGACATGGATGAAATGGAAAGCTTGAATCTGAAAGCAAGGCGAGGGCTAGTGGCGGTCCGAAGGGGGAGGAGGGGGTTGTCATATCACCGTACCTAGAACTTGAGTTTATCCAGTTTCCCTGCAACTGCTGTCATATCTATAGTACGTAGTAGCGTTTCCCTGCCTTCTCACACCACCTTTTCCCTATCCCCTCCCCCCTCCATTGCATGGGAACTGAGAGCGAAGAGTGGTAAGGCTGTTATTCACTCGTTTCACAACTGCGTCGGTTCTACCCATTCTCTGCCTCCTCTCCCCCTCTCCTCTCTACCATTTTGTTTAGCTTGGACTACGGTATAGTAGAGATAAGGTTGCGATTTCTGCAGTGATTTTGCAGGGGGCCACGGATAATTACAGCTGTCAAGAGGCTAATGTGGCAATCAACACCCAGGGAGCTCCAGAGGTCACTGTGCACATTTGACGTGGTGCAAAGGTCCAAACGAGTGTCTTGTGTCTTCTTTCATCTCTGCCAAGCTCCTCCCACATATTGCCATGTGCATTTATTACTGCTTTACCGTTCACGCATGTTATCAATTTTCTGTCTGCACGCAGCGCCGTGTGTGGCGTCGTGTCTCGATTATGTCCCTTTCTGTCTGCCTGCATGCCAGCCAACTCACCGTCACCTACGTGACAATATGTACACACTCTGAATTATCCACAGAAAGCGTCCCAGAGGAAAAAACTGCACTGCTTAACACACGCAGTGAGCCTTCTATGACTGCACTAGTGGTAAGCTTCCACAGCATTACCTGCTATGTATGAATAAGAGTAAAGTATTTACTTGCATAATGATCGCGCTCCCATAATGATCGCACCCCTGAATTTTGTCATCAAAATTA
This sequence comes from Dermacentor albipictus, assembly GCF_038994185.2. Taxonomy (NCBI): domain Eukaryota; kingdom Metazoa; phylum Arthropoda; class Arachnida; order Ixodida; family Ixodidae; genus Dermacentor; species Dermacentor albipictus. Next base: position 14,095,705 of record NW_027225565.1, read on the forward strand.
AATTTTTTTCTTTCCCACGTAATGATCGCACCCCGAACTTGCTGCAGCAATATGTCGTGTGCAAAATCTAGCTAATGATGATCGCGCTTACCATCTGTCGAATGCTACACTAACGACTCTTACATACCAAGCGGTCTGCATGCACCGAACAGATTCTTAAGCAGATGCCCCGTTTCATTCCTTTCACCACTTTCTGCACTTCCATGAAAAAAAAAAAAAGCTACAACCGAAATTGCCTTGGCTTTATTATTTGTAGGCCTTGTAATGGTTGTAGTCAACAACAACAACAACAAAAGGTGCCTTTCGTTTCCTCTCGTCTGCATTCGTGGGCACGCAACAAATCATGAGCGGCAACGATAGTAGCCACGTTTACACTGATATGTCAGAAGTGTACCCTATTCATATGCCGTAGTTTGTAACACAGCTAAGATATTCACTCACCCTTAGCGGAAACATGCCGTATTAGGATAGTAGTGAAGACAAATGCCGCAGTTTTCGCAGCATGCCCGCCATGTGTTTCTATGTCACTGGCAGCTAAGCACACCCATCTCTGTTTCTGTCCCCTTAAAGTGGACATTGCTAGATAATTGCTGCAAACTTGCCGATATTAACAATATTGTTCATTACTGATATGGAAGAAACTGTTTTGATGCACGTAATGTACTCAGGAGAAAAAAAGAAATCGCATTCGACGCGTTCAGCTTTCTCCGCCGCCCGCCATTTTTGTTTTGGTGTTCCACACTGTTAAAGCGGCAGCCACCTGTTCGTTGACCTGTTGTCACGGAAAATTTAACCCACGTAATGACCGCACCCCTGAATTTGCGTCAAATTTCTTGACAAAAAAGTATGATCATTTAGCGAGTAAATACGGTATAGGCTTTCCCACAGAAAAGCCACCTGGAAATCCAACGTTTCAAAATTTCCCAAGCAACCACAGTTTCCTAGATACGATCTACTTAGCAATGCAACTACAAGTGCTGAACTACTTACCAAACATTTAACTCCAGGCTTCAAGTCTGGAATCACGAGTTGTTCACTGCGCATCTTCTCTGGAAAGTTCAAGAAAACATTTTAAATGAACTTGCGCAAGTTTGACAGATGTAACAAACTGAAGGACTGCACTAAGAACAGTTGCCATATGTGTACTCATACCAAACACTTGTTAAGAAAAAAATTAAAAGGTGTGCTAATAACAGAGCTCACAACATACCTTTATTCATCTATCCATTCTTTTTTTACTATAAGCCATCCCACCTGAATGCTAGCTAGGAAGCAATAAACTCAACTTAAAAAAAAAAAATCGAGTACACCTAAGCGCTTATGAGTTTTGAATGCGAAAGCAATAATGTCCAAGTGAACACAGCTGAGTGGTCCATTGAGCTATGGTGAGAGCACATTGAGGCACTTGGCGAGTTTTGATTTGACCTTACCAAAGTGCAGTTAGAACACAGGCAAGAGCTTGCTAAGACAAGGAATGGGGTGCTAACACAGGCTTCCGAAAGTGAGGCCCTCTCCCCACATGCAAAACCTGGCACGCTGGGGCTTTGTTTCAGCCGCTCTGCTCCATCAAGGCGCACTCATGCCGTGGCTTCACAGCGAATGGGAATTTAGGCTGCCACTGACGCCGGGCGCTGGCTTTTTCACCCAAGGGGCCATTTTACATTTTCGCATCAAAAGATATCATAAAGCATTTCCTGTACCCAACAGGCACTCAAAGAACTTGGTTCCTCTTTGTGGGGAACATTGCATATCAATTTTTTCTGTTCTATTATTTTCAGTACCAAGGCTAAATATAGATAAACACAGATACAAATAAATATGTAATTGAAGACCACAAACTTCTTGCCGACAGGAAAAGATGACATGCAAATGCTTTCTTGCAACAAAAGTGACATCAATATGTTTTTGTTTCACCTAAAAACATTTGCTTAGTACAATGTTGAAACAGTAAAAACAGAAAAATTAATTATACCTTTGATTGAGTGTCACACATAGGTATCTTTTGAATGTGAAAAAAGAAAGCATATGAGCCTTATTGCATTTTGCTCCCATTGAAATGCAGCTGCCCATGGCTGGGATTAAACATGCAACCTCAAGCTCAGCAGTGCAATGCTGTAGCCACTAAGCCACCAGGACAGAGCAGAAAAGGATAAGCTGCTACTGTGGCCGACTTGCGCAGTCTCAGAGCCAAGTTTGATGCTGACAGCTACCTTTCTCTGCCTCTTTCCAGTTGTCATATTCAACATTCCTGTAGATTGTCGGGTCCAATGCCTTGGCAACTTTAAATGGGAATGGGGCTATTCGGTTGGCCAATGCAGTCACCACTTCAGAAGCAGTGGCCTGCAAAAGATGGCACAACTTCAACAAATCATGCACGGCGCAGTTGAAACCGCATGCTGCCTAACCTGTTCTTCTTCAGGAAGGACGTTGGTCTCTATGCCCAACTTTACACTAAATAAAGCAAGAAAGAAAAACATGAAACAAACTTATATTAGACATTTGCTCACTGAATATGTATAGCAATCACTTAAAGGGACACTAAAGGCAAATATTAATTCAAGTTAAAGTGATAAATTAGTGCTCGAGAATCTCTAAGGCGTCGATATTATTGTGAACAGAGCCTTAATAATGGAGAAATTGAGGTAAATGCAGGACATGATTGGAGACTCCCTCAGGACATTCAAATACTCGCCCGATGATGAAAGCACTCCTCAGTTAGGTTGTGTCACTAGTACTCTGCTGCACTAGTACTCACTTGCTGCAAAAATAAAAAAAATATCTTTGTATTGTATTATAAGGCGACATAAAATGCTACTTGTCTAGCTGTATGTAATTTTTAGAAAAAATAACTAATTGAAAATACCGTTGACAATGATGCGGGCGGTTGAAAGGTTTCCTCTTCGTTCGACTCCACAGCGCCCACGCTTTCGCGTTTCAGTAGTTTCATTATCACCTAGTGATGTGCTGGTTTTGCTGGCTCGTGAAACTCACACGAACTGCAAGTAGCAATTCAACTTCCATGTGATGTCGCAGGATGCCTGCACAGACTACGCCACTTGACCAAAAAGCAGCTGCCGTGGCGAATGCAGTGCTCTTTCTTGGCTCGGTACCGCCGTCTGACAGACGCTGTTTAACCCACTGTCGGCAGCAAAGGGTGGTGATGGCGTATGCAACGTCACCACTCCCCTGGTTTAGTGGCTGGAGATTTGGACTACGAAAAAGGTATTTGGACCCTTCGGATGCAATTTTCTCGTAAACTAAGTATTTTCTTGGCACGAAACAAGCGTTGCGAGATTTCTGGAATGGCATTTAAGGAGTTCATGTCGACTTAGTATTTGCCTTTAGTGTCCTTTTAGTTATTGGGGCACTAAAGACAAAACCTAACTGACGCAAATTTGATAGATTGGCTCAGTGTTTTCAAAAAGCGACCATTTATTACTACAGTTGCTAAGAACAGAGGTGCCATAAGCAAGAAAAACAAAAAAACAACCGCTAAGGAGAGTGGGCCCCAACACTTTTGTAATGTGGAACCAGCTCCTTATCCTTGACCCCCAGGGACTGACGCGTGAAGAGTCGTCAACGGTTACATAGGACTCCACATTTCAAAAATACTAAAGAGAAGCTAAATCAGTTTATTCGCAACTCCAGCAATTCATGCGACACCTAGCGGCAGTAGGGAGAAACGCAATACGGAGGTCCAGTCGCCGTGTGTGCCGTAGAGGCTGCTGTCGCGGACGGAAGAATGAAGCTGCTAGCAAAGAAAAAGCGAACGGCCAAGCAGTTATGCTGTGTTCCTCGGTGCGTGCCAGCGAGATGGAAGGACAGCGATATTTCCGTTCACGCATTTCCCTCCGAGTCGAAAGGCTGAAGCCGCAGAACCAGGTGGATCTCTAACATCCGCATCGGCAAGGCTGTGACGCTGACAGTGACTGTTTGCTCACGGCATTTTGCACGGGATAATTTCTCCTTACCAGGTGAGACACTATTGTGAACTTGTGAACTCGACCCTAATGCATGACCATTGTGCGTGGCGATTATACATGTCGCTGTGTCACCTTATGTAAACACATTTCACATTGCGGGCACTGGCGATTGGGCTATGCATTATTTGCTGCATATGTTAGCCGCAACGCGAAATTCGAGCACAGGTTCGAGACCTGTCACAGCGGTTTCTCCGAGGAACGTCTCTTCTGCACTGGTTAACCACATTGGCTGTAATTAGAGCTCATGTTCGACGCTTCACAGCGGTTTCTGCGAGCAACGTCACCTCTGCGCTCGTTGGCTACACCCGGCTGTAACTCGGGAGGCTTTTGATGCCCAGCACGTCTCGCGCAACTTATACGAGCGTCGGAGATTCAAATGTTTACGAATGATGTACTAGCAAGTTCGGGAAGTGTTGAGTGTAAACGTGCCATGCATGTGGCATGCTAAAGCAGAATAAATATCATGCGTGGCGCGGATGAACTTGCAGCACAGGCGCACTGCACGCGGGCACTTCCCAGCGCGACTGATTATGAATTTGCCACTTGCACTTGAGAATCTCCCACGCGCTCAAGAGTGGCCATATGACACTGGTATTTCGCACCAACGGCGAGCCTATCACGTTCATTGCAGAAGTTTGCCACTTACGCGACAGCCACATGTCAATTTTACACGAGTTTGCTAGTTGCGAGGAAAATTTACGGCGTCCGCCGTCTACTGACGTGTCGCATATGTATGTGCAGTATTAGTACCTAAGCTAGCTTTATCTGTGTTATTAAATCATCCCCAAGTCAGTGGCAAAACTACTCCGGTCATATGGTGGTGTTTGCACCTTTGTACTTTGCGTTATGAGCAGCTTTCAACTACGTTTTGCAGATGCTACATTCGGTGTACAACGTTGCATAGCCTTGCACACTCAAACCGTGCTTCATTTCCTTGCAAATGCTTTTTTATAAATATTGTGGCCTTGTTTCTGAGGTAAAAAGAAAAAAATTCTGGGTGCAGCCCATATTGAGGCACAATAAAGCATAGACAATTCATTTATTGTTTCAGATGTAGCATGTCAAAGACAGCGGCTGAAAAAAATGCAGTACCAACTGAAAACCTGCCAAGGACGTCATGTTATGATGAGAACAAGGATGCTCATATGAAAGAGCTTTCACTGGCAAGACTTCGCCGACGTGTGTATCGGTCAGCCAGAGTAAGTTAATTTGACTACATGGTGCAGCACTTATATGCTTATGGTACATACACCATGTCTACAAGCATGCAATAGATGTCAACACCTTTTAATGCATTACAGAATGAATCAAGCAAAGAAACTGTTGCCTCCCCATTAGAAGCAAAGGTGTTGCCCCATGCACCTGTCAGCATGACCACCATGGTAAATTGGCTGCCTGCAACTTGTGCACACATTGCTTCACCACTAATTCCTTGGGATTAAACTCTGACATTGCAGGACGATCTCCCATCCCCTGACAGCAACAGCATGGACCAAATAAGTGACAAAGGAAATATGGTAATTTCTTTTTGTATATGTATGTGTTGTGGTAGCTGTCTTTACCTAGACGGTGGCATGCTTTCTGGATTTACATCGTAAAAGCATTGTAGCACGTAGTGTGTGATGGGTGCACATTAACTGCAACTTGTGCACACATTGCTTAACCACTGGTTTCTTGAACTGAACTCTATCTGACATTGCAGGACGATTTCCCATCCCCTAACAGCATGGACCAAAGCCTTGCAAACACCATAAGGGACAAGGACATAGCAAATATAGCAATTTATTTTTTCTATATATTTGTGATGTGGTAGCTGTCTTTACCTAGCCAGTAGCATGTTTTCTGGATTAACTTCGTGAAAGGATTGTGGTGTGTGATGGGTGCAAATTAACTGATGCAAAAAGCCTGGCTTTCCTACTTCCAACATTGAATTTAATACATTGACGTGCATTATTGGAATGACAAAAAGAAGCTGCATCTCGCGTCAGATATGTCAGACATTACAACTCTTGCTTTTGTTTTGTGACAGGAATGTGCTTGCCAACCTGGCCTCCGGACATTAATGGCAGAGTACTCAAGAGAAGAAAAAGACGTGGCAAATTTCCTACTAGAAATGGCTTCACGGACAAGGCTTACAGAAAGCAAGGCTGCCCAAGTGACATCGGGTACTTTTCCACAGAAGTTTGTGAACACGATAAATAGTAGCAACGTAAACACATTCACAGGCCTGCCATCATTCGATGTTCTGAATGCTCGTGTGACGTGCTACACAAAAATTCATCCACATTCAGGACGGCACCAGTTATGTGTAAAAACAATTGCATTGACATTGGTGAAATTGAAGCATATTTCCACTGCATTCTTGAGTCACCTTTTTAACTGTTCTCTAACTACATGTAGCAACATAATTGCAGAGACTGCTCAGTTGATACCTGAAATTTTAAAAGTAACTGTGGCTGTGCCACCAGAAGATGAATTCCAGTGGCACGTTTGCATATTCGGCATTAGGTGATTCACCTGAAGTCATGTGCCATTGCTGGCGATATTGCAAGTAGCCTGTATTGCATAGAGGCATTTGTGCGAGTGACCTTGGCTCCATCAAAGCGTGGCGGCCTTGAGAGTAAGTGCGGTCTTCTGTTTGGAAATCCAGCATTTTTTATGCCACTCAGCCACTTCATACTTTTCAGACACAGTCGTTGCCATGTGATCTACATGCTGCACTTGTTTGCATTGGCCAAACCTGCAGACTTCAACTTCAACACACTTTTTGTAAATTAGCAATGCACATTCTTTTGCAACTTGTATTCTTCAGTGAAGTGCTGATTTACGCTACGCATTCTGATGCAAGTTTTCATCTTATGGTATTCCGAGATATCTGCAGTTCACTTATGATCTGTGTGCATATAGTTGTGGTTATTCTTCAATGGCTGTTTGTTGTCCCTTTCCTTACTTGTATTTTTTCACAAAATAAACCACATGCACTCAATATTTTGTTCACTGTACTTGCCTCATACGTTTTACTCAAGCCCATTTTTGTTGCACTTTTTAGCATATGAGGGTATATCTTGCCAAACAGAACATGAGAAGTAACATGGAACAGTGTCAAACCTGCATACGATGAGTATTTAAAAAGTTTGGCCACCAGAGTTGAGTACTCTGAAAGAATGGTTTGATTCAAATGACCCCAGCTGGTATATGTACCATAATTTATGCTTCTTCCCAGTTTGTTGAATACAGTTCAAATGGCTGTCCTGGGAAGCATAACTAAACCACTGGTAATACAACATGGGGAGACACTTGTGCAGACTTAACATCAGTGAATGATAATTATTGACCTCCAGAGAGCATATAGAGCTGTCCTTACTATCAACATATCAATAAATGGAAAGTAAGTGACATAAAAGTTTAACATGCGCTTAAAGCACTTAACAAACACTTAAAGGGGCACTGAAACACTTCCGACTGATCATAGTTACCTCACTACAAAAGGACACTGCCTGGTGCAAAAATTTTTCGAATCATTGAACTGTAAGCGGAATTAGTAGTTATTGCACTGATGCATTGCTTTTTCCTTTGGCCTCAGCTAGTGGCCTGGAAGCTACACGGTGCATGGCAAAGTAGCAAGGTCCTGGTCAAGTTTTTTTTTTTTTTTAACACATTGCTACTTGTGGTTCAGGCATGTGTGGCACTCTCTAAACGCGAGATGGACGCCTGGAGCTACATCACTTACAGAGACCAATAAATACACACGGCTGTCTGATCGTCCTGCGAACAGAGCTTGTGGTGGTCGTGGTATCTATATTATGCGGCATGCCAGTTTCAGGGCCCTTTTGAGAAGGGCACTAACAAAGACAACAAAAGTTGGTTTCATGAGTTCTGCCTGAGTCGCCACTGATATCACGCAGTTGCTCGAGCACAAATTGTGAAACAATAACGTATGAGCCATAGGAAACGAACAAGCATGTCGGCAAAAAAAAAAGAAAAAAAGCAGGATATGTATTGTGATAGGTAACCCCAAGAGCCACAGCACAAGGTGAAGCTAAGTTGCAGTTCGGCACATAATAGGATCTCTTCTGCTTACAACGGTGCACGCACATGCACATTTCACTTTACTACGATCTTTGCAATATGAACAGCATTGAAACGCAATGTAGAGATGAAACATTAAAGGGACTGACAACTACACCAAATGTTCCACGATAAGGTACCAGGAGAAACAGCCGAGATGTGCTTGCACTTTTGCGACAATCCAGCAGTGCACGAACACTTTGCCTCCACGATCGATGGGTCCCAGAATGCGTCGGCGATTCTCACCACAATCTCGTGCGGGTCCGCTGTCACGCCGGAGGTTTGCACACACGCGCGACCACTTCTACTTAATTACTCTTTGTACCACTGGTACCGACTAAAATGACGTACCAGTGGACGGATAGTGGACGCTGACGTCCACTATCCGTTCTCCCTCCACAAAACAGCGTGAATTACCATCGCAGTGCAACAAACTTAATGTTTTCACCAAGGACAGCGTACGCGGGGACCTCCGTAAAGCCGCCATACTGCACAGTGTAGCCAGACCGGGCCAGGCTTCGCAGCGCCCCCTAATGTTGATTTGAGTTGCGAATACTAATGAAGCCCTCTTTAAAAACTCCATTTGAGTTATTTTGTGGCAAAAGGTTGATTATAACATAAATTTAAGGTAAAGCTTCTATTATCTTAATTTCTTGCCAGAACTCTGGTGCCAGCATTTTCTTTCACCGGAACTGTTGCAGTGCACTAAATGTTCCCAAACTCTCTAAGTTCATTGCATGGCTCCTTGCGAATACAGTTTAGTCATATTTAACTATACAAATATTAACTAGGTCTGAGCAGACACCAAAATCCCCGGCATCACAGCAAGCTGGCATGCAAACTTCGAGGTGGCGTTGCCAACCTGCCTTTTCTGACTTGCCATGCATCCTTTTCCATTATGAAATTTATTTGTATAATGCTCGCATTTTTTTTGTAGAAAATTGATGCAAAGCTGGGTTCTATAATTATGTGGGGGAAATTTTCCAATAGAAAAATGATAAATAAGGTGGTTGTAGATCAGGGTTCTCACGCGTGCCACTGTAAACTGTAACAAATTATTAATTTCAAACAGCACTTACTTTTCTAATAACAGCCTACGTTCTACACAAGCAGGAACTGAAAAAGGTCTTTCATTTGCAGACACCAGGTTAACCTAGAGCCACTAAACAAATCAGTAAAGTGACTCTAGCCCGACCTATTCAAAGTCGCCATCAGCACTGACAGCGGAACAAGTAGACGACTGTTTACTTGGAAGATCTGTGCTATGAAACATCATGGTCTACTCAGGCCATGGAAAAAAAAAATAAAATAGTCTATCTTATTTCATTATCTAAAATAGTATTAAAAATGTAATAAGCTTCTATGTATAAGCACAGCAAAAGTCAGTCTGGGGGCCTCATATTCGAGAAAAAAAATCTTAAAAATAAACAGCCTATTACAAGTACAATCAAAAAATTTCCAACACACGAAAGCTGCATAAGAAAGAAAAGCACTTGGCCATTACCACTCTTTCCACTGCTCAAAGTTCATGTGCTTCCTGTGCTTGAAGGATTTCTTGTCATGGAGCATCATTTGAACTGCCAAGTCAACATCGCCTCCCATCTCAAAAACATCTTCGTACAAAATTTTGTACAGAATGGCTGCGGAAAACAGTGAAACAGCTTATATTAACAGACTTGCCAACCCTAAAACTTGAAAAATACGGCAATGAAAGCTCAAAAGATTGTTAAATATTTTGAGTATTGTTCAATTATGGAGATTCTAACTGTTTATTAAAATTTGCAGACTTCCTTTTACGAGGATGCACTCTGCTTTACAGTCTCAGCAAGAATCTGTGACAAACAGAAATGTTCTAGAAGGTTATAAATGGAACATTCAAGCAACGGTGCCTGAAATTCCAGTTACCATTGTACGCTGGTTCTATGAGTTGGTGGCACTGCTAAAGTTAGGTCTGAATAATGGAGCAAGTCCAAAAATTGGGGCTCTAAAAATCAGTTGAAGACTGGGCCTGCATTCCTTAAAAATCAGTGCTGCGCTAAATGAAATCAGTTTAGTGCTAAACTGGATGCGAATGAAAAATCATGAAAGTACTGCTGTCAATACTACAACTGTAAACAAGATAAAAAAATTGGGCATTTTATGATAAAATTGAAATAGTTGGCACATAAGGATTAATGTATTAACTAATGAAAGAGTGATGAAAACACCTTGGAACTCACATTGGCAGAATGCTGCAGCATCAAGTTCTTGTTTTGGGTAGACCGCATCATAGTGATTACCATGGGTGCAGCACAACATCACCTAGAGAAGATAGATGGAAAGTAGCGTCTACATGGCGAAACAAATCTGCATCCATGAAATCATACCACACTTTGGAAGCGATTTTCAGTTGCGTAGTAGGGACTTTTGGATGGGCTGTCAAAGATGACGAAGTCTTTCCTGTCGGTTCAAGTAAAAGAGGCAAGTATAAATACTTTGTAAACATGAAACAGATATGGCAAAAAAAAACTTAGATTGTAGTTAAATATGTTAAAAATCATTGTGTGTAACACTGTGAAGGAAATCACGCAAAGGAGAGTGGCCAGTTCGCCAAGAGCTACACATTGGACTTGTTGGTACATAAGTCGTACTAATGGCACACACAAGCACTGTCTGTGTGGATCCAGCGGGTGCACTACACCCAAGGACTTTAGATGCTACACCCATGGTCTTTGCGATGCCATACTTGTTGTGCCCTTGGACAGTTTTGCTCAAGCAGCTAATAAATCTAAAAGATTAAATTTCTGTCAAGGCCCAACCAAAAGCAAAGCAACAGCACCCTAATATGAAAGTACTAAATGGTCCCCATCCTCGGCAAAGAATAAATAAAAAATTATTAGCAGTTGCTCATTTTAAACAGACCAAGCCTAAGGCAATAGGGACACTGTAATAGAAAATTTCAGTTTTTTACTTGTAAAGTGTTGCCATAGCATGCATCTCCAAATGGCCGCCCCAGACCTGGAAAAAAATTAAAAAATCTGAGCTGTGTCCTTGACAGTCAGCTCAATGAGGATGAAATATATGTTGTATCATCACAATTGATACTTGCCTTCACATTTTCCATATTCAACAGGTAGTTCTCGAAGTCCCCATCAAGGTACTATAACATAAAAAAGAGATATGTGAGAGCAGCTTAACGCACCCGGCAAGACAAGTTTAATGCAATTTTTCTTGCAATACTCCCTGAACATCATCATCATCTTCAGCCTGTTTTATGTCCACTGCAGGATGAAGGCCTTTCCCTGCGATCTCCAATTACCCGTCCTACGCCAACCAATTCCAACTAGCACCCGCGAATTTCCTAATTTCATCGCTTCACCTAGTCTTCTGTCTTCTCGATTGCGTTTCCTTTCTCTTGGTACCCATTCTGTAACCCTAATGGTCCAACAGTTATCTAACCTATGCATTACATGACCTGCCCAGCCCCATTTTTTTTTCTCTTGATGTCAATTAGAATATCTCAATGCAAACACTGCCATGAAAGACTTGTGACAGTCAATCACAATTTTGCCACTACATAAACAGTCAAAAGAGCTGCATGTACTTACTTCGGGCAAGTCTACACACCATTTATGCAGTCTTTATTTCAGGGGGGTATTTATGGGTTAGTCCAAGAGGGAGCAGGACAAATTTTCTTTGTGTGTGTGCATGTGTGTACAGATATTATTTTACATCCTAACAAATGCTGAACGGCTTTACCGCATAATGGGAACCTATATTTAAATTGGTATAAATATATGCATACTATGAAAACTCACTTTTCTGCCGACCTTGGGAAACCTAAAGACCAACAAATTCTTCAAAAACTATCTTTTTAAATTATTTGTCAAAAAGCCCATTGCTTATAGCGAGTTTCGATGGATGCATGCAACAGCAGAATAATTGAACTCGAGATTATTTACATAACGAAAGACAATTACGACAAACACAGGTAAATAATGCCACATGTCCTGGATATCACAATTCTACTCATAATAAAGACCTTTCTTGGTTTCCTGTGCATGGAACTGAGCATGTTTCTGGCATTTCTGAACTCCTTTAGTTTAGGCTCCAATCATGCGTATAAAAATGATTGAAAGAGGTGGTTATATTTTATCAACATTATATGTTCATTTGTGACCCATAGCCTTTTGATCTTTTTTTATAAAGAAGGGGCAGTTTTATTGATTGCGTCTTAACCTGGCTCTAGCTCTTTTTGATGCCAATACTCAGTCACGGGACACATCAAGGCATTCATCCTGTGGTAGGGAAATTCATGGGAATGCAGGATGCAGTGAATAATGCCCACTTAAGAAAACTTGTCATTGATGGTTCTGGTGGTCTGGTTTTATGTTAGTGGAACATTTTGATTCTGTTTACACAAGCTTTGCTCCGCCTGGTTATCCCGAAACAGCTCTTAGCTTCCTTATGAGCACTCAAACAGAAACATCTGCATTTCATCTAACAAAGAAGAGGTATTCCAGCATTTTAATGAACCTGAAGCCAACTTGTTCTACTAACTACAATGGTTTTCAAATATGACCAATAAAATTTATAGCAGACATCATCGCGCTGTATTTGGTGCACATGTAACTTATCAAGATCATTTGGAGTATTCCCAAAAAGGAAAAATTATAAAGTCAGAACATAAAGTCAGAAAATGATTGCCAGATCTACAAAGGATAAGAAAGGAGTAACGTAAGCAAGTATCGTCCTGTTTCTTTTCTCCTCATATTTTCGAAGGCACTTGAAAAAATAGTGGAAAGCAGTTGAGATTTCTTAATAAGCACTCCTTATATATCAATAAAATCCATTTTACTTGTCCAGAAGGAACTCATTCGAAGTAACATTAAAGCCAAAAAGCTAAAACTTGGAGTGGTTAAGCAGGTCAAAGTCAGCAAGGGCTTTGACCTGCTTAACCACACCATCTTGCTCCGAAAACTTGAACATTACAGTATCCAGGGCCTGTCGCTTTACCTCATATGCTCATATCTGAGCAACCGCAACTAAGTGGTCGTCATAGGTAACTTTCTATGTAGCTTGCAGCTGATTCGTTGTGGAGTTCCCCAAGGTAGTTTGTTAGGTCGTATTCTGTATTGTGTCTATGCTAATGACCTTGTGAACATTGCAGGCGATTTGTCTTATAATTTTGTATGAAAGTGACACCAGCATATTTCTCAGTGGCTTCTCTAGTGACAAAAGAATTACTACAGGAAACACAGTTCTTACTGCCTTGCATGAATGGTTCACAGCAAATGGACTTACTAGTAACACCAGGAAGACAAAGTGTTCCATGCACTGAACAAAAAGTATCTAAATAACAAACTTCTACTTCACAACCACCATATAGAAACTGTTGATAGCTTTAAATAAAGCTAGAGTAGTCTTCGATTCGCACATGAGATGGAGTGAACACATGTCCTATCTAACACAGAAATAATCTTGTTCGATTGGTTTCTTAACCAAATGCTGCTTTGAATTTCCCACCAAAACTAAAGCTCACGATTTATCATGCCCTATTTCATACTCAAGAGTAGCTAGTTCCAAATTGTCTGGGGTACCACATGTAAGACTAACACCACACGCTTATTAACACTGCAGAAGAAGGCAGCTAGAATTATTGCTGGCACTTCTTACACAGTACACACACAAGATTTATTTATACAATACAACGTTTTTCACATTTACCGCAGAACCTCATTAATAAGTAGATGGCGGGGAATGTGGATGAGGTACACACTAAGCGATATACTAATTAATCAACAATGGCAGATGAGCAACTATAGACTTACTGGCCAGAAAATAATTAAGTCTTAATTATCTCCTATACACATGCAGACAAGTTTTATTTGTGAGCAGGACACAAATGCCTGCGATTTTCACTTGCCACCGTGGCGGCCTTGCAGTGACAACGGCATCCTCAAACTCAGCAAGGCCGCGAGTTTCTCCATCAGACCTCCCTTCTTGTTGGATACAGAAAGGTCATCAGCCACTTCTGCATTGTTGTTGTGGACAATGTGGACACGCCAGAAGCTATGGGAGCAGCAAACATGTCATGGCCACCATGTTTTGACACTACTATTGATGGCGACTGCAGTCCGTGAAAGTTCCATCCGACGCAATTTCATTATCTATGGTCTGCACAGACACTGCACCGATTTTGCACTTCTGCATGCTGAAAGCTGAAGTAAATACTACGCACTAACCATTTGGCATGCGGTAAGTAACTATAGTTTAAGCAGTAAGCCAATGCATTAGGTACAATGGCGACCCAGGATGGGGGATTCGTCACAACTGGTATTTAAACTGGAATGGCTTATTAAGTGTGTATGTATTAACGAGGTTTTACAGTATCTCACTTTTGAATACCATCTACTTCATGACTTAAGATTTTCTCCATAATGCGTTTATGATTTTATGAAAACAACTGCTAAGCTAAAACCGAAGAAGCATGTCGCAACACGCAGTACAGAGAAGTGGACAATACCCCGTACGAGGACTAATTATGGGAAGCAAAGTTCTTAGTTTATTCTCCTTAACAGATTAAATATACATAAGAAAAGCAATACAAACATTCTTTCTTTGCCCCAAAAGCACCTTAAACTTCGCTTTCTTCAGAGGGTAGCATAACTGGTGCTACGTAGTGGGACTTCGTATATCATTATTTCCTTAGTACTAGCCAACGTGATTTCACAGTGTAGTTATTTCTTCTTGTACCAAATAACTTACATCTAGCATTGATATATTTAAGTACCTCTTTCCTGTATAAACTGTCTTTATATAGTTGGTGTTCTGTGTAAATCATGCCGATCATGATCTCATTTATGCAGTGGGTACAAAGCAGATTCTCTTTCTTTCCTTTTTTTTTTTAGTATCCTTGACAAAAAAAATGCTTATCAGCACACTGCAAGCCCGTCACTGCAGCTCAAGCATCGTATGCACCCCAGGTTTTAGATCATGTAGAGCAAAGGCCAGAGGCTTTTAAGGGACAAACCAGCACCATCAGGAACACTGCCCCGGGAACACATAATGAACTTGCTCCTAAACCAAGACCTGTCAGGCAATTTGCTAGAACTGAAAAAAAAAAAATTCCAACTTGCTTCAAGGCTCCCTCCACATACAAGCCACCTGTCACAGTCCCAAAAACTACCTCACGCCAGCTCATCCCTCATGCCCCTGCCACAGTCTTTACATAGCAGCCCTATGATACTCTAGGCTCTCGATCAGCTCCAATGCCCATTCTTTTCAGCGACTATCACTGGAATAACTGAATGTGAGGCATTCCTAGACATGGGTTCTTAGATTACTATACGAAAAATGTCACTCTTACTGCCTCACATGCTCAACCCATGGACGGATCCTTCTTTAGCAGTTGTAAAAGGTGTCACTGTACTCCCTGTGGGTACAACACTGCTCAAGATAGCATTTCGTCCTATAGTTAGGGCAGTTGAGGCAGTCATGCTGAAGACAATGTCCTGCTCATAATACTGGGAGAAGACTTGTTTGAAATGGCTCATGCCGGCCTTTTCTTCGGGACACCAACGCCGGCTGTTTTACAGCACACGGCTACAGAAAGAACAGCATTATCTACCCAAAAATTTTCTTAAGAACGACCAATAGTGTTATACATGGCACACATATACACAGCACACATATATATTATACATATCTCACTGCTGAAGTGCAGATCATGTCAGAAGAATGTTTACAGAATGAGGTACTACCAGCACCCGATCAACAGCCCTAGCTGACACATTCTAACTGGTCATTCCCTACCACTGCCTTTATCCAGACAGTTTGTCAAGCCTGCTGCATAAAGCAATGGTACTGTTCTGCCTCAGTTGGGCCTGACATTCCACAAGCCATTATTGGCCAGCTCACTTGACTCCAAGCCAACATACCTCCATTGCTGAGAATCTTGGATTGCCACAGTGAAGTTCTTGCCCCCCAAAAAAGACGACCTAGAACACCATACGAAGTTGCAATACTGCACCGATTTGCTACCGAATACCTTGCCTTACAGCTGCTGCGCGTACATATATGCGCCAGACGACAGATTGTTTCTACAGAACCTCACACCTTGCTTCAGTGCAGTTTACCAGTTTGCTGAACAGAAAAGTTCTGGCTCAGGCCTACACCTTCTGCACCATGCCAGAACCATGCACGTCTCGAAAATCAAGCATTATGCCACCCGTCTCACCAGTGGAACTCGTGCACACTTCCACCTTGAGAGATGCACAACTTCACCCCCTCTGCGATTGCCCGAGAAACAGGTGAGCCGCGCTATAAAAATCACTGCCGGATTTCTTTTTTGGCCCACATGGACTATATTTATTACTAAATGGATTTAATTGAATATTTAATTGAATACACAGAACAGACGCGACACACGTTATATTTACTGAGCTGCGATTTAACGAACTGTGTTTAATTTAGCCAACCAAATCTAGGGACTTGGTCCTCCTAAACAGCGTTGGGATATACGAGGCCGCTCCTCTCGCGACCCCTGTTCCCTCGCGCGACGTTCCACGTGGGCCATCAGATCTGCATGCCAAGCCCGCGTGGGAACGTATGCGTATACTATGCGCCAGAAGCTTTTCGAGCGTAGCTGGACGTCAAACTGCAAACGCAGCAGCATTCAAAAAAGAAAAAGGAGGGGGGGGGGGGACAAAAAAAAAGAAACCAAGGTTAAGACGACAGATGAATTAGTATGTCACCTTTGCATAAGTGGACTTGTTCTCACGTAAATGTTGCACGCATGCTCGTCGTACAGCTTCATGTTTCGACTGCGTGTTGTGCACCTACATGTGACCGAAAAGAACGATAACAAGCATTCATTAAGTTGTCACACTAAAAACTCTCATAATGCGTTAATACATCAAAGGGTAGCCAATATGAGAGCACAAAGGCCAAACGAGTAAATGGAGGAAGTACGCAGAATTGTGGTCCACTCACGTGCTCAGACACCACTCTGAACAAGCAGGAGCCATCAGCGGCGATCTGCTTCCTCCAGAACCCCAATGAGTTGAGATATGCATCAATTTTCTGGTTACCTTCTTCTTGGCACAGCATTGTGCAAAGCGAAGTCATGCGAATGCCCTGGGAAGCGCGGTCAGTTTGTACCAGTGGGAGTAACAAAGGAGAGTGACAAACGACTAATGCCCGCTCAAATTTTGTGTTAGCCGCCACTCTCCGCGCTTGACCTTGTGTCCTTCCGCACTTAAACTTATCCTAGAAGAAAGGCCAGAGCCGACAATATCAAAACTGATTAAATAAGACACCTTACGGTGTTTATGCAAGCAGCTACGTAAGCAGTCCGCATTAAGAGTGACAAGTGATAGACAGCAATCGTAAGCAATGCGCGAACTATTTTCTTCTATTTCAAGACACCCCTGGGCCACCGGCCGAGCCACCATGCATGGCCGCGGCACCGTACCGGCGTCGCGGGCGTCGTCGCTAGTGTCGCGTGCGTCACTGAGTTTTCTGGAGTTGAAGTTCCCCAGCTCCTTATCTTTTTTTTTTCTTAAATCCTTTGGGGCTTATCTTGTCCCACAATGATAATCGTCATCTGCCTTGTTTGTGTTTCCTTTCTTGAAAACTCAGCGCTCGCTACTTTCCTGTCGAGAATGCTATGTCACACTGATAAATATAGGAGGGAGCATTACGTCACGCAACTAGCCGTGGCAAACCAACGCTCAGTGAAGCCACAGTGGTGGAACACGTGACCTTTTGCGAGAGAGAGAGTAAGATCCCGGAGATGTTGAGACGTTTGGTTCCTGCAGTAGCCCAGTAGTTATGCCAGTAGTTTTTTATTCGGTGCGCGCTTGTTCGGCTGCCTGCTGTGGCTCCACCTGCAGAGCGGGAACATTAAAGCCAACCTCGCACTTTGACGTGCGATCACGTGTTGGGCCACCAGGTTTGGCTTCAATCGCGCTGCGGTATGCTTCATCGTAGCCTTTTCCTTCCGCCGAAGCGCAAGCTATTCGTGATTTGAAAATACTGGGCTCGAGCGTTAAAGACAGGAAATGCGGGCAAGACAGATGACGATTGTCGTTGCGGGACATGATACGACCCAAAGAGTTTAAACTTTATTATTTAAGAGTGTTGGCCCTATTATGCGAAGCATATTACGAGGGCTCAACCCAGCTCCTCAGGCGCGGCGGTGACCATGAAATCACGTGACACCGTGACGTCACGACAGAGGAGAAGTGGCTTTGGCTCAACTCTTGCAAGACGGGCTGGGTGGGAATCGAACCAGGGTCTCCGGAGTGTGGGACGGAGACGCTACCACTGAGCCACGATTACGATGCTTCGACGCGGTACAAAAGCGCCTCTAGTGAATGCGGTGTTGCCTTAGAAACGAGCTGTTTCTAAGGCGTGCGTCTCTTGCTCAGGCGCACATTTCGTTGCCGCGCCGAACGCTGCTTTGCTCGACGCTCACCGCGTCCAATGCGGGGCGCGTAGTCGCTGCCCTGTAGCCCATTGTCTTACACCCCTTGGCGGGTCGACGGGAACGCTGTCGCGTTCCACTCTTGAAGGCGAAGAAGTAATGCATGAGTTGTTTCTTCGTCTAGCCGAACCAAATATAGCCAAGCAACAGCAGTTCACCAGGCTAAACAGTGGTTCAACAACTAAAATAAAGGCTAGTATGCTTCGCATCCTGGGCTTAACCTTACCTAAGCCACAGCCATTTTTTCATCTCTGAAATAGAGCCTTGTCGGCTGGATTCCGCTAACAGTTCATCTTGTGCTAATTATAAAATAAAAGCTCACTGTTCCTTGCAAAACATGGCACATACCCACATTGGGGGATGAGCCAAGAATTCGACAGTTGTACGTTCACTTAATAGCTAACAATAGGGAGTTTTAGAATAGGGGCCCCAAAGAAGTAGCGTCGAAGTCACTGCGCATGCGCGAGACGCAAACTGCGTTTGGGTTTTGCGTTGGGAACGCTATTTCACCGTTTCACGATTTCACAGATATAGACAAAGTGTATGGAGTCTGAGCATTTCACTCTTCAAAAGTCCGCAGTGCAGTTAATTTCACTGCTGAACACGTTTTACTCATGAAACTTCAATGCCAACTGAAGTGAAACTTGACATGAAATAGTTGCAGCGAAACAAGCGTTTTATATCAGTTCAATAAAGAAATAGGCTTTCACCATTCCACTGTAATAGACGAGTGAAAACGTATAAAATTACGCTCTTATTATATTATTTTTGTGTTTTCCGCCTTAAGGCTTTCCGCGCCTTGATCATCCCTTTAAAGTGCAGCCCGTTCTTGCACGCACTAACTTCTTGAGTCACTCGCCTCTCTTTCTCGCGATATATCACCGGAATATGTTACCAAATGAAATCCTATCAGCTCTAAGTCATGATTTCCTAGCAAAACTAAAACACTATTTTAACGGACAAACGTAGTATTCTCTTGCTCATTCATTACAGATATCACTGTGTTATTGTGCGCTTTTTTCTTATTTAGCTTTTTTTCTCACCTTATTTTGATGTTCCTTGCGCAAATGGTTTTGTTCTAGGTTAGCACAGAGTTCCTTGTACTGCATAAAATTTTCTCTGGTTGTGCTTTTCATTGTTGCATGCAGTATATGGTGGTATGTGTACCTTTTTAGGAAGCATTTTCCTTATATGAAGTGACCAAGTTACGTTGATTTTGTGTCATCATCGTCACCAGCCTGATTTATGTCCACTGCAGGACGAATGCCTCTCCCTGCGATCTCCAATTACCCCTGTCCTGCGCCAACCGATTCCAACTAGCGCCCGCGAATTTCCTAATTTCATCTCCCCACCTCTTCTTCTGTCGTCCTGGATTGTGTTTCCCTTCTTTTGGTACCCATTCTGTGACCCTAATGGTCCAACGGTTAACCTGCGCATTACATGGCCTGCCCATTTCCATTTCTTTCTCTTGATGTCAATTCGAATATCGTCTATACCCGTTTGCTCTCTGATCCGAACCGCTCTCTTTCTGTCTCTTAACGTTATGCCTAGCAATCTTCATTCCATCGCTCCTTGTGCGGTCCTTAACTTGTTCTCAAGCTTTTTTGTCAGTCTCCTATAGTCTCTGGCCTATATGTCATCACTGGTAAAATGCACTGAGGGTATACCTTCCTTTCCAATGATAATGGTAAGCTTCAAATCAGGAGCTGGCAGTGTCTGCCATATGCGATCCAACCCATTTTTATTCTTCTGTGAATGTCCTCCTCATGATGAGGGCTCCCTGTGATTTATTGACCTAGGTAAAAGTAGTCCTTCACATACTCTAGAGATCGACTGGCGATCCTCAACTCTTGTTCCTTTGCCAGGCTATTTTTCATTATCCTTTTCTTCCGCATATTAATCTTCAACCCCACTCTTACACTCACTCTGTTAAGGTCCTCAGTCATTTGTTGTAACTCGTCTGCATTGTTGCTGAGTAGAACAATGTCATCGGCAAACCGAAGGTTGCTGAGATATTCGCCGTTGATCCTACCTTCTTCCAACACTTCTTCCAAGCGCGCAGTGAGATTTCCTAGCAAAACTAAAACACCATTTTAACGTACTAACTTAGTATTCTCTTGCTCATTCGTTTTAGGCATCACTGTGTTATTGTGCGCTTTTTCACACCCATTTAAATTCTATAGGTATCTTCAACGTTTAGGACGTGTCGTTGTATTGCCCTTACTGTTTCTTTTTCCTGTTTTCCCCGCTTGTGTTCTTTTTATTTTAGCATGCATTATCCGTTTAAATGCGTACACTGTATATATCACTAATTTATTGTAACACCCTTATGTAATGCCCGTATGGGCCCTTAGGGTACTTGAATAAAAAAAAATAGCGGTGAAGTTGAAAGCTTAATTGCTTCAACGTTTAGGCTAACATGAGAGTGGTGAGTTGATGTTAAACGTTACCTTGCGGGCACCGCTGCTGCTTGTTTGCATGGTACACAGAACACAGAGAGAAGTGCTTGCTTGAGGCGTTGTTGTGCGCCATATTTTATAACCTCTGAGAGGGTTGAGCGTTGTCATTTACTCACATAGCACATCGAATTGTGGCAGAACTATTAAAGTTGAATTGAATCATGGGGCTGAACGCGCCAAAACCACAATGGGATTATGAGGCAGGCCGTAGTGGCGGACTCAGTATTAATTTTGACACCGTGATGTTCTTTAACGTGTCCCGAAATATAAGCACACGTGCGTTTTCTATTTCGCCCCCGTCGAAATGCGGCTGCCGCGATTGGGATCAAATCCACGACCTCTAGCAATGCCATAGCAGCAAAGCTAACGCGGCGGCCACAGATGTGTTGATTTGACGGTCAACCGCGTCTGCAGTGTCGCCTGGACGCTGCGGTGCGCTGAAGCCCTCCTTCTGCACGCCCCAACGTTACTAGATTATTTATCTAGAAAGTATCTAGTAGCGATGGCACGCCCTGCGTAGTTTGTCCGCGTGACATATTTGCATGGTGTTTATTTTTCATAAATAGCACCAACGTACCTTGAACTTAAGCTCATCCAGTTTCCCAACAACTGCTCTCGTATAATAGTTGAGTTTGCTTGCCTTCTCATGTCACCTCCCCCCCCCCCTCTCTTGTATGGGAACTGCCTATTCTTCCTCCTCACTACAGTTATATCTACGTCCCCTCCGGACTCGCACCTTAGTAGGAAGGGAAGCCTGCAGTTTCTGCAACCCTTCTGAGGAGAGTCACGGATAATTTCAGCTGTCAAGAGACTAATGTGGCGACACCAGGGAGCTCCAGAGGGCATTGCGCACATTAGACGCGGTCGAATGGCCAAGTAAAGAGTGGAAATATGGTGAGCTTCTAAGTGTAATAACGACAGAAATAGCAGCAGACGAGCGAACTGGCTGCAGCACATCGGACTGCCGCTATCCGATCAGCGCCAGGATTTGCGCGTTTACGGCCGTCACTGTACACCGGAAGATTACTAACGCAATAGTGTTTCGCGAGTCCGGTATTAGGGTAAACGCAAGCGCAAGGGAACAGGGACTGGCCGTTCGATCGTGTCGTTCACGGGATGAGCAGGAGGAGGAGGATGAGGAGAAGGAGGAAACAACTTTATTTAATAGTAGGGGAAGGGGGAGCCACGTCATGAGGGAGGCTAGGTACTGCTTCTTTATTGACTACTATTTGCAGCGTAGTTCTGATTGCCTGCGTTGTTTTGCCGGCAATAAACAGGTCTGACTTGGTAGAGGAGCAATTGAGGCCGCTGCCGACCACGTAGGCTTGTACCGTGTCGGCTGCTGTTTGCAATGCCTGTTTGACGGCCCCGGCATTACCTTGCCTCGTCCAAATGGTAACATCGTCCGCATAGATGGCATGGCGGATGAGCGGGATCAAGTTCCTTGGGTAGGTTCCTCATAGCACAGTTGAAAAGAAAAGGAGATAGTACTGCACCCTGGGATGTACCCCTAGTGCCGAGATTGATCTGGGGGCTGTTGATATCTCCAATCTTGAAGGTGGCTGTCCGGTCGCGAAGAAAGGCAATTATGTATCTGTGCGCCCGTGCCCCAACATTCGTGCCCGATAGGTTTCTGAGTATGGCCTCGTGTCTGACGTTATCGAACGCCTTGTGCATATCGAGTCCTAGGATCGTGCGCACTGCCCCCAGGATTCCGGCATCCACAACGTCCCTTTTGAGCATCCACATGATGTCTTGCGTGGACACAGCTGGCCGAAAGCCAAAGAGTGTGGGTGGGAATAATTGATGTTCCTCTACATGCCCAGCGAGGCGTGTTAAAACCACGTGCTCTAGTGCTTTGCCCAGACACGACGTAAGTGGGACAGGGCGGGGATTCTACAGGTGCAGCGTTTTTCCAGGTTTTGGAATAGAGACTACGGCAGCCTCCTTCCATGGCTGTGGTAGTTCCCCGGTGCGCCACACCTGATTGAAGAGGCCGGTTAGGCTTCTAATTGTCCGGTCATCGAGGTTGCGCCGCATTTTATTTGTTATGCCGTTCGGCCCCACCACCGAGGTGGTTTTTAGATCGGCGAGCGCAGCTCTTACCTCAGCCTCGGTTATGTCGGCATCTATGCTCTCATTCACTTCGCCAGTGTACTCTGCGTACGCCAGCTCATTTGTTTCTGTATTAAAATAGCGGCTGGTGAGCTCGTGTATGATATCTTGCTCCGAGGCCGGATGTGCCCAAAGGAGCCGATTGACCTTCTTGGCCGTTGACCCTCTGCTGCTATCGAGATCGAGCAAATGTCTAAACAAGAACCAGGGGTTCTTCGAGCCGAGCTGGCCATTTAGCCTGTTGCACAGCTGCATCCATTGAGCCGAATTCAGCTCGCGTGAATACTCCAGTACTTCCGCCTCTGCCTGAGCCAGTGCTAGTTTAAGTGTGCGGTTATGATTGTGCTTCATCCATTCTGCATGGAGAGTCTGTTGCTTCTCCCAGAGGCTGATCAGCTTAGAGTGGGGCCTGGGGCCATATTCCTCGGTGGGCACCTCCATCGTGGCTTCTTCCGCATCTTGGTGGAGCTGCGCCGTCCTCACTTAAGTCTTTAATCTTCGTTGCTGCCTGACGGTTTCGTTTGAATCGAAATTGGTCCCACTTGGTATGTTTGACGAGCAGTTTCTTTTTTTTATACCCCGCAGCAGGTATTATAATGTCCAGGACATAATGATCACTGCCCAAATTGAGGCCTATATTGGACCACGTCGCGCCCTCCACTTGCCGGACGAAGGTCAGATCGGGAGTGGTGTTTCGTGACACGCTGTTGCCAATACGTGTCGGCTGCGTGGGATCTGTGAGCAGGGTCAAATTGTAGTTGTTGGCCCCATTTGCTATCGACACACCCTTCTTAGTATTTCGCGGGTAGCCCCACATGGTATGGCTTGCATTAAAGCCTCCCAGGACGACGAGCTGGGCTTGTGCCGCCTCTTTCCTCGCTTTTCTCATGATTGTGGGGAAGGGGATAGTATTGCGCTTTGGCGGGCTATATATGTTTGGTATATAGAGGCATTTATGCTTCCTGTTTTGGGGCATTAGCAGCACAAAGGTGTAGTGCAATGGACGTCTGCAGTAACACGCCTACAGTTGCGAGCGAGAATTCAGAGAGCCGCCACACAAACTGTTCTCTACCTTCGTAATCGAGGCCTGGAAATTTCCTCAGAGAAATGCGCACTAGTGCCATTTACGCGCAAACCCATGGCCAATTACAGTGTAATGATAAATGGCCAAATAATACGATGGGTCCGATCGTACAAGTTCTTAGGTGTCATAATTGACAGGGGCTTGTCATGGAGCCCACACGTATCATACATGAAAAAACGGTTGACAGGCATCTGTCACCTCCTCAAGTTTTTCGCTGGCAAGTCCTGGGGAATGTCGCCAAGTGCGATGTTGCAACTGTACAGGGTGCTTTTCCTAGGATTTCTGCGATACAGCTTGCCAGCAATGATCAACACAGGTAAAACAAATCTACGCACTATACAAAGTCTTCAGGGTCAAGCGCTCCGGATCTGTCTAGGCCTGCCTAAGAGTGCTTCAACAGTGGCTACGATAGCAATCGCTGGAGATCACCTTGTCAGGACCCACATTGAAATTGAAGTACTCAGGACCCATATAAGGCATCTGACCAGGACTCCTCGTCACCACTTGGCCTCCCTAACAGCGGACAGACCACACACATCTTTCAGCCGGACGATAACGGCATATGATGAGTCATTGCCAGCTTGTTTCACCCCGGCTGCGAGACCTTCGATTCCTCCATGGTGCCTCGCTCAGCCAAAAATCAACCTCACAATACCTGGTATTTCGAAAAAAGCTGATCTATCATCGCCAGCTCTTAGACAGCTCACGCTACTACATTTGCACGAGAACTACCGTGATTCTACGCATATTTACACTGATGGATCTGTCCTTCCAAGTAGCTCCGCGGCGGCAATCGTCATACCAGCGAAAGCTACAACAATTAAATTTAAGACGACCCACGCGACAACATCGACGGCAGCAGAGCTCGCAGCGCTCTTTACTGCCCTTGATCAAATTGGTGATGAACCACCACATAAATGGACAATATTCTGCGATTCGAAGGCGGCACTGCAGTCTCTACTGTCACCTTTACGACGCGGACCACACGAACAACTAATATTCCATATATTAGAGACGTTGCAACATATAAGTGAAGCAGGCCATGAGATAACTTTTCAGTGGCTTCCAAGTCACTGCGGGATTATCGGCAATGAACGGGCGGATCACGCTGCCCGCTCAGCCCATACTGAGGAGCGCCACGTCCCAATTCCTCATTCTAGAATTGACGCAGCACGGAAGCTCCGCCTACTTGCTCGGCAGTGCACCGCGTCGCAATGGAATGAGCCACATTTAAGAAACACGCGACTGTACTCACTTGATCCAACAATAAGTCTTCGAGCGCCATCACAGCTTCGCCGTAGAGACGCCACGCTTTTATATCGACTTTGGTTGGGCGTTGCCTTTACTAAAGCCTATGCATTCCGCATAGGGATGACCGACAGCCCAACCTGTGACCACTGCGGCCATGAAGAATCAATTGGCCATATTTTGTGCACCTGCCCGCAGTACAGTCCACAGAGGGCATGCCTCAGCCAGGAACTTGACCAACTGGACAACCAACCGCTATCCGAAAAAAGAATTCTGCAACATCGAAACGACCTACCGTCACAGAAGAAGGCCGTGCAAGCGCTATTGCGCTTTTTGCGTTCTACCGGCCTGTGTGAACGACTTTAACTGGAACGCCTTTTGTGTGTGTACCTCCATGTGTGCGTGGGTTTTTTTTTTTAGCGTTTTCCTCTCTGTCATCTTTGTAACCCCTATCCCCCATCCCCAGTGTAGGGTAGCAAACCGGAGACTCATATCTGGTTAATTTCCCTGCCTTTCCTCTTCATTCTCTCTCTCTCTCGATATCTAAGTCGATTTGCATTGCGGTGATGTTTCGATGCCCAGCAATGGCTGTTCTTGCACTCGGTTTCTTGCTTGGAGAGATCGAGCGCATTAAAACAGGTACAGCCCGTTATTTTGATTGCCGATTCTGTTTCCTGTAGCGCGATGACATCGACCTTGGGGTCGAGGTCCGCCATTGCGAACTGCAGCGCTGCCCTCTTTTTGGCAAATGACCTGCAGTTCCACTGTAACATCCTAACTTGTTCCGCCATCCCCTATTCGGAATACCATAGACCTGGCGTCGGGCGCATCTGTGGGGATGCCGTGCCCGTCGTGAGGTCGTCCTGCGTGACTCGTAGCCATGTTCAATGGTTGGAGAGAGGATTGCGGAGTCTCTATGTTGCTGCCTAAGGCCGCCTAAGGTGGGTAGCATGCTGATGATTTCGGTTTTAAGCATGTCATGGAAGGCTTTGAGTGTTTCTTGCATTACACACTGTATTGTGTTGAACCTTTCTTCTATGCTTTTCGCTAGGCTTGTCATTGTTTGTTCGACTGCTTCGACTCTTTGTTCGAGGCTGTTCGCGGGTTGTGCAGTGGAGTCTATATCTTCCGTTAGTTTCCTCTTAGCATTACGTGCCTTATCCACCTCCATGCTCGCCTCTGCGTTCCTGTGTACGGATGCGGCAGTTTCTCTAGCTGTAGCTGTTATCAGGATGGGCGTGGGATTTTCTAGCACTCAGATTTTATTGTTAGCGGCTGCTAGCTGTTTTCTGAGCTCCTTTACTTGGTGGTGGTGGTGGTGGTGGTGGTGATGTTGAAGCAGGCGGGGTTAGCCTGGCATACATAGCCGGCAATTGTTCCGCCTGATCCTCCTTCGAGTTGAGATCAGGGGTGTGTCACCGTGTCACCAGCGGGACACGGGCAGATACGTCTATGTCACCGATATTCTTGGTCTCTAGAAGGACGCTGGCTTGTCCTTCTGTCTCTACATCTAATAGCAATGCTCCCTGTGCTGTGAAGTGGCTCTTCACTGGTGCTCCACCGAGGATCGTTTCAAGCTCAGAATACAGGGCAATAGGGTGTACTTGCCTTAGATCAGCTCTTTCGGATGTTGCAGTGATTAACACTGGAATGCCCTCCGCCCTGTCTTTACGATGGCGCACAATTCGGAAACCACCCTCGTCCATGTCCAGGTCTGAAGGGTTTGCCACGTTGTCGCCCTCGATGATAGTTGACTCGTCTTCAGATTCACCGGTGTCTTGTCGTTTGCAGTCAGGCTGGCTTGTACAAACCAGCTGGCGTTTCTGACCCGGTGTCAGCCCTTGGGAGGTCATGGCGGGGTGCTCGTCGGTGCCAGCTTGGTTCCTTCTAGCACCTTGTGAGACGGCGGGTGGCGCAGCACCCGTCGGTCTCCGATACGGAAGGTACCTTTTCGAGTCGACCGACGTCTTGAACCGTTCTGACCAGTAATACTAGCAGAAAATAACGAAAATAACGATAAATGTAGACAGGGCTACTCAGACAGGCTAGCAGCAGATTCGTCGTCTTCTTCTTCCCCTCCTTTACTTCTGCGGCTAGCCCTCTCACCGTTTCGTTGACTTCTCCGCCAGGCTTTCTCCCCCGGTCTGTGCTGGCAGCAGCTAGGGGATTGCCGGGCTAATCGCTGTGTTTGTCCGTGCTGGACCCTGGCCAGCGATGTCGATCGGTTGGTCCCGCAGCCGTGGCTGGAGGAGCGACCGCGTCCTGCGGCCGTCCCTCTGCTGGAAGTCTGATCTCGGGAGCTCGAAGGGGCTTGCTGCCCCGGAATCGCGTCTTGCTGTCGGTCTTGCGTCACCTTGGGCTCTCGTATGCTTCGTACCGCGTCCCTGTAACCCGTGTTCTGCTGGCTGGACTGGGGCGCCGAGGTGATGCGAGCCGTGCGCTCCTGGTCACTGGCTTGTCGTGGACTGTGCTGTTGTTGCTTGTCGTTGCTGCTATGCTGTTGTACTTGGGAATAGTATTTAAACGTACAGTTCCTACCAAAGGTGGGGTGGCCACCCTTACACACTATGTATCGAGCTATGCATGCGGGCTTGGTGCACCACTCCGGTGTGGTATGTGTCTCATCATCACATCTCTTACATTTTGCCTTTCGTTCTTGGGGACACACGTCTGTTCGATGGCCTACTTTCCGACAGTTAAAACAGGCTTCGACCCGGTCCCGGAAACGACAAACGACTTACGTGGCTCCCCCGTACGTTAGGTAGTCCGGGCGGACGGCCCCGGCAAATATCGCCACAATGTGTTTGGATTTCCCCACTCGCCTGGCTCCGACGATTTGGGTGCCCTTATTTCTGGCTCGTAGTTCGTCAAAGATGGCTGCATCATCTTCGTCAGAACACGCGCGGTACAGTATCCCTTTGGTAGAGTTCTCAGGCGCCGGAGCGTAGGCAAAAACTCGTATTTCTTGCAGCCCGATTTTGATGACTTGCAATCCGATGTATTCGTCGGCCCTATCCCGAGAAGGGCTGCTAATCAGCGCCGTATTGTTGGTAGGATGCACCCGGAGCTGTTCCTCGGTGACGACTTCGGTGGGATTCACTTGCGTCGTGGCGCAGACTGCTTTAAATAGTTCTGTCGCACCGTAGCTCAGCAGATTGACTGCTGTTTGCGGTCGGAGGATGATTTCGTAATCTTCGGACGGAAGTTTCGGCAGCGGCTTACGTTTAGGGAGTGGTGGCGGCCTGGCGCGGAACCGAGGTCTCGCCCTCTCACAGTGCACGGATCCCGTAGCGGTCTGTGTCGTTTCCGTCTCGATTCCGGGTGATTGGCGTGCGCACCAGCGCTGTGCCTCCAACTTCGTCCAGCTCCCATTGTGGTACTCGTCTTCGGTAATCTCCTCGCCCTCTTTGACCACTTCCATGATTGAAGGCTGCGTGGTTCAATGGTCCACCCGATGGACTTCTTCTGCCGCGTCGGCGCTAGGGTTCGTGCCGGGGCTGACGGGCGACTCCGACCACGCTGGCGTTAGGGCTAACGCAGCGGGTCAGCGCGGCAAGGTTTTTTTCGAGCCACAGAGGAGAGATAAGAGTCCGATTTGCCCTTTAGTTGATATCTGTCGATGTGAGTCGATCTTCCACTGCGCCCTTTGTAAAATTTCAGCGCGCAAAAGGTGATCATGCGGCAGAAACACTCACAGAACGACGGAGCGTGCGCCTCCACTCCTCGCCATTTTGACTCCCAACAGCGTTTTAAAGCCAGGAAAATTGTGATAATAACTCGAGCAGAAGCGCAAATGTGAATGGTCTGCACGGTGCAGCCACCTGGTGGCACAGAGTTCGACCACACACAGTAGCAGCAGCGAAATGTATTGTAATGCTTTGCTGCTGGTGTAAATTTTTCGCAGGAGTGTAATCGTTAATACGTTGTTTTAAGATGTTTTACACTTGGTTAGAGCAATATTAGCAATTTGTTTGGCTGGTTAAGTAGTTAAGATGGCCGACCAGCAACAACACGCAGCAGCCAGCATCTCGCGATCTTCTTCCTTTCTGTTCTTTTATCCTTCCGTAACAAAATTTAGTCCCGCTTTTACAAGCACCATATACGCAGCTCGCGCTGTTTGTACATAAGTTAAACAGCTCCGAAAGCGCTTCTGCATGTTCTTTCAAGCTGTAACCAAAGCTTTGTGTCGTCCAGCCAGTCACCGTCTACGATACCTCACGAAACAGAGGGTTTGCTAAGCCGTACCGGCATCACACCTCCATTGTAAACACGGATTCAAAAGAGGCAGTTGAGGCAAGAAATGGATCCGTCACCACGTGATCGAACATGGCAGCGCCCATGGGATCGCCGCGAAAGGGGCCAATACGGAACCTGATTCGGCTCCAGCTCGGCGGTCGCTCTTGTCGCGCGGCGCATGATTCGAGGTGCGTTTGCAAACAGCCGCTTCTAATTCAATCATTTGACCATCTGGATCCACAGAAGTTTCCATTTATTGTCTCGCCATTTCTTTGCGGCGGCAGCGAAATTTCGTTATATTGAAATAACATACAAAGGCACTTCGTTATATTGAAGTTCTAAATGCATGGTGTTCTACGGACAAGAGGTTATGAAAACGTAAACACTTCGTTATACCGAGAATTTCGTTATGTTGAAGTTTATTATAACGAGGTTTGACTGTAGTCAGACGTGCCCCTATAGCTCCCTAACGGAAGCGTATACAGTACTCTACTTCGGCCATGTGCTCCGCTGTTCGGGTTTCACTGGACAGCTATGGCATATCCGCAGTTACGGCGCACTGTGCAACGGCACTTGCCCTGAATTGCGATATTTTCGCTGTAGAAGTTATTACGGTATGGCGTGCACCGCAGAGGTCCATGGGAGCGGCCGCTTCAGTCACGTGCGGATGAGGCAGCTAGCACCATCCGGACCAGTCGGACTGCTCGTTCCGCATTAACATTCATTGGGCTTCGAGGGGTAGCAGTAGTACACTATCGCAGGGACGCTATACCTTCATGCTGCCTGGACCTGAACCGAGCCTTATATTGTCTGTCATGCTGTCAGGTGACTGCCGCAGCGGCCAACCGCCGGTCAGCGTGGCTGCACCCGAGTTGTACCGCTGGTGGCGCACCGCGAGACGACTTCTTATATATGACGACTATGACGACTTCCTTTATATATAGTGGCTCTGCCATTTAGGTGGGCTCTACAGCAGTACGAACTGCTTTCTTTTTAGAGTGCAGCTCTTAGGCGCCCGTTCCTGCGGCGAGCGTCGGCGTCCCTCGCAACCGAGCGCAACGAAGGATGAAAGAACGAACGCGGAGCGCAGAGGGGATGGATAGATGGCGATAGCGAATAACTCGAGAAGGAAAGCAGTTGAGGACATGGCGAAAGCGTAAGAAAAGCGTAGTGCCGTGCAAGACGGGCTCTGGGGAATCGAGGGATACGAGATGGCGCCAGAGTAGTCTACGTCGTCTGTTCACTATTCCATGTATGAAAACAAAGCGCCGCATGAAACAAGTTTGTCTGCAGCGGCTGCTGTGAATCGTGCCCATGCGCTGCCTTTCACGATCCCCCCGATTAGCGCGGCAGACGCGCCACATTTCGCTGTTTGCAGCACGTGCTGCGCGAGATTGTCCGCACCAGCCAATGTATCGCGAAATGAAAACGCGTATACAGCGGCACTCAAATTTCGCATTAGGGAGTTTAATAATCGTCGGTGAATTTTTTTACCGTCCCCTCGTGCACCCAAGTGAAATCACCATTTGAAAAAAAAAAACGATATTTCGGCATGCAGAAGAAAATTATTTCTCGAAAGTTTATTCTCAAGCACTGACAAAAAACAAATACATTGTCAGCATAGTTTTGCTTTTAATACCACCAAACACCTTTATTCGGTAAGGCTTCGGCAGTAAAGGCTACTGAATGGCGTCAATACACTCCTTCTCGGGGTCTACGCGGAACTAGGCGTGAATTTTTTGGAGTCTCGGAAAGTCTCTGCTCACTGCGGGTGGGACGGGGTGGAATGCATTCTGCGGACGAGAGCCAAGAAATCGCAGTCACGTTGTCCATTATCCCGTGAACCCGCGATCTCGTGATTAATGCGGTTCGGTTCGCGTTTAACATGTGGAATGCGGGAGAAGAGCGCCTTGGGTAGGGTGAGTGAGTGAGTGAGTGAATAAACTTTTATTTGGTCCAGCAAAGCGCGATAAAACGCGCACCTGGCTAATCCCACGACGGGACTGACAGATCTAGTCTGCCGGCCCGATCGCGGGCGCGCTGGACGGCCAGGATTTGATCCTCAAAGACGGAACTTCGCAGGAGGGCGTCCCACTCTTCCTTGGTGAACTTCGGGCCCAGCGACCCGCACTCCCAGAGCATATGAGGCAAGGTAGCTACCTCACCACAGGCCACGCAAGAACAATCCGTATAAATCTCTGGATATATGCTATTAAGGGACGCCGGATTTGGGTACGAGTTCGTTTGTAGAAGTCTTAGTGTGACCGCCTGCGGCCTGCTTAACTTGGAGTGAGGCGGGGGGAAAACCCTTCTCTCTAAGTAGAAGAATTTAGTTATTTCATTGTGTGTGAGAGGAGCGTCTCGGTGTCCGGGGAGAGAGTCGCCCGACCCGAGGGCAGCGCGGTCGGTAAAGCCACGCGCAGCCTCGTGGGCAGACTCGTTGAGGTTCAGAGGAACCCCCTCAATCGCCCCGACGTGTGCAGGGAACCAAAGGATCGAGTGCACGGAGGTGTTGCCGTGTTTGGCGCCTTTCAGAATTTGAACTACCTGCCGGGCTACCCGGCCTTTCTGGAATGCCCTGATGGCGGCTTTCGAATCGCTATACACCCTGTCTCTCCGACCGTCTTGCATGGCGAGTGCAATGGCCACTTGCTCGGCCACCTCTGGGTTCGTCGTCCGGACGGAAGCACAGTTGATAACTTTGCCCAGCGTGTCAACGACGGAAACCGCAAAAGCCTTGCCGTCTCGGTATGCAGCTGCATCCACGAAGCTTGCTGCGATTTTGTCCCTGTTTACTTGCTTTAGCATATTCAATGCTCTTGCCTTGCGACGACCTGCGTTGTGAACGGGATGAACATTGCGGGGCAAAGGGGCGACCACGATCTTCTCCCCTATTTCTCTGGGGATTTGGGTGTCTTCAGCCAAGTTCTTGGTTGGTGCGAGTCCGATCTCCTCGAGGATACGCCTGCCGGCCGGCGTGGTGGACAGCCGAGTTAGCTGGGCCCGTTCCTGAGCCTCGGCTATCTCCTCCATGGTGTTGTGTATGCCGAGCCGAAGGAGGTCCTCTGTATGCGTTCTGACGGGCAGCCCGAGGGCTCTCTTGAAGAATTTTCTAATGAGGGCATTAAGCTTTTCCCGCTCGGCTCTGAGCCAGTTGTGCATGGCCACCGTGTAGGTGAAGTGACACAGCACAAAGGCGTTGATGAGCCGAAGCAGGTTGTCCTCCTTGAGGCCACGATGTCTGTTCGTGACCCTTCGTACAAGGCGAAAAGCATTGTCGGTTTTCGCAATTATCTTGCGTAACGCAGCGCCGTTGCCGCCGCCTGATTCTATAAACATACCCAGGACTCTGATGGTGTCGACCCTGGGTATCGGGTCACCGCTCCGAGTGAGCAGGTGAATGTCACTTTCCGAGACCGGTTTCCAGCCCTTGGGTCTGCGCCCTTTTTCTTTTCTATAAAGGAGAAGCTCAGATTTGGTCGGGGAGCATCTGAGTCCGGTGGGTAGCAGGTACTGCTCCGTGACGTCTACCGCCTCTTGCATGGCGCTTTCCACTTGCCCTTCGCTACCGCCGGTGCACCAGATGGTGATGTCGTCTGCGTAGATGGTGTGTTTGATACCTTCAACTTGGGCCAGATTCCTCGAGAGGCCGATCATGCAGATGTTGAAGAGCGCAGGAGAAATGACCGAGCCTTGCGGCGTGCCCCGTGGGCCCAGGAGCACCTCGTCGGAGACAAAGTCGCCGATCCGCAGCTTCGCTTTCCTCCCTGTCAGGAACGAACGGACGTAGTTATATAGTCTGGGGCCCAGCTCGAGGTCTGCCACGGAGGCCAGAATGTATTCGTGGAGAACGTTGTCAAAGGCTTTCTCGAGGTCGAGTCCGAGCAGGGCCCTGGTGTCTCTGGTACTGCCGTCGATGATTTGATGTTTGATCATCTTCATGGCATCCTGCGACGAGAGGCCGGCACGAAAGCCAATCATGTTGTGAGTATAGATGTTGTTCTTGCCTTGATAGCCTTGGCTGGGACCGCAATGTAAACATTCTGCTGTTAGAGGCAGGGCGCCTTGATTTCTTGAGTGCCTAGGAGATGGACTATCCGTACCGACAAACACATGCAAACTCAAAAGCAGCGGGAGCTACGCAGGAGCCTTCATAGCTGCACAAACCTTCAAGCTGGTCTCTGTCCGCCACAGGCGTCATGGATCATTTGACTGCTCAAACTCTGGCTGAGTGTACTCGGCAGACCTTCCCCCACTTTTTCTTACTGGACCAGATGTGCGACGCACTCCGCTGTTCGTATAGCAACAGCAACATGACACAATCGAAAATGACTGGGGAGAGGGATCACCTCAACCTTGGGATCGCTACTGGTGCATAGATGCTAATGTGCTGTACACAAATTGTGTTTCTCTGTAATAATATGGAAGCTCTGTAAGGTAATGGGCAAGTGAATGCTGCAAACAGAAATAACACTGAGGTTCCGTGTGCTTCAGGTCTTGGTCTTTGCGTTTCATGTGACTGTGGCAGTTTGTGGTTAGCAAAAAAATACTACGCAAAGAAAAAGAAGCGTTGTCATTCTTTTCTTTATCCTTTACAATGCAAAAAAAGAAAGTATAGGAACCACCCTGGTGGGATGAAAATTTTTAATAATGAACAAACAAAACAATGAAACAGTTTAAAGAGGAAAAATTGGCTGTGAGATGCATGCCTCAATTCATGAGAGGCAAAAAAGAAAAAAATGTACAGTGAAGATCCAGAAGTCAATAGCGGCTATGGCAGTTTATGGTTAGTAAGAAATACTGCGCAAAGAAAAAGAAGTGACTTGTTCTTTTTTCTATTGTTAACAAATCTAAAAAGGCTTGAAACTACCCTGGTACCACCAGGGTAGTACCACCGTACCAAGCGTGAGCGCTTTACCACGTTGCGAATATGATGCCACATGAGGAAGGACCCGGAAACAGAAACAAGCGGAGCCAGCAGTCGAGCCAGTTTTCGCTTTGCTCTCAAGGTCCATCTCAATAGGTTGCGAAGCTTGGAACGAAAAGCGTGCCAAGACCTATCGCCAGAGATATCAGTTAGTAGTGCACGATTGAAGTGCGGCAAGGTGAGGGGATGGGGGCAAACACTGAAACTAGAAAACATATGTGAAAAAAAAGTTCAAATATTTTGAATCAGAATACTGTCTTTG
Source organism: Dermacentor albipictus (assembly GCF_038994185.2). Classification (NCBI taxonomy): domain Eukaryota; kingdom Metazoa; phylum Arthropoda; class Arachnida; order Ixodida; family Ixodidae; genus Dermacentor; species Dermacentor albipictus. The sequence goes on from NW_027225565.1 coordinate 14,130,555, forward strand.
GAACTCTGGAACTTGGAACTTTGGAATGTGTCGGCGAGTCTATAGAAAATTAAGAAAAGTAAAGATGGAAAGAAAGAGCTAAAATAAAAAAAGAAACAAAAACTGAGGGACAAATTGAAGTCACCGCAGTAAAATCGGGAGGGGGCAGGTGTACGTGGGAAAAGAGCTCGACTGGTTGGTATATGCGAATTAGGGCTGAATAGAATGTGAAATCCATTTGTAAGCGAGAAGCAAGGAAGAAATGGAAAAGGACAAATAGGTACGTGACGTTAATAATCGAGGTTAGATGGCGGCATGGCGCGTGTTATGGATTTAATGATATAAGAATTTCTTGTGTAAGTTACAGGTTTTAGCGATTCTAAGCTGCCACGTCCCGAATTTATTCCTGTCCAGGGTAGACAATTAAACTTGTGTGAGGGGAGATTCGGCATATTCCCTATTGAAGTGGAACGGAAATTAGTTCGTCATAAATAGATTCTGGATTCATTGAATGTATGGCCATGTTCATTCAAGTGGTTGGCTACTGCTTTATATAAATTTTGTATCTGCGCGATGGCCATGGAGTCTTGTATGAACTCGTTGTCTAGTCTCCTATATCTATTGTACATCACAATTAGGCACATTCTGGTCAGCAGACTAGGTTGCTTGACGTGCAGGTGAAACTCGAAGCTACCTTGCCAAGATACTCCAACGCTGTACCTATTATGCTGTACGCTGTATTACGCTGTACCGCTATTATGTTAGATTCGATATGTTTGCATGTAAAGCTCTTGGGGCGGCCACAGGCACCTTATGTTCGCTTCGTCTTTGTCCTTATTCTAAAAAAAATTACATTATGGGGTTTTACGTGCCAAAACCACTTTCTGATTGTGAGGCACGCCGTCGTGGAGGACTCCGGAAATTTCGACCACCTGGGGATCTTTAACGTGCACCTAAATCTAAGTACACGGGTGTCGCATTTCGCCCCTATCGAAATGTGGCCGCCATGGCCGGGATTCGATCCCGCGACCTCGTGCTCAGTAGCCCAACACCATAGCCACTGAGCAACCACGGCGGGTTGTCCTTATTCTGGCCTGGCACGTACATGAATGTCCTCGATATTATTGTTGCGTCTATAGGGTATCTGTGGCAGGGGGGGGGGGGGGGGGGGGGTAAGTTTCTCGTTGCTTGCGTGAATTGAGCTTGTAGAGTGTAATCACGGCTTGCAGGATGTATACGGTCACAACGAAGCACTTCTACGAGATATCAAGTTGTTTTAAGAGGAAGCTTTAGCTCGGGTCCAACTCCGACGCGGCCTATTCAAATACATGTAAAAACGCAAAAACGTTTTTCTGAGATAACTCCTGGACCGATTTTAATGAAATTTGTTGCATTTGGAAGATAAAGTTAAATTCTAGTGTCTGTCTGAAGCGGAATTTTGATTTAGGGCTTGAATTTTGTTAAAAAGATTTTCAAAAATTCAGAAGTTTGAAAAAAATAGAAGCACGATGTTTACAAACTAATAGCTCTGCATCAAGAACAGATATCGCGGTTCTATAAACGGCATCTATTAGATCATTGAAAGCGGACAAATTGCATATGTTATTTTACATCTTACGTGAATTTGTTACGTTGTTTACGAGGGTTCTGCAAAAGTTGTAACTACATAATAAATTTTTTCAGATTCATGTGTAAGATTTCAAATTTGTCCGCTTTAGATGTGCTATTAGGTACAATTCACAGAATTGCGATATTATTTTTTCTTGCTGAGTTACAGAGTTGTAAACTTGATAGTTTCGTTTTCTCAAAATTTGCGATTTTTGACAAATTTTAATAAGAAATTGACGACCTAAATCAAAAATTCGAAACCAACAGTCACTAGAGTAAGTTTTTCTTTTAAATGCCACAAACCCCGTTAAATTTGGTGCAGTGGTTGCCGAGAAAAACGAATTCTCCTTTTACATGTATTTAGATAGGAGCACCCGAGCTAAAGCTACCTCTTAAGATTTGTTAGCGGTTGAAACGGGTTCAAAGTAAAAAAAATACGCATACCTGTATCTTACTTGACTTGTCATTGCTCGCATGGATGCGTTTGTCACATCAGACTAAGAGTTTATAGCTTTAATTGGAGAGCATGCTGACTAAAAAGTTGCGACATCCGAGTGAATAAAAACTGCCCCTTTAAGCTGGCAGAGGTTTTACTAGGATAAAAGAAGAAGTAAAAATTTGGTACGTACATGGAGAGCATACCATATAGGGAAGCTGCAGATTATTTGAATTTAAAAGTCTCACTACTGTCATCAGCTTAGTTTGCGGTAGTGAACAAATATTTTCGGTAAGCATACAAGAGCCAAAAATAACCAAAATATTAAATGCATTGAAAAAAATTTACAGGAAATAGATTTTCCTATGCATACAATGTGGCTTTATGTTTTCGTAAAAGCCCCTAAAATTATTATCTGTCGAAGGCAACCTGGCTGAAGAACGTAAAATAATAGCAGAGATTGCTTTTGAGTTAAAAAAAAAAACAGTCCCTACTTCTTGAATGGTTCCTTATGATAGGTGTTTTCTTCTATTCAAAGAATAGGGACACCAATAGGATGGTTAATTAAAAGTAGTTTTCTATCACACTCCGAAAAACGGTTCCACAAAGCACTTGTCTATCTAAACGAGGGGTCAAGAATTATGTGCGCATATTTGAAGATTCTAGTTACGCAAAACAGGCACTCGTAGCCCATCAAGGTTTGTCTTGAAATGAGTTAAGCTACGTTCGCGAAAAACAGTTTTTCAAACAGTGAGCACTGACTAGGACCTTCACTGTACTTCGAGATTGAACAAATACAAAATTCTGGCGATGTCTTGTCTCGTAATTTCTAAAAAGCAGCATTTTACTCCGCCGTATCAAGCGTCAAAAGGAGCCGGTCTCTGCACATGATGTGTTTAGTTAGTTGCTCACGCCTGTGAAAGAATGTCAGCATCGTTTCTCTGCAAGGTTTCTCTTTAGCGTTATTATACGAAAGCCGCGGGTGATTGACCTAACCTGCGTATTAGTCGGAGTATTACGGCTGTTCACCGCTATGCGTAATGACGTGTGGGATCAGTTGAACTAAGTCTCCAAATGAATTTCCACAGAAGTAGCACTTATAACTCTGACACAGATGTTCAAGCGTTTCTTTCTCTGCGAAACTAAATCCACAACGCATACACTCATAGTGTCTTATCCCCGTGCATGGTTTGGCGGTGATGACTGAGACCTAAGTTGTCCATACAGGATAGATTACATATATCGCAAACGGAAGCTCCGTATCTACAATGCAACTTGAGATGACGCTTGAGACTTCCTTTTGTTTTGAATGTTGCAGTACAGCTATGGCAGACATGGGGTCTCTCGTCCGAGTGAGTGAGCTGGTGTCTACGAAGACTCAACAAGTGCGAAAATGATTTACCGCATATTTCGCATTTGTAGGGTTTCTCGTCTGTATGGGTGTGTTTATGGATACTTAGGTGATCAGAACGCCGAAACGATTTGCCACATATTTCGCATTTGTGCGGTCTCTCGTCTGTGTGCGTGCGGTAATGTCGAACTAGCTGATGAGCCAGGTGGAACAGTTTACCGCAGCTTTCGCATTTGTGGTTTTCGGCAGTACGGTTACGGCAGCGTTCTACAAACTTCGACTCCTTCACAGATGATTGATCGCGTGCTTTACAAATGTGGGCTCTGTCGCCTGTGTGTTCGTTGGGGTACCCGTGTGAGGCATCCCGTCCGCTGGAAACATTGCCAGAGTAACCGCACAACTCTTGCAGTTCTCTTCCTCCGCTTCCAATAGCATTCCTGCAAGTAGACGGACAAAGGAGCTCAATATGGTGGACTCTTTCTACAGGACGAAGAACACACTTCTTGCCAATCCAGAGGTCGACTAACTAAATCGCGCGTTCATGATAAGGTGACTTGCTGAACCTGAGCGCTAACTTGCTGCATTTCATCTTTGCGCTCTATTTGGGCTCTAGTTTGGCATAAATTGAACACGGCTGCTTTTGATTGCTGGTGTTGCTAAACTTGAAGATGAGAACCATCGTCGTTCAAGTTGCAAGCAATACAAAACCATGCTTTTTTAATGCATCATGCAAAACCTACATAAAACAAGTGCAGGTGAGCGGAAATGCCTGGCAATGAATGTTAGATAAGGAACTAAGCCGGTCAAGACATTCAAAATACACGTGCGTCTTCAACACGATCAGATGCAGCATTCAGGGAAAACTCCTGAAATGTGCCCCTGGAAGTGAGACATTTGGCAAGGAAAATGACTGTTTTGCGTCAGCTAAAATGTGTCCACGTTTTTAGGACGCCTTTTATTTTAAGAACAGTAAAAAAAGTACTGCAGCATGATACACTTCTCTAACATGTGAAGGCGAAAGCTTACTGGACCCATGGTAGTGCATTAAGGTGGGATCGGAGGGATCAGCCTTTTTGTAAGACATAACGAGCCGCCGTGTGAAGAAAATGTATGGCGCAGTAAAGGTCGACCTTTTCAACCACACATGCTTGAACCTAATCCAATACCTTAAGGTTCTCTCGTTCATTCAGCAATTATCACTTTCTGTCTTTGTTTCGTTCTTTCTTTTCTTTGTTCTTGTCTTGTTTGTTCTGTCGTTCTGCAAAGCGGCACTATTCGGGTTATTCCTGACAAGAATAGGCAGATTGACTCCTTGTCAGATATCATACGTCTTAGTTCAATCCCTACGTATCGAATAGGAAGAAAACATTTCCGGGTTCAAATATTTCTGCAGTATTTGTATCAAGTCATTTAACATTCCACTCGCATTCGAACATTAGACTGTTCCAGCCGAAGCCATGGAGCTGCGGACGCGCAGATAATGTCTTCGCCCGTGTGCAGTGAGCATCAATACCACAAATATTTCTGCTTTTTGACGTACAATGGATGAAATACGCTGCCGGAGAAGTTTCCCTTTTTGCTTATTCATCTCGTTGTGCAAATATGCTTTACAACTTTACGACGTTCATTGCAATCAACGTCGACGTAAAACAAATAACCTGTATTTCTCACTTTTGTCCATGGGCGACAACATTTTTCTTAGTCAGTTAATTATGCCTGCAAGTGTTGAGCCAAGTCATTGTTGGTATGACATCTTTTGTAACTTTTAGGGAAGAAAAAAATAAAACGGCCCGTTGAGCAAAGATGCCAGCCCCTAGTGTGTCTTCGCTCGTCTGTTGCTCTTTTGAAATATGTGCCCTAAGCTCTATATGAACAATGTGCGCTATTGTTGCGGTAATCTGCTCTTTATTTGTTTTCCATATATTTATTCTTGTTACCGTTGCTAACACGAGTCATGCAACCTCATGGTGTGGTTCTACTCGTGTGGTGTTAACATGCACGTCGTTTCTAATCATAGCAGCTTGGCCAGTATGGAGAGCAGATTATGTAATGAACTACTTACAGCTAGCTAAACAAATACATAAATAAATGTTAGGACAAGTGACGAACAAGCCACGACAGCGAAAGTGCTGTTTTCGGATAACCCATGTAAGTCTAAGCAGAATTCTTTATGGTATTCCGCGCGACAACTCTATCAAGCATAATTGTGATTTATGTTTTATTCCATGACAAACTTCTCAAATATCTAAGTTTCAGAAGAACAGAATAATAAAATGTAAGAATTTGACTTGCCTAAAAATATACCTACCGAAATCCTATTAACTGCATCTCTTGCAGAATGTACCAAATGGTACAAGTATGTACCACTGAGATAGCGTATTTTAGAGTGCTGTCCTACACACATATTTAGTGCACTTTACCTTTGTTATTGTTGATAGAATCCGGGCATTGCTTTTATTGCTGATTTGAAAAGATGTAATTCTGACGCTTGATTTTCTCACTTTTTACTTAAGTATATGACCTCAGTCAAAAACGCAATTTCTCCAAATACGCTAATAGTGCATTTATTTATATTCCGCAAACTTCAACTTCCTCTTAAGTAGTTACTCAATGCTGGTGCAGTGTGTTGGTGAGGAAACCGATTTCTCCTTTCCCATGTATCTAGGTAGTAGATCCCGAGCTAAAGCTTCCTGTTTACGCCAGCGCAATAGTGTGCGAACAGCAGCTGATGTTCAGAATTTGAATTGTTAGAATTTCGATCGATCTCAAAAATTCGTGAGTGCAAGCATAACTAAGCCATAGACAGAATTCCCCCTCGCCTCAGTGAGTAGCTCTATCGAAAGGAGTCGATGGAAAAGTTTGGCTCACCTAGCATCGTTTCCCAACATGTCCGACGCTTCATCCATGTCCGCGTAGCTTGTGCTGGCCACTGCGACATCCACGCGGCTGCTGCTGCTGTAAACCGGCAGTCGGAATCTGGTGCTTCCGTCTTCAGTATTGTCTGTGTGCCCTGAAGGCAGAGGCGCCAATTCCCCACTGTGCGACAAGTCACGAGGCTGGAGCATTCCACGATATGAACGCGCAGGAATAAAGAAAAAACCCCGACAGCTCTGCTGCCCTCTGAAGTGATCCTCATAGCTTAAGCAACAAACGCCTGAAAACACAACATAGTTTGGACGACGAAGACAAACATGTGTTTTGGGAGTTGTCCAATGTTTTATTCCGGGGTCATTTCTCCCTAAACCGGCGCTTGGTTGATATTAAATTAAATTATGGGGTTTTACGTGCCAAAACCACTTTCTGATTATGAGGCACGCCGTAGTGGAGGACTCCGGAAATTTTGACCACCTGGGGTTCTTTGACGTGCACCTAAATCGAAGTACACGGGTGTTTTCGCATTTCGCCTCTATCGAAATGCGGCCGCCGCGGCCGGGATTCGATCCCGCGACCTCGTGCTCAGCAGCCCAACACCATAGCCAGTGAGCAACCACGGCGGGTGCTTGGTTGATATTGAAATACCTGATGTTTGTTTGCTCGCTTCTTGTAGCGCTTTGATAATGAGATGGCTCTGTGATAATCTACTCGGCATGAGACGTCGGTGCTGCATCTGATACAAGCCAATATAATATGCATGCAGGAACTAATAGCTACACACTAGCGGGGTGCTAATAAACATGTTAACGACGGTGAGTCACAGGTATTCGACGCTCATTCTCAAAGATTTCCTCACTTAATGCGGTAGCTTTTCGAAGATCATTCGCTCTTTTGTGTAATTATGGTCTGTTGGCTACAGTACCGGGCTGCTGTGCCCGAGACCACTATTGTGATTGTGTCATCGTGCACGCAATAATTTTTGTTTTCATTTGAACAACGCTAGATAAGAATGTACATATCTTGCCTGCCTACCCACTTACCCATCTAACGCAAAGTGCTTATAGTCGGCAACAAACCAAGCGTAAACGAATATATGTACGCAGTCAAGCTCAAACACAAGTTTCATGAATGCTCAAATGATATTGCGCAACAAAAAACGACACGGACGTGAGAGGACGACACACCAAGCGCAAGCTTTCAACTAAGTTTATTGTACCACTGAAACCGATTAAATACACGTGAAGCAGTGTAGACCGCGCATGCGCTTACATGAAAATGAACTGCGCATTCATGCAACACAGTTACAGGTCATGTGGTGCCGCGTCCAAGAAACTTGGTTCTTTTTCTGTGAGAGCCAGATAAGGGAAGCTAACAAACTTATAACCCAATTTGGGATCATCTGCACTTCAGATATTTATCGGATGAGCTGCGTACTGCCACGGGAAACAGTCGTGCATTGGTCCTCAAGAGGTTTGCAGCCATGATCGCGACAATGAATTGCCAGGAAACCACTGGAGCCATTTTTTTTACATTATTGCTGTGTTCGCGGAGCCGATCATTGAGGCAACGCCCAGTTTGTCCGATATATTGCTTCCCACATGAAAGCGGGAGGTTGTAAACCACCCGGTGGACACACTCGACGAACTTTTTGCGGTGATGCTTTCTGCACTTATCGGAAGGAACGGCATTTGGAACCGTCAACCTGCAAAGCCTGCCGAGCTTGTTGGGGGCAGAGAAAACAACTCTTACATTCGCCCTTGGGCCATCTTTTTGAAGTTATGGGATATGCCGTGCATGTAAAGTATAATACTTACTTTAGGACGTATGCCGGGAGGGGCATCGGCAACTGACTTCTGCGTGCTGGAACGCGCTTCTCTTAAAATACGTTCCGGGACAGACACTAGCACCACCCTAGGGTATTCAGCCAAGGAAAAACGTCGAGTTTGCTTTTCAAAGCTTACGTCCACTTGATGACAGCAATACTTGCTAAGGGCATTCTTGAAGCACAAACTAAGCTTAGAATGTGTGGAAGAATACGGTAGAAGTGGCTTGTTGGCTCGCGGCTCCTACGACCAACACGTGTGGCTCTCCTGAAAGCTTAGCCGAAGATCAAGAAAACGAAGAGACCTGTCTACCGGTAACTTGCCCGGAATTCTGCTCTCATTAAGTTCATGAATGCGCCATCCAATTTAGTTCGCTGACTTCCGTGACTTCAATCACCATTGCGCATTTAAAGTAGCTATTTTCACCGTACGTAAGTTTCTGTGCCGTTGGTGGTATGTTGAAACCTGGACGTCTTGGGAAATTTAATCAGTGATTCTCAGATTAGATGCCAGGCAAACTTAATATTTACCTTAAAATGGCGAGCTCTTTTTCTTCGATTACCTTTACATTTTCATTAGCAGAGCGAGTTCACTAAGGTGCGAGCGGATTCCAGCCATCTTGGCTTTCAGATGATAAAGGCGTTTATGCTTGGGTCTTGCGGGCGGAGCTTGCACTCCAGTCTTAGGTTGTCACCAACTATTGAATGAGGCAAATAATTCTTAGCAATAAAATACTTTAACCGAAGCAAGAAACGTTTAGATCACCCGAATACCTAAAAGGCACACGAACGACATTTCCTCCACCACACCTGAGCCAGCGGCGATATTATTTAACATCGAGGACACTGTAAACGTCCCTTGGTGGTCATAATTAATCCGGAGTCCCCCACAACGGCGTGCATCATGATGAAATCGTCGTTTGACACGTAAAACCCCAGAACTCATTCATTCATGCTGTTTATATGCGTAGTGCTCCATAGCAAACGTTACAATCCTCAATCACCTTGAAGGCGAGGTGTGGTATACTAATGGCTGAAAGCTCTCCCGCACCTACCGGAGACGCTGGATGTGCCATCAGCCGTGTGGTATTGCGTGTTCGATTGCTCAACGCTGGTAGGCCGGGTCAGGAAATCTGAATTACAAGACAGATATTCACATGAACAGTAAGACCTGAGGTGGTTAACAGTGGTACAAAGATTGTAGCTGAAGCCAATATTTAGAAAAGGGGTCGCAACTGACGAGGACAGGTGCCCTTGTGGAAATGTTTACGTCCAGAATCCTTCAGGCAAACAGAGATATTGCATTGAGGCTATATACTGCGATCCCCGAGATTGAAATGAGAAAGGTCTTGGGCTAAAACGGAAGGTGGTAACTGTTATGTCTATAGCATGATATTACAACTGTAATAAAATGAAATTATTAGAATAATAATAAGGACCTCCAATGTGCGCGATGAATAACATGGCATGATGGGGAGGACTGGCAGAGGAGACTACAGGTGCTTGTCCTATTGGCGGCGAGGAGTTACGGAGTCGCCATCTATCGGAAGCGCCTCGCTGGCGTAGTATGAGGGATCACGTGGCGCGCTCCTCATAGGTTTTGCTGCCAGCGCTCACTGAAAACACCACGCGCGAGCTCTCCCGGACATTTCTGTAAGTACTTTCGAAACGAGAGAAGTTTCTTACTGTGTAAATAATAATCTTGGGCAAACTGAAAGCACACAGTCGTTTACAGACGCTATCTCTTTACCGAATACGTACAGCGAACGCCACTGCGCGCGGTCGCCGCGATGTAGTCTCCCGAACCTGCTTCTTGCGTGAAAGGTAGGTAAACGCTGGGAGCAAACTATGTGAAATATGTTCTTATAGTGTTTGTATAACTAAATGGAGTGTAATAGAACGAAGCCTCAATGCAGCGATCGCGCAGATTCGCAGCGACCGACTGCGCGTCTGCATGCTTGTCCGCGCACTGTTTCGCTTTCTCCGCGCGCGAGTTTTCGCACCGTGCCATGAGCTTTAGGCCGCAGAATGAGCATTTGAGCATTTGACAGTATACAAGCAACCATTGTTGCGTGGGCGCTATCAGAGCTGTTCAAAAATAATTTCATTGTAGAGACTTCGACGCCTACGGGGACTGTGATGTGCCGTCGCGACGATTCAATCTTTTTTTTTCTTCTAAATTCTTCGACCTTTCAATACTTTTTCTCGAGTTGCGTCGCACTGTATGTTTATCGGTGTTCTCAGCGTGCAATTTCCCGCTGCTCTTTTCTTTTAATCCACTGCATTAATTCATAATACAAACATGACCATATGCCATGCTTTTTTTAAATGTGCTTCTTACCGCTGCCTTTCCACTCCACTGAACTTGCCAGTATCTATAGCATCGACAAGTTCATAGACCAAACCATCATGACATTAGTCGGGCAGCGGACTCGGGCGAGCGTCTCAGTGCGCGTTTTCAGAACATCGCAGACCGGGCGCCGTAGCAGAAATCTTCCTCGCGTCTGTGCTTGCTGCATACCCGAGTTGTAGCCGATGACTGTTTGCCGGTTTTATGTTTCGCGAGCCAAGCTTCACGCAGCATCTTGACCTGCGGCTACGTGTGAATAAGGCTGATGCCGGCCTCCGTTACGTGCGTCCGGCCCTGCGGCACCGAGCAGTAGCCTACCATGTTGCGCGCCTTCAAAGGCAGCCACTACCTATTGTAGTGCTTTCAAGCGTTGTAAAGGAGACACTCGAAGCGGGAAAATTTCGCCACTAAATGAGGACCGCAGCGTACGAGGGAATTTAAACTCGTTTTCAGCTCGCTTCGGCGCGCCCGAAGCAGCCGACGCGGCCTCTATGTCCACGTGATCCCTCCTAGCACGTCACGCCGACGGTGGCGCCAGCTTTTCCAGTGGTGGAGCTCGAGGCCAATATAGCGAACATTCGCTGATGCCCTCGCCGTTACACGTGATATCCCTAGCACAGTCCAAGGGAGGCGGAAGCCATTGCGTAGCAAGGCGCCCACATTCTCTGCATGGGAGGCTAAATTTAAAAGAATGTACGTATACTTTGAGATCATTAACAATAGGGAAGGCTTATTTACGAGAAAAAAAAAAAAGAAATGGCAACATTACGCAATACACTACGTGGCATTTTCACATATTTCATGTTATTTTTCTGCTCTATATGAGGCTCAGCAACTGCTTAACTTAGGGCTAAGAAAAAATTTTCGTCTTTTCGCTTCTGAAACGTATGGTGCAGGTGAAACGTTAAAATATAAAAACTAAATGCTGCCGTTTTATGTACGAAAACCACGATCTGATTAGGAGGCAAGCCGTAGTGTGGAAGTACCAATTTCGACCACATTTCTTACTGCCTGCGTACCAACGTTATACCGCCCAGGTTAAAATATGGGGTTTTACGTGCCAAACCACTTTCTGATTATAAGGCACGCCGTAGTGGAGGACTCCGGAAATTTCGGCCACCTGGGGTTCTTTAACGTGCACCTAAATTAAGTACACGGGTGTTTTCGCCCCCATCAAAATGCGGCCGCCGTGGCCGGGATTCGATCCCGCGACCTCCCATGCTCAGCAGCCCAACACCATAGCCACGGAGCAAACACGGCGGGTACCGGTCAGGCAAACATTGACATGCTCTGTTTCATTTTAAGCGCTTTCTCTCAGATGAATATCTTGCTCCTCACTATCTTGATACGTTCCACAAGGGGGATTGAGTAAGCAGGTAGCCAACCAGAAAGTGTGCGTTCACGTGTAACAGGAGCGCAACATGCTGGCTAACTTTTTTTTTACTGTGTACATGGCCAGTCGCGCTCTCGGAACTGTTACGTATGTCAACACCAGAGCCTCCTGCCGAATGCTCCAAGCTGCTGATGTAGTGCCTCCGTCAGGCATCGCGAGAAGCCCTCCCCCAGCAGGGATTATTGAGTACAGGCGTGGCTGTTCCACGGGTTGCCATCCCCGCTAGGTATGAGTTGCTTTTCGATGAAATTTTTGTAAATTCGGGCTTACCTGGCGCCGTCCTTTAAAATGGACGTTGCTTGCTCTATACCAGGGCGACTTGTGCTGGGCCTTCTATGATCGATACTAGTGCTGGACCCCAGAAGCAGGGAACGTGTGCTTGCATTTTCAGTGACACCTGTATGGCACGAAAGTACAGCAAAGGTGTTCATTCGCCGCAGTGAGAGGGGAATTCATATGAAATGAATATTTCATTCTGACACATGGTGCGAGGCGAACAACATATAATGGTACGGGAACCATATTGCAGTGCTGCCGTACGCGGTGCTTTTTATTTCTGAAACTCCGTCTTAATTGCTCGCAAGAACTTCACGGCCTTGAGGGAGCCGAGCAGGATCAAAATTATTACGCTCTATTTCATAGCACGGACGGAAGAGGATAGTTTTCGAAGGGAAAAACGAAAGGTCGGCTTTTTGCGCAGAAAACTCTTGGCCGAATATATTTACTGCATTATCAAGTAATAAGCGCATTAAACAGGTGAAGTTCTTGCTATTTAATTAACTATTATAACGAGCAGGCGACAGAGCACGTTGCAGACGAAGAAAAATAAAAAAAAAATTAGAGGACACATTTCAACCAAGGGATTATAATTTTTTTGAGTGAAGCATGCCCAAAAGTTATCGCCTTCCTAAGACACATACATGCGCCGGTCATCGATGTACTCGGCTTTCAGAAACTGGTTATCAGAAGCCCATTTAGTGACTTTTGTAGCTGATTTTCCTAAGCACAGGCTGTAAGCAGTGCGTGTTTAGCAGCTCACTACGAAAGCGCGAACGGCTTCCTTACGTCCCGGTGTAGGCAGGATATAGACTATCATACGACGGTAAAAAAGATTGCGCAATGCGCATGTGTAAGAGTTATGTTGCAGACACCAGTTTAGATTGGAAAGCATTACAGAAGTGTTCATTCACAGGACAATGTCACTAAACTGTGCAACAGAAAGCATCACAGCGTGTTAAAAGGGCTTACTCTATAGTCAACGCTGCAAAGATTGTAGTTAGGGGCACATCTTCCCTAACCGCGCAGGAATTGCCTGAAAAAAAAAATTTTGACGCTAGACATTGAGAACGCCAATGGGTGCGGCTGAACCCTTCTCCTCGGGACCACCAATTACCTTTGTGCAATTCGCATTAAAGCAATGCAGGGACATGCCATATTGCTGAATGAATACACCTTGATTTAAAAGATGAAGCAGTGTGGAGAGGGGGGGGGGGTGTTGATTAAGAATGTTAGTCGGCTTATTACACCCACACGGCACAGTCTACACCTTCAGACACCACAGAGTAAATTTTATTAAGCGCGGCTTCTCAACCGCCGCACTAAAATGTGAAGTTTTAGCATGTCTGACATGGAATGAACTATAGTGCTCTTGCATAGGCGTATATTTAGGGTGCTCATTTATTTTCCAACATTCTTACTTTTATTGGTAGCACCGTTAAAATCGCTACCTGTATCAGTCAGACCTGTGCAGGGTACTGGAACGATACTGGAAGAACGAAAATTGCATGAAGTATTCAAAGAATGCTAATCATCTCAGAAAAAAAAAGTACATTCTGCACGGAGGGCCAGCGTTTCAGCATGGGGTAGATTTTCTTGTCAGCAAAGAACTATAAATTGGAGGTAGTGGCACACTCAGCGGAAATCATAGGGTGCTATGGATCTTTCAAACCGATTAAAGTTCCTGAGAGTTTCGGAACCACATAATTTGGTTAGTAGGTAAAGATCTATAGTAACTTAGCACTGATAACTAGCCAACAATGTTGGGCCTCTTTGCGTTACATTTTCATTAAATTTGTAATATTTATGCTGCTGCCGTTGCTTGGCCTCCTTGGCAGAAAGGAACCAAGAGTTTCATTATCAATTGCTTTGGTTTGCCCCAAATCGTATGTTGTAACTGCTGCATTCGGCCGCACCGGGATATGTGAGCTGCTCGTAACATGTTATAGGTGAGCAATGCTGTCCCTTCGCCGAAAACGTCACAGTAGCGTAGTGATCCTCCAGTATAGGCATCTGAAACGCCACCCTGACTGCAGATCAAATTATGCATTCGCATGAAAACATTTCTTTGTCTGATAAATCTAATAGCTTCAAGGGAAAATTATTATGATGGTAGCACGACAAACCCACCAAGAGTTCCTTTGGCAAATAACGTGGTATACCAACCGTCGCGCACTAATTGAAATTACGAGTGGCTAAATGATCAGGGCATGCAATGTATTAGGTTCTGGGCTTCTGACACGATATGCTAGGAGCGTGCCCCTGCAGTTCAGCAATAAGAGACTTCGTTCAGAAACTCGAAGTGCATAGCTTTTGTACTAACTTCTATGTATTCATATCAGCCCGAATTTATTACTATGAGCAGTGATAAGGTAGCTCATGTCAGAAACGGACTTGGTGCCGCTGCTAACGCGCCTCCTTATACGCAATGCACAGCTGTCACAATGTACGTAGGGGCTATCTCCCATGTCTGTAGTAAAGGCAAATGGCCATCGCCTAATTACCGTCGAGGTTGTAAGTCCGGTCGGTTATTGGCCTGCGCGGCGTGATCCATTGGTAAGGCCAGGCATCGTCAGAAATGCTGCAAATAATAAAACTATTCGTGTCAGACATGTGCAGTTGAGAAACGCTAATAGCAACGTTTCATTCTCACCAAAGGCACACTGTGCTGACTGGCATAGCACGAACTAAATCCGGGGCAATGTCTGGTGCAGGGCCATAATCCACCATAGACGAAACGGTGCCTACCTTGACTCGCACGAACATTGTCAGCATAACTGCTAGAGTAGTTACAACGGGTATGATGCTTCCGTACGTTGTTCGCTATATAAAATGCGTGCTCCGCTTGCCATAGTGACAGAATTGTAACAATATTTTCGGAATAAAATCTTTTCCTCTGTGGAACATTTTTATGCATTCATAAAACAGGTTAAAATATAAAAAATGGCTGTGGCTTAGGTAAGGTTAAGCCCAGGATGCGAAGCATACTAGCCTTTATTTTAGTTGTTGAACCACTGTTTAGCCTGGTGAACTGCTGTTGCTTGGCTATATTTGGTTCGGCTAGACGAAGAAACAACTCATGCATTACTGCTTCGCCTTCAAGAGTGGAACGCGACAGCGTTCCCGTCGACCCGCCAAGGGGTGTAAGACAATGGGCTACAGGGCAGCGACTACGCGCCCCGCATTGGACGCGGTGAGCGTCGAGCAAAGCAGCGTTCGGCGCGGCAGCGAAATGTGCGCCTGAGCAAGAGACGCACGCCTTAGAAACAGCTCGTTTCTAAGGCAACACCGCATTCACTAGAGACGCTTTTGTACCGCTTTGAAGCATCGTACTCGTGGCTCAGTGGTAGCGTCTCCGTCCCACACTCCGGAGACCCTGGTTCGATTCCCACCCAGCCCGTCTTGCAAGAGTTGAGCCAAAGCCACTTCTCCTCTGTCGTGACGTCACGGTGTCACGTGGTTTCATGGCGACACCGCCGCGCCTGAGGAGCTGGGTTGAGCTCTCGTAATATGCTTCGCATAAAATGACACTGCATGTGGTTTCTGCAACTATAATGCGAGGCTGCGCTCATGTGAGAAAAACACCCCTTTGTACTTGCCTGTTGTCATTTGGCGTCGCCGTGGTGAGTGTGACGCTTTCACGTTAAGTACATTCATCTCTCATGGATCCTGGTGCTAATAATGAAAGAATGAATGTGTGGTGTTTATTGGTGCAAGGGCCAGGTATGGCCAAATAGCGCCAAGCCAGTGTTGACGAGTTTGCAGTGGAGTTATGAATCTGGAGTTATAGTTGTGTTAATTCGAGTTAATGTGGAGTTAATAGCTTTGTCTTATCAGTACTCACCTACGGGGCAGAAACCTGGAGGCTTACGAAAAGGGTTCTACGTAAATTGAGGACGACGCAACGAGCTATGGAAAGAAGGATGATGGGTGTAACGTTAAGGGATAAGAAAAAAAGCAGATTGGGTGAGGGAACAAACGCGAGTTAACGACATCTTAGTTGAAATCAAGAAAAAGAAATGGGCATGGGCAGGACATGTAATGAGGAGGGAAGATAACCGATGGTCATTAAGGGTTACGGACTGGATTCCAAGGAAAGGGAAGCTTAGCAGGGGGCGGCAGAAAGTTAGGTGGGCGGATGAGATTAAGAAGTTTCCAGGGATGACATGGCCACAATTAGTACATGACCGGGGTTGTTGGAAAAGTATGCGAGAGGCCTTTGCCCTGCAGTGGGCGTAACCAGGCTGATGATGATATGAATTCTATGAAGTTGATGTGAGGTGGCTGTAAAACGGCCTAAAACAGTCGCTGTAAAGTGCGTAAAATCTACATGCAATAAGATTATGGCGATGACAAAAGACGTACTATGAGCATACCGGTGCTATGAGGAACATATCTTACTTTAGGTAGTATTTGAAAATATGTGCATAAGTGACTTGCCCTATACGCTAAAGAGATTTCTCCCTCGTAGCCCAATCTAAATTTGAACAATTCAGAATGAAAGGATAAATTCGAATGAACTGAGGAACAACATTGGATGGAGTTCATAAATATTTCTCGGCAAGCGATGCTAAGTTTGCTTGTACTATACCACTCTCAGCTGCCTATCCGAGAATTTCTTGATGGAGACCATTTATTGTGAGAACATAATTTTAAAAAATGCACACGACGAAGAGGGTGAAGGCGAGAGTCTCCGCGCTCACGAGACATCCATGCAATTACTCGACATTTTCATTCGAAGGTATTGTTACTTCTTATTGCTTATTTCTTACCACTAAAGGTCGCGGGATCGAGGGCCATATTTGAAGCTACCTTAATCAAGTGTGCCTTAATCAACTTCGCCCTAATTAAGACCAAATGTCGTGGGTTTGCCTCCCACCAATAGTCGTGAGTTGGAGTGCCTTAATTACCTCAATATTATATACATGTGCTTTTTCTAGCATGATTAGCGACATCGATGTGGAAGAAGACAGCGTCTTCTGTACGATCACAAGGCGACGTTGAAAGAGATCTAAGGCTTTCGCCTTAAAAATTGCGACGAAAGATGCAATGCACAGCATAAGCGTAGGTGAAACGCGACGTGCTACTGCAATTGTACACTAATGGTATAGGATGCCGTGGAATACCATGACTTTGCACTTTTTTATCGCTGTTGTATGCAGTCGCCAAAGCTTGCTGTAACAAAAACAATTTGCAGGACTGTCATATAATTTTCAGTGCTAAAAGAACGCTGCACAAAACAAAACCAGAAGTGGCTTCATCGGCCAAACTACTCCGAGGGGGAAAAAGGTCAGCTTGCGCGACAGCGCGTTTTCTGTTTAATACGCATTGTTCCTCCTTAGGCAACACAGGCAAACGGACAAACCATCCTTTTAAAGCAACTTTTGCGTTTTCCTCCACCGAGCTTACGTATTCTAAAGAAAGTGTTTTGCGGAAAGTACATACCTGTTCACACTTTATTTTATGTGGCAAATTAGAGTATTTTTGTGCACTTTGACGTGTCGCCCAGAAAGTACTATCGTGAGCAATACGAGCGGGAACAGAGGACGCTTGTCAGATAGCCTCGAACCGGGCTATGGAGTATACGCGATGGCCGCCGTCGGAAACAAAGTGGAAAGGAGGACGCTGTTCTCGTCACTGTTGGCACTCCCACCGTGCATCTCCTCATACAAAGTGCAGAACTTCACACATCGCCAACGCCCCTTGATAAAGCTGTTTGATATTGCTGTTACTGATATCTTTGTGCATCGAAGCGGGGCCAATAGCGACACTGCTCCGATGCGTAAGCATTCTTGAGCTACTTCCCGGGGAAATCTGCCTGTCAATATGCGCTCCATAAGATACACATCACATACTTGGGGGTATATCTGAAAATATCTTACGCTAAACGCAGGAACGATCACCTAAGGGCTGCACTCTAAAAATATAAAAATCATGCAAGAAAAAAAGAACGACCAGCTTTAAGTCTCCGCGACACATAACTGCCTCACAGCTACCATTTTCGAAAAAAAAAAAGAAGCCGCAGTGGGAGTGCTAGCATTAAGCTCAAGAGCGTCCCACTAAAGGGAAGTAAGTAAAGTGAAGTGTAAGTAATCTAAATTTAGGTTGTAAAAAAACATTAAAAGCAGTAACAAATACTTTCTTTGGAAACACACCTCCAAGCAGCAAAAGTGTGTTTGGTTGCGCACTTGTAGTCCTTAAGGAACACATGCCAACGGAAGAACAATCGTTTTAAACCAAGTTTTGGCTTTTGCATGGCGCTTACTTTTTCATAAAGTAAAGGTGTAAGCCGGCAGTACCGACTTGGTCAAATTTTTTTTTGTTACTTGGGAAATGACAGTATTGCTGCGCACTTTGACCAGTTGTCTAGAAAACACTTATGGTTCGGCACACCAATTGTTCACCGCGGTTAAATCTAATTCCGAGGTTTTTCTTGCAAGAGCCACGACCTGTTAATACGCATACCAAATTTGGGGGTACTGCGCATAAGTTTTGACCATCGGGGCTTCTGTAACGAGCACCTAAATGCAAGTAATCACTAGCCTTTTTACAGTGCACTTTCACGAAATACGATGGTGCCATCCGGAATTTTACCCGGGACTTCGAGCTATAGCACGCCATCGCGTGTGGGCAGTGCAAGTATTATACATGAATGAAAAATGTTTTCTTCTGTAAGTACACGTTCGCTTCATGTTCTGAAATATGTTATCCTGAGCACTAAACAGCCGACTTTGCGCTGAACATGGCAATATCAACGCATCGCCCTTGCGTCGACGCGTCTTGATCTAAGAAAGCCTCCGATTTCAAAGCTCAAGCTCCCTGTCAGAAAGACCCGTTTGGGGTGGGAACAAATGTACAGATGTTAAAACCTATTATATGGGTCGTGTCGAAGGACAACAGTATTCAATGAAAAAATTGACAATGGTAAAGCTCACGTTGTGAAGGCGCCCACAGTAGTTGAAGCATCCTGGGTACCGTCACGGCTTGTACTTCGTGTTGCTTTGTCCTTTATGCTTAAATCAAGAGGCGTGTATTCGTTGCTTCTTTCTTCAGCCATGCCTGATGTTTCGATGTCCTATAACTGGCGTGTATTGTCGACTGCGCGTTGTTGAATCACCGCGCATGCGCACTAAATGTCAAGAAAAAACGGAATAAAACTTTTGTCACTTGGGGGTTTTGAATAAAATAATGACGCATATCTAGCAATACCTAGACGTTTGAGTCCGCCACTAGCTTGTTGCTAATGTAGAAATTTTTGAACGCCAGTAGAGGCGCCCCGATTAACCGTGCTATCTATCCGCCAAGTCATCGAACTAAACTAAACCTCTCCTAATACGACAAAAAATACATGTATCGGAAGACATCACTACTTTTCTTTCATGCTCCTCTCAAAGGGAAGTGTACATCTTCTTGGGAACAAATTGTCGCTCGTGTAAGAGCTCGTGTAAGCGCAGGAGGTGTACAAACTCCCACAGCTTTATGAAAATGGTTGCGGTACGAAAGGTTCCGCCGCTGCAAGAGCGAATGAATATTGAGAACAAATCGAGGAAACTTAAGACGACTATTGATTTCGAGCTTGTTCTACATTGTGGACGCTTCAATGTGCTTTTTGTATTTACTGTAGCTGTGCCAGTTGAAAATATACTATACTGAGCATCACCAGGTGATTTTAACACGCTAATGGTTCTGAAAACGTTAATTTATTGCGTAGGAAAGAGCGAAAAGTCTCGCCAACAAGGTGATCACAGCGCAAGAGCACGTGCAGCCTCTCAGAAGGACAACAGCCTACATACGGAATTCACTCATGTCACATATATAGCCCGCAGGTGCTCATTAGGTGATTCAAACGCAGTGGAGTAATTGATTTCTTCAAGAAAAGAGACAGGTGGTCCAGTTGGTGCTCGATAACTTCAGGCGAAGCGCAAAAAGGAACGTAGAACAAAAGTGGAGCGTTGTGTATTTGTTCACTTCTGTTGTCCTACGTGCCTTTCTGCGCGTTGCCTCAGGTAATTTATTTCTTGCTACTACCAGATCTCGGTTATAATTTCGGTTTTTCATAACTTTCGGAAACGGCAAACGGGACAGTATGTAGCCTTCGTAGAAGAATATGCGCTTCAAATGCTAAACGGGAGGGCATATATTTCCCTGTTTAGTATATTGAATGCTTTCTAAGTAAATCTGTCAACAAACAATAATATCAAGTACTAGCATAGCTGGACATTGGTCCCGTAATTACGTAATTCTCGTAAGTTAAATTTTTAATTCAATTTGCGCAACACCTTTCCCACTGCATGACACTTCCTTGTAAATACTTTTATTTATGCAATATCTTACTTGAGAAATGAATAATAACAGTGTTCCTACATGTTCGCCACAAAGTTTATGCATGCTAAGCGTGTTAAACACTGTTTATACAAACCAAGGGGAAAAAATTATTGGATATCAAGTAAAAACGCAGCACACTCAAACTTGGCGTTAAGATCACCTGCCCGAATCAACAAAAACATATATTGCGATGAACCTTCGCATTCGAAACTTTCCCCAGATTGCTCTTCAGCCTGCCACTGTGTCGCCTACTCTATGACTTACCTTTCTGATTCGACAATATTTTCCGTGCTTGGGTATCGACTAAGTATGCGCTGTGCTTTGTTGTGTTTCTGTCGCGCTTTGCTGCAATGCTCATTCCCCCAGGTCACAGGTCTTTTGCGTCTATTGCATTTCGTTCATCGAACGATAACTTTTAACACAAAAGCGTTAAGGGTGCCGTACGTATGACAGAAAATCCGGTGTCGGCGTCCTGCGCCGGCGCCCCCGAGAGCGAAAATTCTCGCATGTTATAGAGCATCGCACGTGCATTGAGAAGACGTGGGATCCTGCCCCACCATCGGCAAGTCCTATTTTCTTCATCTCCTTTCAATTTCATTAATTTGTAAGTTATTTATTTCAATTAGTGAGCTACAGTTTCAGGGATAGATTCTGGGTGTGTGCGTATGTTTGCTAGGGACAGTTGCCTTTCATTCACAACACCTCAGTGGAAATGATGGAAGCACACCTCACCGCACAATACGACAGACTATCAGGCACTGAAACGGGACGTTTCATCCTAAAGAAGGCAGACGTACAATATGAAGGAATCCGTGCACACACCTTGCCGATTCCAAGACACGTGCACGAACACTTAATAGTCCATCCTCTGCCCAAAAACATACATCCACACTACGATACAAACAGAAGAAAGGCTAGGGCACAAAAACTTCACGAAAGATTTTCAGTTCAGAAAGATACGGCGCATGTGGACGTGGCAGAACATGCGGACAGAGACGCCTTTTCCCTGGCAGTTGTCGATCATCGAGGTTGTCCCCTCGCATCAGCGACAAACGATAAAACAAAATTTCCAGAGGAGGCCGAAGAAGCTGTCATAGCTTTAGCTATTACCTCTACCACTGCCAAATACATCATCAGCGACTCTAAAACCGCAATTCGAAATTTTTGCAAAGGAAGGGCCCACTCAGCAGCCATCAAAATTTTACGAAAAATCTCCAATACCCGCCAGATCACATTGATCTGGGTCCCCGCCCATTCAGGCCATCCTGGAAATGAGGCGGCGCACCAATTTGCCCGAGGATTCGTAGTTAACCGGTAGGTGCGTTACCCCGAGCTCAGGTCGGCCAAGGAGCGAATGACGACCTACAAAGAAATTACTGCCCACTTTAAGAAAGAATGACAAATCTTCCCAGAACCACATAGATCTCTAAGTAAAACACAAGTCAGTTGGCGACAGCTCCAAACAGACACTTTCTTTAATCCGTACATATACTCCATATGGTTCCCAGAGCAGTTCAGCCCCGTCTGTTCTCTCTGTGGGCACCATAAGGCAGACACACCACACATCCTATACTCATGTAATCAAGACAAGCCGTCGAACAGTCTGCAGCTCTCTACCCAATTGCAGTGGGAGGCCGCGCTGCTCAGCTCGGACCCGGAGGTTCAACTCCGAGTCACGGAGCGGGCCGAAGAGGTCGCCGAACGACATCGTCGGTCGGCCACCTGGCGTCCGGCCTAGAAGAGGAGCCCACCGCAGGGAGGGGAACGTCACCGCAACCCCCGCCTAAGACCTCTTCTTTAATAAAGTTTATCTCCTCCTCCTCCTTCAAAAAATGCCGGTTTCATGACCATATAAACAGATTACTTACGAGATATCTCGAAAATCATCAAAATGCTAAATACCAGGGTTCTCGTTGGGGAGCGGGAACCCCCTAAACTGTTTCGTTGATCTAAATTCGCTCATTTTTATTTACGCTTGGTTGAGTGGGTCACAAGCGAAACTATTGTCTATAACATGACTAAGCCCTTTTCATATAGCTTCACTTTTACGAAAAATGTGAGCAATGTATGAGCTGTACGCCAGTACCGCAGTAAGCGAAACTGTTATCTTTGCAGATTGTCACTTACCATTGAACGCCGGCGGTATAATCACAATAACTCCAAATTAACAGCCGACAATGACGAGCGCTCTTCCGCTCCTATGCGCAACGCTTCATTGTTTACAAACGTCTACAGCTTGGCCACAATGCTGGCACAGAACTGGCTATGTGCGCAGTGTCTGTAAACTCCGGAAACTACTTGAGAAGCACACATTCTGTACGTATCAGCGCTTCTCAATTATTGGTCGCTACACGTGAACATCTTGCATAAGCAGCAGCTCTACCTATTACAACTGTGGATGTAGTAAGCAGCGGTTAGTGTTCTGCTGATACGTACGCGAGCTAATTTCGTGCGATTCGCGCATTAATATATAATTGGATCTCGTGTGCTTACCTCCAGGCGTGAACTGACATCATTCTCCCTTGTGTTACTGAGCCCTACGTTTCTCACGTGGTCATGTCATGCATCAACGCTCTGCGCATGTCTGAACGTGCACCACAATGCCACTTACTGCAATACTTTCTAAGTTTTTGTTATGCGACAGTATCTAGTTGCTGCCACTTGCAACCTCCTTTCCAGCTGTCTCAATTAGCGCATGAAGTTTTTAAAGCAATCCCCATCGTCGTCCCTATATATGGCGATGGCATATTTTGCCGGATTTTAGCCAAAGGTGAATCTTTAATCATAAATATGCGAGACCCTGCGGTTCATAAAAGTCGAATAACATGTGGCAATGCCAGGCCTCAGTCCGGCAGGAACAGGTGCTTTATTTTCAAGGGAAGTGGTTGCAAGTCAGCATTTAGGCTCAGATGGTTCTTGTACAGTGATCACACACACACAAAAAAAGCAAAAGGCATGCGTCACTAGACTTCAATATAGCAGGTATAAAACTAATTCCCTCTAGCACAACGCAGCGAAAATGTTAAAACGATATTCTGATAACATATCCAAGATGAGGTTTCCGCCTGGTTAGCTCAGATGGTAGAGCAGCTGCCCCGGAAAAACGGTGGTCCCGTGTCCGAGTACCGGACCAGGACGAACTTTTCTTCAACTGCGAGGCTTTTCTTTCAAAAAAACCCATATGGGTTTCTTTTGTAGCAATTAGCTCCGTCTGGATGGATCCCTCATTTCCCCTTAGCTCTAACGGCAGCGGTTTTATGCTTCAGGGGTGTAAATTGCTGGGTAAATTGACAGGGTAATGACTGACAGGGTAATGACTGATAATTGCTGTTAAATGACAGGGTAAATTAACAACACGCGAGGCCTGCATTCACGCTCACGCCTATTACGCCAAGTGAATGACTGATACGCGTAGAGTGCGCTTGTGAGCCACGACAAGCACTGCTTGTATTAGCGCCATCGCACCCTGTCGAGAAGTTCGATGAGAACCTCGTTGCAGATGTCGGGGTAGCGTAGGAATCCGTAGTGCGTTCCATCCTTCAGCTCGATTGCTTTCACTATGTCGGAAGCACCTGCAGGTGGGCACGAAATCAGTGATTTCACGAAGGCATGATTATGTGACAAATACTGTCATGCACTTGGGCCTAAAGCTGTTTTTTTTTTTAGTGCTACTTCAAAGACCACCGCAGGAGATGGAGAATCGTAAAAGTGTCGTCTGCGCAACTTTCGAAGACAAGAAAGTTCCAAAACTGTACTTGGATATATGTTGAGGCGCGGATAATTTGAGTCGTCAATTAGGCATGCAAACACTTCTGCCTCACGGGTATAGGTAACGCCAAGAAACTGCTCAAAGCTGCTTTCCCCGCACGCTGGCTGTGTGACTTCTAGCGTTGTCGTGGACAGGAAAAAAATTACCGACGATTACGTTACTTCCTAATGCGAAATTTGAGCGCAGCAAATAAGCTGTTTCGCCTTTTCGATAGATTGAGGCAAAGAAATCGAGCAACACATGTATGCGCTATCACAGAATTTTTTTTTATTTTTCACACGTATTCCTTTAACAAAGACTCCACTAACAGTTCTTGACAGTCATGAAGGAAGCTTTGTGGTCGGAGAAATAGACTGATATATGTTCGACTTGGTACCACCGCACAGGGGTTGCATTGGAGGAGGAGCGAAGAAAGGAATTAAGTTCGAGCCGGCGCTTTGACAACCGGAGACTCGCAGGAAGAGGGGGGAGGGGGGCGGCGTGTACACCCAGCGGCAAACGATGGGGGCAGAAGCGCGCGCAGCAAGCGGACAACACGATAAAGGGAGGAGGGAAGAGATAGCAGCGACTGACTGATGCCGCTGACGCCGATAGTGAGTCAACCCCAGCTGCGGAGTTGGTTTCAGGGACAACGCCGCCGATGCCGACACAAACAATATGATACCCTCGCTTCCGCAGCGCTAAGAACCAGGTCTAGCCGTGGGAAGGTGGTCACGTATTCGTCGACGTGCCGGGGCCTACGTGAAATAACCGGCGCGTCGGCAACTGAAGAGCACCCTATCCGCCACACAAGAACAGGGGGGGGGGGGGGGGGGACCCTTTCCTCCTCTTTCTGCATGGCGGCGACGGTGTTCTATGCAGTCACGTTATCTTGACTCTCTAGCGGCGTCAGCGGCATCCAGCGGTATCAGTCGGTCGCTGCTAGCGCTGGGGGGATGAAAGGGGGGCGGAGCTGGTTACGAGGCCGACGACAACGCCGACGACGACGCGAAACCTAGGAACGGACGCCAAAGAGCTGCGCTCTAAAAAAACAAAGAAAACGAAGATTTCAGTACAGGCATCCTTACCCCTCCGGAGGAGACGCCCGCCCGAGCCGTATAACCAGGTCCGCTCGGGGTCGCTGCCCAGCCTCCGCAGCATTGTGCGGTTGTCTTCCTTTGACAGGAGTTTGTCGTTGTTGCTGACCACCACGAGCGTGGACATCGCGCGGTGCCGAATTGTGGCTAATTGCTGCTCAACCTGCGAAGATGGCGCCAATGGTGCGGGCTGATTGAATGATATAGGGCGCCACGGAGTTGCACGTCAGCTGCGCACATGGTAGGCGTGGTAATGCGGGGCTCAGAATTGATTTTGCGAATGCTCGGTTAGCGGATAAATTTGTATTTTCAGGTTTGCATACGTTTTATGGCTAGTGTTTTATTTTTATTGTCCACTCTGACAGGCTGCACGCCTACGGTTCTTGTCACGCCTACTGTATAAGTATGCAAGCTTTGTAACATTTCATGCGATCCTCTCAAATCTGAAATAAATCAAAGACAATTTTTGCGTGCGCTAGCTTTTACCTCATTGGACTGCGGCCAGGATTCAAGTGCGTCAACTTGCGCCGCAGTAACCACCGGGCTCCGTATACCGCCATCTCTTGCAACGAAGGCAAAGCTTCAAGCACTATGAGGGACCTTATCGTACACAATAAAGTTGATTACAATGACAACATTCGTGGCCTAACAGCCTTTTACGAAAGCTTTGCTACAAGTTTTGGCCTGCTTTCGGTAGATGCCAACAGGTCTCTTTTCTAATATGAATTGGTGCACCTCATCAAAATTTAAATTCCAGCAGTCCTGGTAAGAAAATACAATTACTATCCGGGGTTCAGCAGTGCGCTGAAACGCTTAAAAAATAACAAACAAAAAGGTTTCTTTCATGCTGCCATGTCAGCGAATTCCAGTGCTACATTGAAAAATTACTTTGCTGCTGCTAAAGACTAGGACATTGAGGCCTCACCTGAAAATTGTCAACATTTCGCATATACGCTGCCATATGACGTCGCAAAGTAACCTTAAAGCGCTTTTGGTAGGCCATTCATCTTGCAGAAGATTAGTTCAAGCTGGTTGGCCAGTCATAATTCAAAGAAATTCACGGTGCGACCTATACGACGACAGAGAACACAACGACAGGACGGGCGTCTATAAATTGCGCGGTTAACTTCTTTGAAGCATTAATATTGCTTAGTCAAGCACTACTGTTGCACGCGCACTTTTATAGACACTTGAAACCACATATTAGTAAAATTCACGAACCGTATCGGCTCATTTGCGGAAGCTTACGGAAGGGATCCAATTGGAGTAGCAGATTTCACTCCTCTTCGGTTGAACGCTCTCCGAATGCGTGCGTGTGTATATCGTTTTACATGCCTTTCATTGGAAAGCCTTTCAGTTCGAGTCCCCGACTCCGGATGTCCTGAACATTAAGTTATGTTCAATTTTTTTTTTTGCAATTGGCCTCGCTGTACGCTTCTAGACTTTCACTAGTTTAACCATTTAGTCATGAATGGTACTACGTTCGTCCCATCAGGTATCGATAAAGTTATCGGCACACTGAAAAACCAATCTTCAATGGCTACTGAAAGAATTAATTCCAGTGGGGTAAAATATACTGAATACACCTGTAGTACGATTTCGTCACTTATATTCCAGCCATTCATAAGTGGCAACGTTCCTTTCGACTAGCGCTTTGGTAAGATAGTAAACATCTGTAAGAAAAGTGATCGTTTATGCCCTAGCAATTACTCACAATATTCAATTACCGGCCTTTGCTCGAAAATATGGGCACGTTTACTCACATCGCCATTTCTCTGGCCCTCTCATCCATAAGTTTAGTTCACGCAAATCAACGCGGTTTAAAATGTCAGTCGTCACGGTTGTTTGTTAAAGGAGTGTTATAGGCACACCTGTGGCACACAATGCATTCTTTTATATGTTTCTCACAACGGCCAGTCGCATGTAACAAAACGCGCGCGAGAGCGCTGGAGAACGCAGTGAACTACTTCAGACAGGCCCTTTTTCCGGCTATCGGGGTCGGCGTGCTCTACAATAAGAATATTACATTCTCGGATCTATTCTAGTAAGCCTCGTACTGAGAGTGTATCTTGAAGGGTGTTAGTGGCCGTATTCGCGAATACATTGGAGTCGACTGTCGTTTACCAGTCGGAACCTCACCGCCGAATTAGTTCTTCCCCCCAATCTTAGGTGTTCTATTTTGAAACGGGTGGTGACACCACACTCCAGCATACTATTCAAGGTTTTATACAACTGTAATGCCACTAGATGCGTCACTTTGCACTCGTTATTGTCTACGATGAGCGCGCGGTTGCATTGCATGCGGCCACCCGTAGCAATTTAATTTTCGACGTCACCCTTTCTCTCAAATTACACACGCGGCACTAACCTTTAGTCTGTTTAGAGACTCTGTGGAGGTTCATGGTCACGGACAACATATTTATCTACTTCTAGGTGTATAATTTGGCATTCTAACAGGATATCTGCAATTGTCTCGGCAGCTTTTTTTCATGCTGCGCACAAGTCACGGTTACAGTTGTACTGTATGGTTCGTTGGTTGCTCGGTTGCTTGCATAAAATTGCCTATACCGCTTAGCACAAATCTACTGCTTGAGCTGGAATACTGAAAGAGATATACATTACCTAAACTGTAAATACACAAATAACTACTTAACAACAAAATTTCCCTTTTCAGCTAATTACTTTAGCGTGCATATTGCAATATACGAATTGAAACCAGTGTTTTCACAAGGCAAATCCACTTGAATCTAACTTTGAAACTAGCACCCGTTTTGAGATAAACACAGTCAAACTTGCCATGAAATGCACTTTTCTTCCGCTTACTTTTCTGGCAAATGCCTTTTTATGCATTCAACCTCAAAAGTTATTGGAACACCATCGCAAGTTCGTCGAATGCTTTGGGAACACATACCTTGATACTGGCGTAACCATTAAAATTCGTTCCAATTGGACATGACTTCAATTTCACCGGCTACAATTCGTGAATTGCAACATGTGGCTTTAAGTAATTGGTTTGAAAAGTAATTAGGAAGATTGTTATTCAAATATGCACTTACATGTTTTTTCATATAATGTCTGCCTTGAGAGTAATCAATTTCAAGAAGTAGAATTGCGCTAGATGTGATGGTTAATTTTTCAAGCAATGGTAACGATAAAGTAAAACACCCTGTATATGCAGGTAGACGTTTGCTTGGTTACTGCTCTATTTAAAAAAGCACTTGCGAAGTTTTGGCGAAGGCGACGCCGTTCTCCGATGCCGTCTTGTTAACAAAGTGTGCGTGCGACAGACCGAAAGAAAAAAGACTGCGTATTCGCAAACCCGATGCTCCTCGTATCCGATGCACGAGTGGTAGGCGAAGAATGCGTCGTGCGCCCGGCCCCTGGTTGGGTGCTTGCTCAACGACGTGACCGCTTGGAAGAAGGGCTGGAGGATGGACGCTCCGCGTCGACTCTTCATCGCCCATCTGACTGCAGCATTGAAGAGCAGAGGGTTGCGGGAGCCTCTGCGTATAGGTGAACCGAGGATTCGGCTCGTTGACTTACGCCGACGGCGAACTGTCTTGCACGAATGGTATGAAAAGAGGCAGGCATTAATCATCGACTAGCTTTCGCTTTGCGAAAATGGAAATGTGTTCAATTGGTAGACTGCAAGTCGAGTTGCTAATGTCTTTTGCTCTATCCCAGAAGTGTCCACCGCGTCGAGTTTGGATACACGGTGTAAAGCCTTGGGAAACCGCCCACCCATTCTGGTGACGGCCAGCTCAAAGGTCAACACATCCACTGCTCCCCGGTCAGTGCGCGTAGTAAGTTGAACGCATGGTCATCGTGATCTCGGCGCTTGAAGAAATACTGAAGAATTGTAGCAAGTTGGGCGAGCTGATAAGACCACACGTGTACATACAGTGCGAACGCCCCTATTCTACAATACTAGAAACAGAGTTCCAGTCGTGAAGAAATTCGCCTACACAGGCGCACGTTTGAAGCTCGCAAACAAGCAGGATTGCCGCATCCGGCTAAATGCGCTCACCTGAAGTGTCGAGTTGCGACGGGCATCAGCAGGGCCAAGGACTTCACACTAATCTCGGTTTCCTCGGCCACCAGCTGCACTGCTGGAGTACTTCCGGAGCTGTGGCTGACCAGCATGTCGATGCTGCACAAGAGCGCCCCACGAACGCGCATGTGTGGACTCAGCAAACGTCACTAGCTCCAGTTCCCGGAAAGAAAAACTGCGGAGATTTTCACTTGAGTTTAACAAACACAACATATTTAGTAGTAACTTATTGCGGTGTTTCGTGAGGCTGTCAATAAGCAACCCCAGTGTTCTTTGTCGGCAAAGATAAAAGAGCTCGTCGCTCTCCATAGTACTCACTTCTTGATGTGAAGTTTCTTGAGGAAATCGACGAGTAGACTGGTTTTCTCGTCGCAGCTGTGCCACCAGTAGCCGGTCTCCAAGCTGAACGCGAAGTCTGGCGCGAAAAAGAATGAAAAGGGTAGGTATTAAGTAGAGTCGCAAGCGTCAACTTGAGAGTAGTCAAACGAGTCGGATGTTTACCTACCACGCATACTATAGTCGCCACGAACAATAGGGAAAAGGTAAACAAATGTGTAAGCGCTCGAGTGCTTAAGAGAGCAACATAGAAATATAGCTAAGAGACTACACCGGACATAAAGCATGTTTCTCCGTTCAAGTGACCACAAAACATGAACAGCGCAGACGACAGGACATTGGGTTTACAAACAGGAGAGATACGTTGTTTGTACGTCTGCCTGTCCTTTCGTCTGCGCTGTCAAACAGACTAGGCTATCTTGAAGCTCTTGCGCCAATTTTCTTTTGTTTTTCTTTTTTAAGCCTATTAAAGCCATACTTCGTAATCGTTTCACACCTATTATATATCTGTGTACAGGGTGTCTGCCAAGTTGACATTTCCAAATTCCCCGAGTTTTCGCTTAGTGGCTTTGGAAAATGTCCTGAATAAGACAACTTTGTTATATGTCGAGACGGGCAGACACAATGTTTCTCGATGCTGTTACTCTCTAGTAAGCATGTTGAAACAAAAAATGACTTAATGGAGTGTGAATAGTAAGGTGTAATGTTTATTTTATTCAAAAAGAGAAGCAAGGTGTTAGTAAAATGCACAACGAATAAAATATATTTGAAAAAGAAATTGCGAACCCCATTCCAAATGGAGTCTAACATTTTCAAATACCAATGAAAAGGAGGTGCACACCGAAGCAAATATTTCAGAATAAGAGCTATTTCTGGCAACTGATAGCAAGCTCATTAGTATGAGGCCTGAACTTTGTCACAACTAAGATTCTCTCTCAGCAGCTGAAAAGTCAACTTCAACTGTCCTGACGTACTCTCAGCCCACACACAACACCTCAGGGTTGGGTTGCACTGCTTTAAAGTTTATTTTGGTTAAGATGAAGGATACCTGCATCTCGGCGTCAGCCAACACTGTTTTTTGAGTTCAAGCTTCTTCAAAGAGACGGCGGCACGCTTCTTTCCCGTTCATTCTTCAATACATGGATCCTTTGTTTTCGTCCTCCTTCCACCACGCGTTCCCCCCACAGACCATTTGAAGCATCCTCTTGGTCAGTTGTAGAGTCAACGTGCAATTTTTCTTACTCCCTATGGGCCGCGAAAACGTCCGAAAAATCGGGCAGTTCGAAAAAACAATGGATGTCTTTTACTGCCCTTAATGGCTCAAATCGACACAGGCACGTCCGGAAAATCTCTGGAGGCCAGCCAATAAACTTATTAGGCATATCGGTGCTCATAGTGCGACAGGAGAGCGGCATGCACGCGTGTATAATTAAGGAATACACACTGTGTCCCGTGACAATTGCCCCCTGCCCAAGCTTGTTAAGCTTCGCCGCCCAACAGTTATGCATTAAGGGGAAGCTGACTTTCAAAAACCCGCATTATGCAACGCGCTGTGTTTTCCCAGCTTCGAAGCCAATCTGGAGGATTACAACATCGGACTCGGTGTCATTTGCTGACAGCGGCGGATTCTTTCAATGAAAAACACGGCACCGCATGGCAAGAAGCTTAACAGCGAACGTAGAAGCAGCTAGGCATGGCGTTGCCACGGTGGTGGCTGCCAGCGGAACTGCGTGCGAGAGCGCCTGACCGAGACGGCGACATAATCAGTATTGCGGCGGTGTTGGCTAGACAGATTTAGTTACACGTACGTAGAGGCTTCACGTACGCAAACGTGAAAAGCTTACGTACCTTACGTGCAGGCCATCTGAAACGCTTTTAGCTACACGTACGCGACGCACGCCAAGAGGGACCCCGTAGCTCCATCTATCGGGAAATGTTAACACGGTGGTAGCCAATTCAACCCTGTCGCCGTGTTTCGATGCGAGCCGTCTGCGCGCGCGCGGCCCGCTATCGCTTGTTCGTGATATTGCGGAACTCCCGCGTGAAGCTGTCTACGTGCGCAAGAAACACACGCAAAGAATTGAATCTCACGTACGTCCGTGAGACGCGCGCGCGCCCGCTTCGTTCTGCGCATGCGCACTGCTCACACGTAGAAGCTCTACGTACGCAAAGCTTTACGTACGTGTAACTAAAACTGTCTACTGTCTAATATCAGCTATGCGGAGATTCACCCCTGTGGTGCCGTGTCGAAATGCAGAAGGAACGCAAGAAAACGCCGGGAGCCCAACAAACGGGCTACATCCAAAAGAGAGGGGTCGTCGAACAGAAGAACTTAACATGCGCAGCCGAACTCGCTCGCTTCGGCGGCACGTCTGGCGCATGACACATCATATGGCGGGCCTGGCGGGCCGCTAGCTTGTTGACAGTTAAAGAAAGAAAAAGAGGCCGCGAAGTATAGGTTCATTTATACGCAAAACATTTTAGTTATAGCAGGAAAGAATAAAAATAAATAAAAAGTCTAAGTTCATTTCACATTATTTTTTTCCGATGCTCGCGTCAACTAACGGATGGGATTAATGCTAGGCGTGACGTGTTTCCTGTTGCCAGTTTTCGCCGAGTGGCCCCTCTTGTTGAATTTCTTTCTCTATGCTAAAACTTTAAGCTGCTTACTTTCGAAAAGACAGCTTAAATAAACATGGAAAGCGGACTGGCCACGAGGAACATGCTCACGGGAGCATACTATTGATGACAGCATCGCAAAAGGCTACGTGCAGTCAGGTTGACTTTACAGGTTTGCAAGGATTGACTGACGGGCCAGTTGGTTCATTATCACAGAATGAACAGCGCTTCAAGTTGTTAGCGCAGTGTGTTTGTGGTTCATCTTTTATGTCCCGTCTTGAAGCGCTGTTCTTTCGGTGACTATACAGATGTTCTTTTTCTGCGTCAGTTACGCTTTCCAAGAGCGTTTAATTGGAAAATGTTTGTTCGCATAGCTCTTACAAAAGCATGTTTAATCAAAATTCCTTCGCTTGGCTAGATAATCTCGAGGACGGGCTCCAAACTGCTCATTTTCTTTAGCCATCTATGATCAATTGCTGAAAACTTAATTAATGTAGTGTTGTTAATTACGCACACAACTTCTCAACTTACTCCACATCTAGAGCTTACCAACCTGAACACTCGGATGATAAAATGATGTCACCAATGTTTGTATTGGTTTAATAGTTTTGTTTGGAGCAGTTAAAAGCAGCCGGCATATTGATGGTGCTGTAGGCTTCTTATAAAGCAAGTGTGAAAGCTTGGACAGGTTTTCTTGGCGCAAATCAACTTCATGAGCTGAGGCACACGTGCCCAACCGTGCACTTCTGCTTTTACAATAGACTTCGTGACACCAGGTTTCTGGCACGTTGTAGAGATAGACTAGAGAGAGAGATATTGGAGGCTTTCTACATTGCAAAGGCTGAGGGCACGTGCATTAGCTGCCCGTCAGTGGCACTTACCAAAAAAAGAGATTACTTTTCTGATGCGATAGAGAGGTCGTGAAGTCACGGTGGTGCTATTCTTGTTTCTATCTATATAAATCCGGTTTCTTCAAATAAACATTTATTTGAAAGTTAGCGCCTGTCCGTCATACATGTTCGTCTTTTAGTCCGTGTCTTTGAAGCGCTCTTTTCGGTTCTTCAAGTGTGTATAAGTGGCGAAAGCTGAAAAACAATCGTATTTTCTGTTTTCATCATTCAGTGACCTGCCGCGTGCATCGGCAGTGTGATGCCCTTTTGTCGATACTTGGTGTCAGCCGGTTTTAGCAGCGAAATGCCCTCGAAATATAGCGTCCTTATGCCATTTCTGTAAAAAATCACAACTTTTGTAAACGAGCGTTCAAGTAGCCGATGATGAAGCTCTCACTGCTTTAAGGTTAGGAATGAGCGCTTTTGGTTTAAACCTAGAAAACAAGGGAAAAAAACAAACGGTAGATCTCATTTTTGTCCAGCGTTTCAGTTTTAGCCGAAAAGAGTCAGTGAAAACAAATTTACAATCAACCTAACGCGACAGATGATCTGCACGCGGCTTACATGCGCTCTACTGAGAGTAGCCTGCCAAAGTTAAGGTCATGTGTCAGCCTAACGGCTCAAGCAATCGTTACGTTTTTTTTCGTAACCGTTACGTATTTCGTAACCGAAAGTGGTGGGGAGAGGTGGTAGCCCAATGGTGAGCGTGCCCAGCTCCCAAATGCAGAATGCTGCGAATACCTGAGCTCGAATCCCGGTGGTTTGTTTGTGAAGACAGCTTTCTGTGCCCTTTGCTGACGGCGCAGCTCAGAATGAGGCGGCAGCCTGAAGACAACGGTCGGCGTCAGTGTAACAGAATAAGTGAGGCGTGCAAGGTCACACCTAAAGCCGAAAGTATATTCAGAGGAAATACAGTATGCTCCTGCCGACAAAAAAGTGATGAATAACGAGCGGTGTTGTTGAGCGAGGTTGTATACCGATAATGTTACCAAAGACAGGACCACGCTCATATCCCGGTGTTCAGCGGAAATGTACATCGACAACATGTCAACTAGCGTGTAATTGATAGTTCATTAAAGTCGTTGCGTGTATGTGTTGTGTCTTGCACGCGCGAGTAGTGTAAGAGATGACACTGGAGCGAAAGCGGTGAGGCGAAGTCCGCGAAAAGTCTGTTTTACGTGCCAAAACCTCTTTCTGATTATGAGGCACGCCGTAGTGGAGTACTCGGAAATTTCAACCACCTGGGGTTCTTTAACGTGCTCCTAAATCTAAGTACACGGGTGTTTTCGCATTTCGCCTCCATCGGAATGCGGCCGCCGTGGCCAGGATTCGATCCCGCGACTTCGTGCTCAGCAGCCCAACACCACAGCCACTGAGCAACCACGGCGGGTGCCAAGGACTGAAGGCAGCGTGATCAAATCTTTTTAACACCACGCTCTGCAGCTGCAGGTGGTTTGTATACGCACGGAGCCATGGAAGATGAAAATCAGTTTTGTTTTTTACAGCGAAGATGTTTATGGGGGGGGGGGGGGGAGGGGGGACCCTGTGCCGTCGTTGTCGGACTTCGCTATAAAGGGGCCACGGGACCTAGCGGGAGAGGAAAAGAAGAGCTCAATAAGGGAAAGGGGTTAGAGTGACCCCTTTCCCCCCATGAGAACAGTCTCTTAAACGCGAATCATATACGGTTGCAACACGCTGCATTTTCATCGGTCGAGCCAGATCGGCATCAAATAAAAGGAGCGCGTGGATGCCGGCACTTCTTGCGCGAGCTAGAAGTGCTGGCAGCCACGTCAGTCGTCAAACCGATCCAACCAATCGTCAAAGAGATTACAGCGCCCGCATCTCCAGTGGAGAGTTTTGCTTCCAATATAAGGCGCTTTGGATTAGCGGCTTCGCTCATTCCATCGCAGCTACCACTGCGGGACGACCACGAGTAGTGCGTCCTACTGAGGAAAGCTACCTACCGCGAACGTGAGCGAGAGTTGGTTCGTGAACGTGGTCGTGCGGCCTGCCTCACGCGAAAAGAGAAACACTGGGAGAACCGCAAAAAAAAAGCACTCCTAAAGTAGGTTCACCACGCGAAGCACGAAAATGCGAAAATGAGGCGAAAGATTGGTGAAAGCAAATGTTTACAATATAGACTGCTTGCGAAGTTTTACTTGCATGGTGTAACACTCGGCGTAACTAACACAGCTTCGCTGTTCGTCCATCTTCACGGACTGGAAGTAGCGGAGATCATTTAGTTTATTTCTTCGTTCGTTCCCTTAGCGCTCGCACGGTTGCACGCGCGAAGCTTCTACGCGCGTGCGAGTGAAGCTGTCTAGTTAAAGCGAGACCCATGCGTAGCCTTACAGAGTTTCCCATCGACGGAAAAGCTGTGTACCTGCGAGATGGATACACAAGATCTGCGGTCGTACCTTATTGCAGTTGTTTTCACTGTTAAATGTACAGTTCGTGACGTACAATGCTACAGAAGATATGCCCTTCCTATGTCCAAACATAGATGCGCTACACGCCTCGAGCCCGATCAAATAAATAACTTCTTTCGCATTTTACTCTGAAACAGATATTGAAAGTAGTGATTGACCCCACAACAAGTGTTGGTAGGCCAGGCATCCTAACGCGGCGGGCAACTACGCCCTGCCGCTCTCTCTCTTGCCTGCTGAATTCAGCAGTATAGCAGCAGAAACTGGAAGCGTTCCAATGCCACTGCTTTGTCAAAGGGTGAACAGGCTTACCGGGCCAATTGAAGCAAAGAACGTCCACGCCATTCTGGTCGAGGAAAGGGATGTTGTATCTGTAGTCCTGGTACTGTCCCGGTGCCCCCGTGAGCATCAAGCACAGCGGTCGCTCTGTCCGGTCTCCGCGCTCGATGCGGTCCAGTCCAGTGTGGATGTACACAACCGGCACCCGAGCGCCCGTATCGGGTGCCGCCTGGTAGCCGTGGCGACCCTCGGTGCGCCATTTCTGCGTCGCGGAAAATGCAGTCTGTTGTGGCTCTATCTATGGAGGGCTCTAACTACCAGGAGAAATAATATAATAACAGCGCGCAAAAAAACGAGGTACGAACATAAACTAGACATAGTACAGTGCTGTACGTATATACGCTATGCACATGAGGGAGCATTGCGCCAGGCAGCAAGTCTTCGCAAGCCAACTCTCAGGGAAGCTATACCCTTCGATTTTTCTCTAAAAAAAGTTGGCCCTATATGTTACCCTGTTTGGTGGACTCGGCCATGTGCGCTTGGTTTCCGGCAGTTCTTAATTGACGCGCACTTGTTCGACTATTCTGCCGACACCCCTCTTTGTACGTATCCTACCGATGTGCCTGTGCAACTTTGGTTGTTTATTGCCACGTGTACATTTACCGTCTGTGTTGCAGCGTGTGAGTACGGCAGTCGCAGCCGTTGTCTGTTAGAAAGAGCGCGCACTGAGTGCGGCTATCGAGACGGCGGAATACACTTAAAGCTTACCGCGACATGATCACGTGTTGGGCCGACTCTTAGTTTCAAATGAGCTGCCCAATGCTTATCTCGCATAGTTATTTCCTTCCGCCATGGCCATAGACTATGCGGAAGATACCAAGGTTATAAAAAAAAATGCGGCAGACCCAAAGCATCTCCCAAGGTAAATATACCTGGTAGCGAAGCTTCCATAGGAGCCCATACGTTCAAAACATGGCTGTCCATCACCGGTTCATGGGGCTTAGCGCCATCTGTATGTGGTGGGAACACTTCCGGCGGAAGAAAAAATAATGTGACGCCATGTCCGTTAAAAGCAGAAGTGACGTCATTCTGTTTTCGAAGGCGCGAAATTTGTTTTGTTGTTCTTCCTTTAGAGCTATATATTCAAATGCCCCGCCATTCGACTTGATGGGCGTTTCGAGCTTTCAGCGTGGAAAGCGATGCAGGAAAAGGCCTGCCGTACGGTTGTCGAAATCGCATCCCTGCACAGAACATACTTTTTTTGGAGGCAGACGAAAGCTTTAGGTGTAGAGTGCTGATCCTGTTGTCGGATGCCAAGCCCGCCGGCCAGCGCAGTCGCACGAAAACAACTACACAATTATCTGGCGGTCGTAACTCACTGCTTTTGACTGAACAGATTAAAAATCAATGAAGCTACCCCCGTCACCAAATTCAAACTTCGACAAGCAAGAAAGCGTAAACTGTGAGGGGGGCGGGGCGTATTTCAACAGGTGATACGAGTGCGCCTTTCTACCCATTTCAAGACGTGCATTGCATTGCGAGTGATAGTGGCGTCAACGCCCCCTGTTGCGATGGGCGCTGAAAAGAAATGTATTTATTAATAATAATAAAATTAAACTTGTATTTTCTTAACTCGTCACGAGTATATAAAATTGACTAGGAATTTTATTTTCGTTGAATGAATCTAACTGTCTCGTTTGAATTGAAAAACGCGTTTTTCTTTCCCAATGTTTGTTCCCTCCAAACATAGTCGCGCTTCAATCGCTGCTCCCATAACCCCCCATGCTGATGTCGGTGACAATCTGTACTGAACCGCTTTTCGCCCGAAGCTTCGCGACCTATTTGAATCGACCTTGCATCTCCCGCTTACAGCCATAGTTCACATGGACTCGGGCCATGTGACGTGGATGCACTTGTGTCTTGCAATTAATGCGATGTCTTGCGAGCGGTACAGACAATAAAATCTGCGCTATATTCAAGAAATGTTTTAATGCTAGAAAGTCAAAGATGAGGGGAAGAGGATGGATGACGCCAAGTCTCTGTCTTGGGCGGATTCTTACGATGGCACCCAGGCACGCACGTCTACGTATCCGCTTCGGAAATTACATTTTGCCTTCCCTACGCGTTCTGCAATATTGCGATACTGCAATAGTGTCTCCATGTGCGCTTTTTATGAAAGTAGTGTTCATCAACATTTTAATACGAACGGCTGCTGACCGAATAGTGCAAAGTAAAAAAAGCAACTTATCTAAAGATATGTGATATTTGGTAAGTATTTATTTAAAGCAGCAAAGTAATCGGTCCAATTGCCTTTAGCTTCACGTGTGCCGAACAAAGAGAAGCAGGTTCAAGAGGGAAAGCGAAGATAGGCAAGGCAGGGAGGACAACCAGACGAGTGTCCAGTTTGCTACCCTACTCTGTTGGTGAGCAAGAGGGACAACAGAAAAAAAAAAGAGTGATAACTATCTTCGGAGAGAGTGTTCTATGAGAAGTGCCCTGCTTTCTGGGATGTGCGTCTGGGAGAGGCCTCTAACCCCGCTTTAGGGTAGTTGCAGCTCAACAGTTCCGATCAATTACAATCTTCATTATGACGTTATGCCGCGTGGCAAATCCAGCACACACAAAAACAATGCAACTTCAAAATGTGGGCCTCGATACGTGGAAAAAAAGAGTCTGGTGGTCACATATCGCCAACTTCCCATCAGGTGAGTGTCCTTGTGAACATCTGGAACTACCGTAGTGCTCGAGCACAGAACCGGGAGAGCACTTTTACCTATTTCACCAGTAGGCACCCGGCGCCATACTTGAAGCTTCCATATAGACATCATAAAGGGGTACAGTGTAAAAAAAAACATAGAAGGAAGACAGAAGAGTGCGCGCACGACAAGTTCTGTCAACGTATATCTTCTAAATTTTTGAATGTACTCTTCATCATGAATATGTATCAACCTCCGAAACTTTCCATCTTATAGCTTCCATAGACACTAGAGTCCGCCACCGTTCCCTAGTAGTTTTTGCAGGAAACACTGATACGAACATGGCCTCCGAGATCAGATCTCGGAGGCCATGGTACAAGCAGTTAAATGTGGCTATCTTTTGCAAGCATACTGGCCTTGTAGAGGTCACTGCACGTGTGGATTTCGATGCACCGTTCCTTGTAACGTAGCAGAGCCGCGTCACGCCGCAGCTGTCGAATGGTCCTCGCAGTAGGCTTAGCAGCGTCAGTCTGATGAACGCACCGCTGGTGACGCGAGCATGGATTCGGATCCACGGCATTGGAACCCAAGCCGTTGCTTTTCGCCAAGCCAACGGTAAGCCACGACGCCGCAGAGTGCCGGAGGCGCACTGCGTGTTGTACAGAGCGCTGGAGGAGGAGGAGGGCCTGCTGGCGTGGTGTGAACACAGCGACCCGCACTAGACGGAATGGCACAACGCCTGCGTCACGAGACAGGAACGTTAGAGCACATTAAAACCGAAGTGAGAGCATAACTTGGCGTGGTTCGCGAATCGGTATAGAGCCTGCTCAAATATAAGCGCAAGGTGCAACTCTTTCCAACCGAAGAATTCAGCACAAGCTCCGCCCACAAAACCGCCCTGCACTTACCCAAACTGGCATCTGGGCCTCCCTGTTCCGAAACAGTTCTGTCAAAACATTCCCTCCCAGCAATTATTCATGCGAAGTCAAACAAATCACTTGTCGTACATCTGTACGACATCTGTTTTGATGTGGCACTTATATCCTGTAATCATGAAACTTTAGTCTTTTGTTATTTATTTTTTGTAGAAGTGAACTGTAATGTCTCTGCCAGTAAGTAATCAGACAAGGGGTCCAACGGGAAAACGGTGTTTATCGCCCGAAGCTTACGGGCTCACGGATACATCCGGAATCAGCTGTTACCGCACATAGCAAGACATTAAACACTCTTAGGCAAAGTTGCACCCTTTGGCTTGCCCCTTCTGCCTCGCAACAATAATCGTTATCTGCCTAGACGCGTTTCCTTTCTTTAACGCTGCGAGCCCGGAACTTTCCAGTAACGAACGGCACGCGCGTTATCAGCATAGAACAGTTTACACCCTTTGGAGTGCCCCTTCTGATAACGCGCGTGCCGTTCGTTACTGGAAAGTTCCGGGCTCGCAGCGTTAAAGAAAGGAAACGCATCAAGGCAGATAACGATTATTGTTGTGTGGCAGAAGGGGCAAGCCAAAGGGAGTAACTTTGCTTAAGAGTGTAAGCACTTGTGCGCACATGCGGACTAACAGCAGTCTGCTTATCGGGCGCTGTCGCCGACACAACACTTCCTCCGCTTTTATTATGTAACTATCAAAGCTCACGTTCCTGCTTGGAACCTATCGACGATTTCGAATAGGGTAGCGTCGATGCTCGTCGCCGCGTGAAGTGTCAGCCTTCGACATCGGTGGTGAAGGAGAAACACTAGCTGGTGGTACTGGTCCCGATGCGGGGTCGCTGTGTGGCCCCACAGAGAAGCCATCGTCTTGAACGACGTTTTCCACAGGCACTGTCGTGATTTGAAGTAACTGGTTCTTGTGACGCCGCCACTTCAAGCGTCCTGAAGGGGTTGATACACGAACCTTGAAAGACACTGGTCCAGTCTGAGCTATAACAACTGCTGGCATCCATTTTGGCTGTTACATGTAATTGCGTGCGAGGACATGATCACCAAGAGTCACTTCGCGCACTCGACATGGTCGGTTCACCGTCTGTTTGAACTGTTCGTAAGCTATCCTCTCCCCCACCACGGGTTTGAGCACGTCAAAGCGCGTACGCAAACGTCGACCGAACAACAAGTTGGCCGACGCCCCGTGCGTTGTAGCGTGAGTGTTCCGATAGGTGAGCAGAAACTTGTTGAGCTTTACCTTGAGTGGCTGGCGGGTGTCATCCTTTCGTAGCGCATTCTTCAGAGTTTGCACGTAACGATCCCGGAGCGCTTCGTCTAAACTGGCTCCAAACTGGAGGTCTAAGACAACTGGCGAAGTTCCGCAACATTCAGGCAGGGGCTCGCCTTCGTGCTCTGTTCGGCGGTAAAACTGGGCTTGTTCCCTGTTTATGGACGGCACTGGGGCCAGGTGGGCGTCCAAGATTCTCTTCAGCTGTTCGAAACTTTTGGCCGATGGCAGGTCAGGCGCCTTCAACGACCTCAGCAACCCATACGTTTGCGGGCCGATGATGCTGAGGAATGCCTGCATCTTGTTGCTGTCAGGAACCTTGTTGCCAATCAGAAATGATGTCGACCTCGCCTTGTATGCCGTCCAGTCACTTGCGGTAACATCAAATGACTGACTGGCCAAGCTGTCCAGTTGACTGCATTGTCGCTTCTTTGTTATCCATACACAGACAGCAGCACAATCAGCCCTCCTCGAAATCTAACTTGAAGAGAGGCTGATTTCGGAAAGACTTGCCTTCACCAAACCGACCACTGCCTTCATCCCAACCTTGTCGCCAGTGTAATTTCTCTGCCAGTGAGTAATCAGGCAATGGTTCCAACGGGAAAGCGGTATTTATTGCGCGAAGCTTACGGGCTCATGGTTACGTTCGGAATCAGCAGTTAGCGCTCATAGCACGACATTATAAGCACTTGTGCGCACATGCGCACTAACAGCAGTCTGCTTATCAGGCGCGCTATCGCCGACACAACATGAACGACCTTTGCAGCATATGACCCTTACTCGCCGCGGCAGCCTAGTAGCTATGTCGTTGAGCTCCTGAACTTGTAGTCCCGGGTTTGACCCCGGCCTCATTCGATGGACGCGTAATGCAAAAATGCTCGTGTACTTAGATTTAGGTGCACATCAGAGAACTCCAGGTATTCAACATTAATCCAGAGGCCCCACTACGGCGTGTCTCATGAGGCCGTGATTTAGGAAGGTAAGATCCCAGATTTTTTTTACAGCTAAGCTGTTAGCTTCTCGGTAGTCGCCATTCTTCGTGTCCATCCGTGAGCCAAAATTATCATTACCAATGGCTAAAACCTCCTAAGCAAGCAAAAATACAATGGCTCATCCCCCACGTAATGCAGAGGCTATACACACTCAGCAAAGTGAACAGTGCATACATTCATTGGAATCACGAATAAGACGTACAGAACAGCGTACGTTTCCATAACGAATAAGCTCAAAACAAGCATCTATCATCATCATCACGTCTTCGTCTTCATCATCAGTCCACGTGTTCGCTTTATGCACGTAATGCGAAGACGTCGCGTCTTTTCCCACCTGCGGGAAGTTGCTTTTTCATCCACTTTCATTGCCATTAATTGGCTTCTCATGATATGATTAACAAAAACCGGGCCCCTCGGTTATCCTGCTTTCTTCTAGTTCGTATGATTTCCCTTGAAATTTGGGATACACTTGATTATTAATTACAATAATAACATCTTAATTTTTATTATTTTTGATTGTCTTCTGTGGCCATCCTGTACCACGTTAACTAGCTTTTCCTTCCTCCTTGGCTTATCGTTAGCGAAGTACAGGCGCCACCTGTAGTCAATGGTGACAGTGAGGACGACAGCCTCCGACATTTGCAGTAACTGCACCGGGGCATTGCAGTGGCAATCTTGAACGGGTCGGTGTAGCCACATCTTCGAGAAGCATTGTGAATCTGGACCACGGCGCGTTGGAGAGCAAATTTACCAGCGCTAGCGAGCAAGAGGTATGACTGAAGTGGCACAAATTAGGACAAATTCGTGCATTATTCAAGCACGAAGTACGTACGCATTACCAAGTGCTTCGTCTTCCAGCCGTGATTGCACCTTTCACGCCACGATTGATCGCTGCCACGAAACCGCTACTTCACGTATGGTGACAGAAAAGTGAATAAGTCCAAAGGGTATAACGTCATGTGTGACACGACACCATTCCACTGGAGTGCAAGAGTTTTAGACAAAATGAACAATACGCTTATGGCAACTATATATATCAGTGATGTGTTAGTCCTACAAGACGCAATGGGGAACATATAACATAACAACGGGGACCGGTGACCGTTTTATAGCACCCGGTCCGGAGTATCTCCGCCTAAACGGCCTCGCCCCTTGCATCATTTCGAAACAATTCGGCGTACCAATATGAAATAAAATGTCTCTTAGGGGGGGGGGGGGGACATGACTATGAAATTTTAGCTTGCAGACGCTGTGTAATCTTGTCAAACTTAAGCTAATTGCAGTTCTTCCTTGTGCTTGCAAGAAGACAAGCACTTGCCATCTTTTGCTGCCAGTCTTGTCAAAAGGATTGCTTTCATTGACACATAAAGAAACATGATGGATATGATTCAGAGTTGTAGATGTATTAATGACTCCGTAAAAAAAAATTTGCAACAGACATCGGAACCTTTGAACGGTCCTTGAGGCAGTGAATTAAATTTCAGGACGATTATGTGCCCGAAATGTCTTCGGGACTGAGGAGGTTATCTGTTCTAATAAGTAATGAAACAGAACCAACTTGCTTTGAAAATATTCGTATAAAATATTTGTATAGTTGTTATCTCAAAATGTTTCCAGAAGAGACAGCAGTAGTGCGAGTTAAATATGGCTGCGAGAATTGTTTTTCCATGAAAGTGATGCCTAGAAATATGCGATCGCTTCTAAAGCACAATTTCTTACGGACACCTCGTGGCTCACTAACCGTGGACCACACTGCGCTGACTGCGCAACAGTCACATGGTCGACATCGTGAATTTGGTGTACGGTGGGCATACATGAAGTCGAAAGTCAGCGTGGCGACCGCTTCCTAAGTTCCTCCAAAGATAACAAGGACGGCGCGGAAAGAAAACGCAGTAAATTACTGTAGCCATCATGATGTTTCTCGTCTCATTAGGCGCACTCCTATTCACCCTTAGGTTTACATATGAGCGCCATCGGCTCTAGAATATATGCCTCCTTCGACCTATCAGTGACCACCAAAGCGGTGGCCAACAAGAGTGACCGTCGAACAGGGAACATACTCCTGTCCTGGCTATGGGAGGTGGCAGGTACTAATCCAGGCAGGGATGAGGGGGAAAAGTCGAGGATGCATTCGTGTACGCTTGCATGTGTCGAATGCCTCTTACAGAGGGTTGTATATACGGGCCAACCACCGGTGGGGATGTGGCATCTCTTCTGTCGCTCAGGGCATCGAAGTCGGGTATATGAACCCTAGTATATGTTGCGCTGTTGCGCAGCTGAGGGGATACAAGACACAACTCGGAATCCGGTCCCGTGAACCCGCTGTGATCCTCTGAGGCATTACGGGATGCAGGGCTCTCGTATCCCCAGTGACCTTAATCCGCTCATGAGAAAAGCCTCTCCGCAACGAAATATAAGAGGGCGCCAGAAAGAAATTCGAAAATTTTAGTGCACTGCTCGTCATTAGTTTATCAGACAGAAGAGCTCCAAATGATTTCGTCAAATGCTCTTCGTGTTTATTCCAGAAATATGTGAGCTCCACTTTCGGTAACTTTTGTTGCGCGTCTGAAAATGTATGCACGACACTTTTTCTTAATAATAATATAAGGGGTTTTACGTGCCAAAACCACTTTCTGATTATGAGGCACGCCGTAGTGGGGGACTCCGGAAATTTTGACCACCTGGGGTTCTTTAACGTGCACCTAAATCTAAGTACACGGGTGTTTTCGCAGTTCGCCCTCATCGAAATGCGGCCCCCGTTGCCGGGATTCGATCCCGCGACCTCGTGCTCAGCAGCCCAACACCACAGCCACTGAGCAACCACGGTGGGTTATGTGCATGTGAGTAGGTGTTCGTACTTTGCGGCTATTCCTGAAGCCGTCCTTAAAAACGAAGGTTGAATCCTGGCACCTTGACAAGGACTTCGTTTCGAGCGACACGGCGTGCCATTACTGCGAACCCTCTCTGCTTCCGGGGATTGAATTACATTGAAGTATATTACAAAGGGAAAATAAGACATC
Source organism: Dermacentor albipictus (assembly GCF_038994185.2). Taxonomy (NCBI): domain Eukaryota; kingdom Metazoa; phylum Arthropoda; class Arachnida; order Ixodida; family Ixodidae; genus Dermacentor; species Dermacentor albipictus. The sequence continues at coordinate 14,175,332 of NW_027225565.1, forward strand.
CACCCAAACGTAGCCAAGTGCTACCAAGGAAACCCATGCGGGTTGCTCGAACGAAAAGCTTCGCAGTTGAAGAAAAATTCGTCCTGGTCGGGGACTCGAACCGAGGAACACCCCCTTTGCGGGGCAGCCGCTCTATACCATCTGAGCTAACGAGGCGGCTAGCAGACGGTTAGCTGTCATTGGATGCCATTGAAGGATATTACAGCCGAGCACACGAAGAGAAACATTTGTCGGGTATGGCCACCATCTCACGACGCAGGATTGTGGAAGTCATGTGGTATAATATTTGTGAAAAGAAAAAGAAGGCTGAGAGTGACAAACAAATTATAGTGCAGGGCTCATTCAATTTCGCCCATTACCATCGCCCAGAAGTACCATGCTCCAGGAATCAACATAGCAACATACTTCGATCGCTAAAAACTGTATTGGAAACACAAATAACAATAGTACATTCACACCAATACATTGAAAAAATAAAGGAAATTACGAAAGGAAAGCGCACGCACTCGCCGCAAGCGGCGCCAGTTTCGCTGTGCCAACGTCAAGGGGATAGCGGCACGGCGACTAGCTCGCAGCGGTTGCTGGGGGCGTCCTCGCCAATCCTTGCGCAGGTACGCCAGCCCTTGAACGCAGTGGAGCGGCCAGTGCGCTCTCATACGTCTGGTGCAGCCATCGTGCCAGCGAACGGAGTGCACACCGAAGTCGCCGCTGACGTGGTCAGCAGCGAGCGCATGGTCAGCTACTTTGCTTGAATAAGCACCGCTGAGAAGACAGTGATGCCGCCTGCAGAGCCTCGGGTTGTTGTGGCGCTGCAGCTGTGACAAGGTGCAGCCCAGTAGATGGCAGCCACACGTGCGGCGATGCACAAGACGGCGGGCGACTGCTGTCGACAGTGTGCGCCGTTCCGCGCCGACAACGCCGTACTGCCGTCCACTGTAAACCCGGTGAGCCTGATGAAAGAGGAAGATGCGATTGTGTGCGACTTAGCCACGAAGAGAGTCAATGTCGTCTTTCCCGAACGGGAAATTTAAAAAAAAAATTGTTACAGCTGGTGAACGCACTATATCGCAGCAAACAACTTTTTGATGCTTTGAGCTTGTGCAACGCTGCTAACGATGTGTTCTGCGCAGTTAATCGAGTATACTGCAAAATACCTTTCATCATTTTAATCTCTTTAGAATGAGTGAAGGACAGTTTTATCTTTTATACATCTAGCAAAGAAGGTTTGTCTATATGAAGGATTTCTGTCAAAGAATAGTTGAGGGCTGAGAAAGCCTTAGAGAGCGTAACTGTTACAGAAGAGGAGACGGGACTTGCAGCGCAACAACAGAGGCATGTGCGAGCAAAGATGAGTACGTATACTCTTCGAATTAGTTCGAACACTCTCTCGCCTAGCCGTATACAGTGAAGTAAAACGCTATGTCTAATGCTTTCTGCGATATGTATAAGGCATTTTCGGTGGAAGAGAAATAGGCCTTGTAGAGCTTTGCGGACACGGAATATCAGTTGTATGGTAGCACGCAAGGTGGAGGAAGGCTCATGAAAAGGAAAATTGTCTTCCACCTGAAATTTCGAATATTTATCAGAATTTAAAAAAAAGTGGAATCTAAATAAAATTCCCTTTCTCAAATCTCATTCTCACTGTTTCTTTTAAGTTCAACTGTATAGTATGACGCTTTAAAGGAAACCCTTCACAGTTTTCAGAAACAAAGCTTCTTAGCAGATGAAAAATTTGTCCTGGTCAGGAGAGATTAACCTCGGGACTAACGCCTTTCATTGGTGGTCTTTCTACTACCTGAGTTAACGAGTAAGTTGGCAGATCGCCGTAGTAAGGTGAATTAATCGACATATTCAAGCACATCGACACTGAACAACGGAAATCAGTTCTACTGAAACGTGCAAGTTGGCGTAAGGGTCATGAAAGGGAAAACTGTCATACACCAGAATCCATGCGCTTCGATTTGTCCATTGATTCATCTTCCTGCTTCGTTCAGTGCAGCTGGACTCCTGCTTATCTCAGATGGTGGAAAGACCACCCCAGAAAATAGTTGACCTTGGCTTTGATTCGGGAACGTGGACGAATTTTCCTTCCATTGCGAAGCTTTCTTTTACAGGTAGCTCTTCTGGACACGTAGCGGTTAACAGCCCAGCGGCTACTGGGCTAAGCTTACGCATTTTCTGTAGAACAAGCGGGTGTGTCACGAACACCTGAAGGTACGCGGTGAATATCGGAAAAGGCAGGTGACAGCGACGTTGTATAAATCAAGCGACACGAGACAAATACAGTGATTAGGTTGTGGAAAGCTGGAATTTCGTTCCCGCGGGGGTTAAATATCCAGATTTGGAAGCCTATGGAAATGACGAAATGCTTGAATCGATTTTTGAGGCAAAAACTATCACTGTACTAAAACAAGGGTAGCTTCGATATAGTCGGTGAAGTGTATGTAGTCCGAAAATATCTTTTGACTGAAGCCTGTCTGAACTCTCCGCAATCAGCGTAGCGCTGTTCTCGAAAGCGATTTTGGAAACACAATCGTGCAAATTCTCATGGCACCTTGATAATCCGAAGCTTATCATGTTTGCACTATCGGAAGCAGTGACCCAGCGGTTTAATCGCACGCTCCTGTCGCTGCACGTGACGCGGGTAGTGCTTCACTTCCACGGTAACTATAGTTTTCAGCCGCGTAAGACTTATTTCTAGAGTCTCCTACCAGAGGACGAAAACTGAAACCTCAGTTTCGATTAATTTTTTGCAGTGTTGCTGTTGAAATATTGTGATCAAATATTGCTTTGAAAAAGACGTAGCGATCTGTTGCCCATAAATTAAGCATTCGCCTTTATAATGAGATTCCATTCCTTCGACAACATAACGAGACACGTGCGCGCGTCTTTGTGCTACGCTTATATAAAAACAAAACGAAGAAAAGCTACTTTGCTATTTCATGCACGCAATGCACCTAAAACGCACAGTTTGGGCCCACCACTGAAAGCAAGCAACATATATATAAAGTGGTCAAACACTGCTTATACAGGCCTCTATAATTACAGCAGAGAAGGGAAATAGAAAACAGGAGCCCAATAAGGTAATGCAATCTGTTTTTATTCCAATCTCCTGACGTCATATTTACTTAACCGTCGACGCAAACATCGTTCGTTGACCCGCGGCGTTGTTTACAGAGGCCATTGCAGAGCTCTCCAAGCTACAGGAGGTCAATTTGCTTTGCTTGTAAAGCGAATAGCATTGCCTACCTTGACTCGTTTTTCTTGTCTAATTGGCGGACCAGGGGTGAGGAGTACGTAGATGCGGCGAGCATTTCAGAGGGACCGAGCCACCGCAGTGAAAGTATTTGCCCGGATGAGGACGGCAGTGCCGGCGTCAGCGATTGGCCCGGTTCCCTTCGCTTAGCATTCGCTTTCTGGTAGGAAATCGCAGGGACGTGCAACACAAAGGTAAAAATGCCGCTAAAATAAATCCTCAGGGAAACAGATGGTAGAGCGATGTCGTGTGCAGAGAGAATAAGTATGCGGGCCACGGGGTCACCGAAAAAAACAACAAAACTTCTGTGTAATTAACAAGCGTAAGCGGAAACTAATAAGTGCGCTAGAAAACTTGTCATGCCAACTTTGGACTGCAGTCTTTAATTTCAAGCTGCATTCACAGACACAGGAGAAAATAAGTTTCATCGGCAATCCCTGGTCCGTAAAACATTGGTAACGGGTGTTGGTGCAAAAACGGCTCCACTACATCATCTGCCAGGCAAAAGTTCTTATTATACGCAAGTAAATACATTCGCCACTGCAGCTCCGAGTATCCAGTGCCAGTAGGATCGGCGGGCAGGCATAATCGATTCATTTCTGAACGGCGCAGTCTTCAGCTACTCCGGAAAAAATTCAATTTTGTTACGTCACTTCGAAATTGTGAATTTTCATGGTTTTGTGACATCGCGTGACTGGCAGGCGAGGTGGACACAACCCAAACACATTTGACTAATAGCGGGCGGCTCGTGGTGAAAAAGTGGCAGAATCTTTAAATGGGTACTTCTACCTTGGTTCGTTCTAATCATTCATATAACGTCATATGAGTTAAAGGGTTTTCCTGACGTCGCGTGACAGACAAGCGAAGTGGAAGCTGCCTTAAAAAGTTTTGACCAATCGTGGAGGCCTGATTGCAGTAATGGAATAGAATTATTTGGAATAGTTTTGCGTTATTGCGCCCCCGGATATTTGGGTAGGCCAATGACAAATAAAGCTAAGGCAAGCGAATCGTAAAAAATGACAAAATGAACGAAAAAATCTATCGCACAATATTTAGTATGTCTCCTGAGAGAACAGAATGACTCTTCGTGTCGTGTTCTCCTGGGTGGCGCGTTTGCTTCCACTTTCTACTTTGTTCGGGGCGCCCACAGGATACGCTGCGCATGTTGCTGCTGACATCGCGAACGCATCGTCAGCCTAAGTGCATCGCCTGACAAGCATGTAGGGCTTTCTTTATCGCTTCGTTCTACAGTCGGGTGGCGAACAACTCTGCCTTTCTCTCACACCTTTGAGTGCACTATGGCAGTGAGTCGTAGCTTAAACAAGGCCATACTTTTTCTGTGAGACCATCCCTGACCACCATATCGTCTAGCGGCTCACGGAAGACTGCGAGGCAAATGTGGTTAGAGCGACTGGACTTCCGCGTATAAAAACCACGGTGAATCGGCAACGCGCAGCAACACATTTTCTCCATCGCTTCATTCCTATACGGCGTGCGTCTTTGTTTTCTTTTCTAAACATTTGCATACCACTTGCATGCTTATCGTATTTCCATTTCTCATTCTGTACTCTCACATCTACAACATGTACTTTCGTACAACTTTTCTTCTCCCATCAATTACTACAGTTATCATGCGTCTTTCATACATGGTGGCTGCATATATGGTTCAGGTCTCCGTAGGAAAGTGGAACAGTAAAGAAAGCCGCAGGCTCTTGCTTTCCTTTCCGTCTTCGAATTTACTATAGATTACCAATGGTACTGTCCGCTTGAAGACTCAATACATGCAGCCAATAGAAATATATCGTTTCTATATTGCTCGGTTACAAAGCTGTAAACTTCGTGCGGCTTTTCTTCTTGTATATTTTATTTTCTAGTATTTGAAGTTGTATATCACTGAAAAAATAGAATGATTATGCGAACCAGAAATATGCTCTTCACAGTATTTATACATAATCTCTAACAGCTTCAACTGTAAAGCCAAATTGCCTAGAACTGGGTACTAATGAATAGGCTACATGCCCCTCTACGAGTCCCGACAAGGGTATTTCACGAAGCTGCGACAATCCCTTCGCTGAACCATAATTTACATTGAAAGATTACGCTACATGATTACCTCAACCCGGCCTAGGCAGTGGTTCATCGTGACAGGTTGGCTTACACGGGAAAATAGGTGACCTACAATCACAGTGTTTCTTACAAGATAAGAAGGCGAAAATGGAATAGTAATAGTAGAGGCCGCACAATGACTGCGGCGTTTTAGTTGGACTGGTGTTTGGCTTACCTCCCGTGCAGCCTCCAAAGGCAGCTGCTTGGTCTAGCCATGTCATACGTGTCCCCGTTGCTCTCAGCCTTGATTGAGATCAGCATCGCCAACACACATGGCAGCGTGTCACGCGGGTGGATGCGTAGCCTGCAGCACGAGGCGTCGAGACTGTTGTCGGGAGAAGCCACTACACCAGACTCGCCGACCTGGCGGATCATTCTTGCGGCGGCTTCTGCTCCACGCCTACTCGGACGTCGCGAACTGCGTTGAAAATGCATGACAACACTGAAAACTGCTCTTTAAATGCACATTCGCCGACAAAACTTCGCGGAACGCTGCAGCTTGATTCGCAAAAGGTTTCTTGCTTTGTGATAAGCAAAGAGCGCCTTCCGAATCAAAACACTAACGATGTCATCACCGATCCAGGAAGCATTTAAAATAGATTCTGGCTTGCTCAGTTGCTGTGCTTTCTTACTATGCAAATGTGCTGCGAATTGGCGATGCGGGAAATATACACGGTAATGTTGGTTGCGGAGATCCAACTTCCACGTAATAGGATATAACGTAATTTATTCTAACTCAGCCCAACCACACTGAAAAGATTTTATTGATTGCCAAAAAAATTATTTTGTGTGTTCCAAGGATTGCTATATTGCATTGTATTTCAAACTTCATGTTAAGCCGCGACCGAAAGTTGCTCACGGAGTGGTACTATAGGTTAGATTATTTTCTTCGATTTTATTTATTCAGACATGGCATCATTCCAACCAATAAAGAAAGGCAAACAAGAAACTGTCCTAACACAATACTTACCAGGTACACTGTGATCACTACATCATGCGCCACTCGCTTTATGGTATGTTTTCCCTGCCACAGTTGCAAGCACTTTACTTTTGTGTTCATTTTTTGTTATTTTTTTTCATAAAGGGGCAAAAGCCTAAACTTCATCCTTTGATACCCCGCTTCCGTCTATCTGACTCAGTGTGGTGTCGAAAAAAGGTGCCCCTTGTAACAAAAAAGGTATCTCAATGCACGTTTTTAATTGTTTATTTGCCATTTTTGATTTTTCCGCAATTGGTACGGTACCAGACAGCGGCATTGTATACACATAGGTGCGCTAACATTGCACGTACCCGAAAAATGTTGTTGTGCTGGCTCAAATTATTATTATTATTTTTTTTTTTTCGTATGCAGCCATACTAAGTTCTTAGCCCATTTTTTTATACCTGTGTTCGCGGACGAAGATATATAAATACAATAACACTAAATCATAGTCTGGAACCCTTCCTGAAGCAATACTATCCAAAGAAATGATGTGGTTTAGCTGTGAGGAGAGTTTAAATTAGCTGGGGAACCAAACTACCAAGGAATGAATGGATAAATAAAAAATGTTAGGTGCTATATTCACACGTAGAAGATACGAACCTCCCAATTTGCGGATGGGTTCTCTTTGGTGCATATCGTGTTCTTCTCTCCTTCTCTAGGCTTTTTGTAAAAGAATAGCAATAATTGCGTTTTCGGCGGGCTTTATCTTCCTTCCGCCAGACTAGTTCCAACACGGGACATTGCCGAATTCGCACAAGTTCATTCGAAGCCCTCAATCGTAACTCCTTGATCGGCCTTGCGACGTGAGAATTAAGCGATGAAATTCGTTGTATTTACGGCATATAGCGGAGTACCACGGACTGACTGAGCCCACACGTTCATTTGAAGCGTAAACGACTTTCAAAACTCTTTGAAATGCGTTCATCAAAATGTTAAGCACAAAGTTTATGAATTCTTGACTCTGCATTAAAAAATATTTCTCCCTTATTTGTATGCTGTTTGTTAGTACGCGTAGCTGAAACGGCTATATGTGCCCTATGAATTTAAAGCTTATGTTAAGTTCTTCCAGTATATACGATTGGTTTGCATTAGTCCAACTCACAAATTACCGGTGTTTTACAGAGCGGTTGATAAAATAAAATCTTTATCCTCTTTAGATTTATAAGCGTTTACGTAGTTTTAATGACCTGCGATATCGCGTTTATGTTGGAGTTAGAGTTGTGATTTTCCAGAAGTTGGCGTTGATTCCTTAATGAAGAATCCTCCTCAGGGAGTCCGGAGATTCTGACGTTTTTCATTGAAATGCAACAAATATCAAATTTGGCTTATTGCATGCAAAGAAAAAGTAATTCTCCATTCGAGTGAATTTCGATAGCATCTCCTGAGGTTAACCTTGCTCTTACGAAATGAAGGCTTTCAGTAGGGACCATGGCGTAAACTCGAATTATACAAAGCAATGTAACTTGAAGCAGCTACACATCATAGTGAAGTTTGCGAGGCATATGCCGTTTTATATGCGGCAATGCATCAAGGATAGAATTAAATTCTGCTGTTTACGTGCCAAAATTCTTATCTGAATATAAGGCACGCTGCCCAGTGCACGGGGGTGTTCAGATTAATTTCAGCCACCTGGTTAACGAGCACCCAATGCTAGGTACAGGGTCGTTTTTGCATTTCGCCCCCTTTGAAATGCTGCCGCCGCGTCCAGGATTTGATTCCACTATACCTCCTGCTTAGAAGCACAACGCCAAAGCCACTAAGCAACCACGGGTGGTGCAAACGCAGAGTATAGGGCGCAAGTCAAAGTTATGATTAAAAAGCAGCGGAGCTGTCAAAGCCGCAACATGCGCAGAAGTTGCATATTCTTCCTTCGAAACTGATACGCAATCAACGCAATGTTTCAGAAGCTGGATAACTGCACAGCAACGCGACGGCTAATCATGCGAGGGAATAGCTTAAAGTGGCATATAAAGAACTGGCTTAATAATCATCTGGGCATTTAAACACTGCGCTGCGCTGGAATATGAGCGCAAGTGTGCAATGTGTGCGGCTGCCGACGCATTTCCTTCATTTAAATATCGTAAATGTTCTAATATTCAGCTGATACCGTTATGAAAGTGAATTCATTCCAACCATGCAAAAACCCCATCTGTTAGCTTAACGTGTTACAGCGTGTACAAGCTCACCCATCAATCGTGTTATTACGCAATGCCAACAGAATAATGCGCTGCATGGCCAATTGCTATAACACAGGTATTCCTGATTTGTGCTACTGCTTACTACTCAACAATCTACACGCTGTTTTGGTTTTCTTTGCGAGACAAAGATCTGCAAGCCAGAGTTAGATGAATGCGCGATATTGTACAGGCATAAGAATGAAGATACGCTTCTTATAGTAGAGGCATGGCATATCTATAATGGTGGAAGTGCGTGCGTGAGTCCGCCTTCGATTACTTTACATAAGGAAGAGATTAAGTGCCTTAACAGTTATCTCTCACGTAGACCAGCACGTGTACCCGATTGACACGTGGTGTTACCATTCCTGAGCATGCGCAGATGAGTTTTGTGTCTTTCATTTTTCGCCTCAGTGCTCCCTTCAGTTGATAGTTCGGCGTTCGTGTTGTCCACTTCTCTACTCTTGTGTCCTGTCTGCACGCCTCATCTCTATTTTGCATAATGAATCCTTACCAACGAGCTCAGCTATCTGTCGTTCAAAACAACCCGTCAATGTGATTTTCACAACAGCATGGAAATAAAATTAAATTGGGTCTATCCACCGAAGATGTTCCCAGTGGTCCTGATACACGATATGGAAAACCCCGAATTGATTTTTACCTCTGCAATAGCAGGCGTCGGGAGACCCTCGATGCTGCCACCGCCTGGTTCCCGGCTCCTCGCGCAGTCCGTGGTACATGCATGGTGTTGAACGGAGCCGCGGTGTCCTTGACGCCTATCTCAGCGAGCGGGTCCCACGCAGGTCTCGGGAACCGCCTCCTGGGATGTTCTGTGAGGCTGCAGCAAGCGCGTTCCTGGTAGCAGGACGATGCCGTTCCTTTACGCGATGTTCGAAATGCGTCCGCCTCGATTAGCTGCTCGTTCGACAGCACGAGCGAGGTTCTCCTTTGTCGCGTGGGCCTCGCGCGGCAGCGCGCGTGGTCGGCGCCTCCGTGTCGTTCTTCTTTTTCCTCTTTTCCTTTTCTAAACCTTGCGTAGCGAGTTGTGGCGCTATGCAAATGGGCCCTACTTTGGCCCACTCGGGAGCTCTAGCGGTCAGTGAAATGAGCTACTGAGGATCGTGTAGAGGTGGCAGTCAGCATAGAAAACAGAAGGCTACAATGGCGTGCACGTCGACCATCCAAATTTCCCTATTGAAAGACTTGTAAAAGGCTGCAATACTGTTATGAGACAACCGGTGTACAGATTTGGGTAAAACATGTTGCGTTAACACCTGAAGTCAGGGGCTTCGGGAAGCACATTCTCAATTTATGGCTGTGCATTTTTCTAAAGAAAGATCGACAAGAGCGGGTAAGTTCAAGAAATATACATACACACAAATCTTACAGATCTACACCTCCGCAGTAAAAACAGGTAACACTTGTAGCGGCGGGTGCCGCCCAAGTACACGAACTGCTAGCAACCAAACAATCCACAGTTTATTGCCACATACAGTCATATATATACACATAGCGACACTGGTGCCTCTGGCGGCAGGTGATCCTCAAACCGGAACCGAAACCACATATACAACGCACAAATCTTACAGATCTACACCTCCGCAGTAAAAACAGGTAACACTGTTCCACAAAGTGCATCTGTTAAAGCACGTAAAACGGACGAACCTCTGATATGAAATCTAGTGTGCGCGAAACTGTTACAATGTTTACAAGTGTCTTGCAAAAGTCATAGTAAAAGATAGTTGTATAGTTTATAAAGGTGTTTCATAGATCACATTTTTCGGCGTTAGGCGTAATATTAGGTGAAGCTTAGATATCGGTAATACTGTTTTTGATTGCCGAGTTTCAGAGTTGCAAACATGGCGCTTGGCTTTCTTGTATTTTGAAGATATCGAAAATTATTATTAGCCACTACTGGAGTAAGTAAGAAATGTATTTGCTACACTTCCTCGATAACACCTTTTTCTTTGAAATGTAACCAACCTCATCGAAAGTACTGTCGTGGTTGCGGAGCAAAAATAAATCTGGTAGTTTCCCACGAAAGGCGAAGCGTCGATTGCGATAGCGACTGCCTTGCGTAGTGAGGACAGTACTTTTGTATGGGGCGTAAACTTGTGAACATTTGCGTATGAACTAAATTAGCTTTGTTTGATGCGCGCTCAGGGAAGCATGAACGCACCTCACTCGATGACCACGGACACTCGCCGTCAATATGTTGGGTCACGATGAGCGGCAGGTGCAGCAAGCAAGTGGAATTCAGTGCTGCCTCTCGCTTCAACGCCCTATGCTTGGCAAGCACGGCGCACACGACACCATCAGCCCGCGGCATACCACGGCCGGCCTAGAGGGGCGACGCGCGCGCTCCTTCTCGCGGCCTGAGCGCCCGACGAGGGGACAATAGGGTGAATTCTTGACGGCTGGTTGCCACGCTCGTCGAGTGGGGACGCGTCGACCCAACCTTACCTAAAATCCCTCAATCATTTAAAAGTACCGCCAGGCTTTGATCCAGCCTACAACGCCTGCGATAGGCTGATTGGTGACATGTGACCTTGCTCCGCCCCTTTGCCGCCATGAAAGTTCCTGCGCGCCGGGCGAAGAGCGCGCGTTTAGCCTGTTGTGGTTTGCACATCGCTGCGATAATTTCGTTCCGGGAGGTCTGGAATGCATTGTTGCTGTGCGGTTGGGTGCCGAAACCGGACGAAGGATGGCAAGAAATTATTTTGCATCGCGCGCGGCAACCAGAACCTAACCAGACGAAAAGTATGGTTACACAGAATTGCACGGACGGACTTTGAACCGTCGGTAACAGCACGACTATGCGAGGCAAGTAAGATACAACGATACAAAGGTGCGATAGAAAGTATACACGTTCGTTTGTCGAGCGGTGATAGTATTTCACTCGCGTGCATGAATGTTGAGGGCCGAAGTTTGTGGAGATTATTTATTTTAGTTCGCTGTGAGCCCGTTGAATAGATCGGTATGACCAAGGATGCGAAGGACCGAAATGCCTTGTTGCTGTGCGGATGGATACCGAAATCAGACGGAGGACGACAAGAAGTTATTTTGCATCCAGCGCAGCAAACAAAACCTACCCAGAAGGTAATTCTGGTTGCATAGAAATGGACGGAAAGACTGAACCGTCGGTAACTGCACGAATATGCGAGGAAAGTAACGTAGAGCGATACGAAGGTGCGAGAGAAAGTATACACCTGTGTGTGCAGAGCTGCAGTATTATTTCATTCGCGCGCATGAATGTTGACGGCCGAAGTTTGTGGACTGATTTTAGTGCATTACGAGCCCGTTGACTTAGCAAGTGCAGTATGACCTAGCATTCAAGTAAATAGTGGGGCAGAACCGCATTAACTCGCTGACAAATATCCGCATTGCGTTACGTGCGATAAAAAATAAAATTCAGCAGGGAATTCTACTTTTACACTTTCCTCTGTTTGTGCGCGCGTTGGTAACTGCGCTTTACAACATGTCCAAAATGTAATTTCCAATATCCTAATCGTATCTTGTGCATTGCATATGTGAATAAATATATTGCTAAGTGCCTGCGTTACTCTGTTTTTAAAAACGAATACTGCATAGCCACAGCTACTGGCCGTTAAATAATAAAGCGTAATACAGTATATCAAAGTACATTACATACAGCTGCGAGCTCGTTCCTTCCAAGTTTCCGTTACACTCGAAGATGTTTCAGTAATCGGCAATGCCATTTTACTGATGAAAACACACAACTGCAAATCATCATCATCATCATCAGCCTGGTTACGCCCACTGCAGGGCAAAGGCCTCTCCCATACTTCTCCAACAACCCCGGTCATGTACTAATTGTGGCCATGCTGTAAATGCAAATGAACATAAGAAAAACGCCACAAGCGATACACGGATTGCCAGCAAAACACAGTGTACTAATAGCTGGGTCAATCCGCGTGCGTTTCGTATAAGGGCCCTCTAATTCTTACGGGGCCGCTTGCTTAGGAAGGTTACCGCGACGTCAAAGGGATTGTCCCTCCGTACCTCCAGCGCAAAGCTTATTTAGCCGTCAGCCGCCTGCAGAGCCGGCGTCGTCATTCAAGACGTTGTCTATCCCATCGAGTTTCTTGTGCTAACGACCTGTTCACATGATGCGATCCTCGCTTGGAATTTTCTCTATCATCATCATGCGGTTATTGACTGCTCCTGCCAAGGTGGCGTTCTCAGCGGTGTGTTCCGCGTCGTCTGAACATACGTTGGTAAAGTTGTTTGTCACCGACGGTATACGAACATACCAGCCAGTAGAACGACCCCTGTGCCCGTGTCCTGTGCCAATGTTCGTGATTCCACAGTTCTATTTACATCCTCTGAGAGCGTTCGACAACGCTGAAACCTTGCGTTGCCATTTGCCGTTCTCGACATGCACAACAGTGCTACATCCTTGTTTGTTACGAGTCCGTTGCCAGTTCCCTCAACCTTACTCCATGGAGAGTGTATAGGCACCATTCAGGCATTCGACGTATACTTCTTCTTCTGCCTTGACGATGCGCACTGCTTACAATTTAGTGCTCTGACACCTTCTACTGGTACGCCTGATCACCCACCTTTGTGTATGCTTGGTTCCGCCGTCGACGACGAACGTGCAGAGGCACACCGTGAGAAACCTCTTGCACTTCTAAAGTAGTGTCGTGGCTAGTTTAATTGCCAGAAGACGTCATTAGGCCGAACGCACACTGTTCTCTATCCGATTGACACCGGGCTCCCAAGCGCCTCAGCGACAGCGTCCTTACCGCGTATCCCGTGCTCAGCGTCGTGGGATCACCGAACAAGTCGACGACATGCGTCAGCGCTGCATCATTCAGCCGTCCTGCAATGCGTGGTTGTCGACTGTTGTCCTTGCGAAGAAAAAAGAGGGCTCGATCCGCTTCTCTGCCGATTACCGCCGATTAAGCAAAGTTACGCGCAAAGATGTATATCCTCTGCCACGCATCGGTGATGCCGTGGGCTGCTTGCAAGGAGCCGAATTCTTTTCATCAGTAGACTTAAGGTTCGGTTATTGGCGGGTCCCTATGGCACCATCCGATCACCCGAAAAGTGCCTTCGTAACTTCCGAAGGGCTATACGAAACCAATGCTTTGCCCTTCGGCCTATGTAATGCCCCAGCAACATTCGAAAGGATGATGGACAGTATCTTGCGTGGGTTAAAATTGAAGACGTGCCTGTGCTACCTAGATGACGTCGTCGTTTTCTCCCCTGATTTCGACGGTCACTTCCGTAGTCTTTACGAAGTATTGAGCTGTTTTACGAGCACATGCATGAGTCGCGCTTACATCAAGAAGTGCCGGTTCGGAGCTCGCCAACTCACCATGTCATGTCGAAGAACGGCGTTCTTCGCGATCCGCAGAAACTTCGTGCTGTTGCTGAATTCCCGAAGCCTGCCACCGTGAAAGCGCTCCTAGCTTCCTTGTTATGTCCTCATAGTTTCGCCGCTTTATGAAGAACTAATAATAGCACCACTGACGAAGCTGCTAACCGGCAATTGCTATCTATCTGATCTATCTGGTTGGTTGCCGGTGTGTGATGAGGGTTTTGCAACATTATGTCGTGTCCGGACTTCACCGCCCATTCTACGTCTCTTCGACCCTACCGCTCCAACGAAGGTACACACGGATACCAGTGAGATCGGACTTGGGGCTGAATTTGCCCAACGAAAGCCGGACCTCTCTCAGTACGTAGTTGCATAGGCGAGTCGTGCCCTCTCTACGGCAGAGTCCAAGTATACTCAGTTACTGAAATGGGACATTTGGCAATTGTTTGGGTGTTGCAGAAATTTCGACCTTACTTGTACAGCCATTCGTTTGATGTTGTCACTGACTTCCATTCACTCTGTTGGCTGTCTTCATTAAAGGATCCGTCGGGTCGACTTGGACGCTGGGCGCTACGTTTACAAGAATCCGATGTTCGTGTCATTTACCGCTGAGTACGCAACCACGCCTACGCCGACGCACTTTCCCGTTCGTCCGTGTATCCTGACGTTGTACCTGTCTCCCTTTCCGCAACTTCCTTCGCTAACATCAGTATCACTGACATGTATTCAGAACAGCGCAAGGATCCTTGGATAACCTCGTTGATCAACGTTCTCTCTACACCTTCTGTGAAACCATCGCCACGGCCGTGTCGCACCTTTCCTCGCCAAGTACCTCCTTATGCGCTCCGGGAGGCCATGTTCTACTGCCGCGGTACAACATAGACTATCTGGATACGGGAAACATATCCAGATAGTCCCAAATGGCTTCTTGTTAAACCTCGCCATATGTGCTCCGATCTGTGCACGCACTTCCACGCAGACGCACAAAATGCGCACGCTGGTGTTTTGAAAACTTATGATATACTTCGCCAGCGATACTGCTGGCGTAGAACGTACACATACGTCCGCAAGTACATTCGTTCCAGCATTGAGTTTCAACGCCACGAAATAACTTCTCAAACGCCTGGCCCATTACAACATTTGCCGCGACCAGCTCGCCCGTTTGATAGAATCGGCATAGACCTGCATCGCATCACTACAAGTTATCATCGGCAGACTAATGGCTTGATGGAGCACTTTAACCGAACACTTGGTGATGTGCTCTCCATGTACATAGCCTCCGATTATTCCAATTGGGAGTTGGTGCTTCCTTTCGTGACATGTGCTTATAAAGCAGCCACGCAAGCCAGCACTAGATTTTCCCTTTTCTTTCTGCTATACAGACGTGAGCCCCCTTCTACACTGGATACTATACTCCCATAGCGCCCGGATGCACCCGAATACCACCCAGCCTCAGGACTCGCTCAATGTGCCGAAGAGTGCCGCTAACTAGGGTGCTCATTTACATTTGTGACACAAGGTCTTCAAAAAGAACGCCTTCACCTCGATAAACCTACCCCTACCTTTCCTGGTGGTTCGTTCGTGTGGCACCCTATCCTCCAAGACTCCTGATATCTCTCGCAAGCTTGCTGTGAAATATCACGGTCCCTACCGCATCGTTCAATGCACGTCGCCGGTGAACTACATCGTCTAGCCTGTGACACTTCGCACAAACAGACGCTGTGGTGGTCCTGACAGAGTCCACGTGAGCCGCTTAAAGCCCTACTACGGCCCTCTTGTGCCCTCATCGTCTTGAGTCGCCAGGATGGCTCCTCTTCACAGAAGGGGAAGAGAAAATTCCAAGCGAGGATCGCATCATGTGAACAGGCCGTTAGCACAAGAAACTCGATGGGATAGACAACGTCTTGAATGACGACGCCGGCTCTGCAGGCGGCTGACGGCTAAATAAGCTTTGCGCTGGAGGTACGGAGGGACAATCCCTTTGACGTCGCGGTAACCTTCCTAAGCAAGCGGCAAAGTTTTGTATCTATCACTGCATGAAACGGCAGCACCAGTATCCACAAGCGCAAGTGTACGAAAGTCATCCACGACACCTTCGATGAGGTTTGATGGAGAAATTCGACTACTTCAGTTTTTCAATGACGACGCAGTTCGTGCCTCGGGTACTGCAACATCTAGTTTTCCGTGCCAGAAGGGCAGGGTCGATGGCGCATAAGTGACAGAGAGCGATGTCGCGGTGATGGGGATCAGCGGGTAGCTGAGGGCAGGCGTTCGGGGAAGAGGATTGTTGTAGCGGCGCTGTGAAGGTAAAGGGTCTCGGATCGTACGCGAAAGGGCGGACAGTATCAGTTTGAAAAAGAGGGCGACGGTGACAGAAGCGCGCCTCATGTCCAGCATAACAAGTGGGCCTTCAAGCATTGCGGCTCATTTCCTAACTCAACTTTTAAAAATGAAAGAGTGGCAAAAATTGGGAGTCGAAAGACTGCGTGCTCAAGAGACATTCATTAAATTATCTGACATTCTCATTCGAATACGTTTTTTCATCTTATTACTTATTTTCTCCCATCGAAGGTCGCGGGTTCGAGTACCTTAATCGACGCTACCTTAGTTAACAGCCTCTTAATCAACTTCCCCCTATATAACACAAACGGTCGCTGGTTCGACTCCCACGAAAGGTCGTTGTTATAGCGACTTAATTAACTCTGTGTTTATCATTTATGCCTTAATTAAATAGGTCTTGACACAGACAGTCGTAGGTGCGTCTTCGACATAAGCTAGAGTGTTCCAACACCACCGTTGTTTGTGGGTTAGAGTGCGTGAATTAAAGGGATTGACAATCGATTTTTGAGGAACTTGTTTTTTATGGCGCAACGGAAAGCTCACCCTCGGTAGTGTTTACATCTGCAGCGGTTACTTGCTAAAGTGCGTGGATACTTAGTAAGCAGAATTTTTTCGATCTGAGCAGCCTCTAAAAAAGGTAACAATCTTTCCTCCAGCAACGCTGAGAAGGCAGAGCGATGTCGATAGCCCGCCTCGCGAACTATGAAGGCCGTCCATTGTTCTGAGTTCACAGGAGTAACTATGGATAAGCACTTATATTTTGACGTTTTCAACCACTTTCGAAAATAAAAAGCGGATGCAGTAAGCCCGCGTTGTTGTACAGACATTTCTTTTATTTGTACCGAGTTTTTACCCAAGTATACGCATTCGTCAGTCCTTCTTATGGTAATAGACGAGCCAAGTCAACTCACCGAAAATCGAAGGCGAAGGCAGCGCCACTTTTCTGTTCACTGCAAGCGAAGGCCTATCTGCACAATGCAAGTCAGGGAAAAACTTATAATATTGAAATGTATACTTAATTTCAATACTAATACAAACACAAGTAGCCGAGTACACTATATTAAACGGTCACGGGGTGGAACTGTTATGCAGCTTCATGTTTTTGCCGCGTGGGTCGCCAAAGGTCATTTTTTCGCATCATTAAGTGATGAATTAAAAAATTACCGACGATTACGTTACTTCCTAATGCGAAATTTGAGCGCAGCAAATAAGCTGTTTCACCTTTTCGATAGATTGAGGCACAGAAATCGAGCAACACATGTATGCGCTATCACAGAATTTTTTTTTTATTTTTCACACGTATTCCTTTAACAAAGACTCCACTAACAGTTCTTGACAGTCATGAAGGAAGCTTTGTGGTCGGAGAAATAGACTGATATATGTTCGACTTGGTACACCAATGCTTGATTCTCAAAGACGAGATCTATACAAGTGCCTCGCGAGGTTGTCACAGCCGTGGGACGCGTTAGGAGCGAGAGGAACGGGATGTTCTCCCGCATAAGTGTTAGGAAATTGCTGTTTGTCTTTATGTCAACATTAAAGTCCCCACTACTAACATCGGTGTGGATCGATGGACGGTTAATGCGAGTTGCAGGAAGTGCACGACGTCTTTCGTGAGTGCGGTAGCGGACTCACGAAAGCGGTATCAGTCGGTCGCTGCTAGCGCTGGGGGGATGAAAGGGGGGCGGAGCTGGTTACGAGGCCGACGATAACGCCGACGACGACGCGAAACCCAGGAACGGACGCCAAAGAGCCATTTGTGTAGCCAGCCCTCCTCCACAGTCTCTCCTCCTCCCTTCCATCATCCTCCCTCGCCCGGAGAGCCGACAGCGCGCATGCGCGGCGGCGGAGCAGATTCGTCGGCGAGCTGGTTACGAGGCCGACGACAACGCCGACGACGACGCCGACGACGACGCGAAACCCAGGAACGGACGCCAAAGAGCCATTTGTGTAGCCAGCCCTCCTCCACAGTCTCTCCTCCTCCCTTCCATCATCCTCCCTCACCCGGAGAGCCGACAGCGCGCATGCGCGGCGGCGGAGCAGCAGATTCGTCGGCGAGCTGGTTACGAGGCCGACGACAACGCCGACGACGACGACAACGACGACGACGACGCGAAACCCAGGAACGGACGCCAAAGAGCTGCGCTCTAAAATATAAATCCATGTTTAATGAGAAAAAGACCGCTCGTTTTAGCCACTACGATAGAGAATCATTCCATCAGCGGGGTTATGTCGATTCATATTCTGAGCGGTTGTCTGTCCCTTTAACTGTACGTTAATTAATTAACTTTGCCTTTTTTGCATAATGAGCGGCATCGTAGCCAGCTGTGGAAGAAGACGACGACGAGCACGAGAGGAGCGGCACGAACACGTGGCTGCGCAAGGCGAGCTCACGAGACTTTCTGCACCGCCCGCCGCGTTTTCCACACCACCGGGGTTGTGATGGAGCCACATACGGCTTTCGCCTTAAAGGAAGAACGACAAGAGCTCGCGCGCTGGCACGCGAGGCACACGTGCCATGCGAGAATCTTGCTCGCGCATTCGAACACGCAGCTGATCGTAGCGGTCGCACCTTGCAGCGTCGCCGAAAGGAACGCCATCGGCCTAAACCCAGTCGTAGGCATGGGAATTCACCCTCTCCTCCAAGGAAGCGTATCCACCTTCTCGGAAGAGTCGCCGTCCCACAAGACGTGTTCCTCGATGGCAGTCGTCGCAGGTCCAGTGGGGCCCAACGATGACTCGTCGTACGCGTTCAGCAACTTGGACATCGAGGACGTCCTCCCAGACAATCAAAACCTTGTGCTCAATCCTTGGAACAAGGCCGATGAACGCACTTGCGGCAGCCTCACAGGACATCCCAGGAGGCTTTTCCCGAGGGCTGAGTGGGACCCGCTCGTTGAGATGGGCCTCAAGGACACCGTGCCTCAGTGCAACACCAAGCAAGCACCATGCACTGTGCGAGGAGCCCAGCACCAGACGGTGGTAGCATCGAAGGGCACCGGACGCCGCCTAATGCACAGGTAAAGATCAATGCTGTGTTTTCTGTATCATATCGCAGGACCGCTGCAAACAACCTTCGTGGATAGACCAATTTCATTTTAGTTCTATGCAATGGATACAATCTCACGTACGAGTTTGTCACGCAAAAAAAAAAACAAGCAGCGTTTCAATTCTTTTTTCTTTTTACCGCGTGCTAAGACTAAATAATAAACACGATGCAGCGGGATCTAATCCCTGCCACGGCAGCAGCATTTGGATGGCGACGAAATGCGAAAACACCCCTGAACTTAAACTTAGGTGCACGTAAAAGCACCCCAGGTGGTTCAAATATTTCCGGAGTCCTCCAGTATGGCGTACCCCAAAATCAGATCCCTGTGTTGGCTCCTGAAACCCCATAATTAATTTTTTTAACAACGAATAGCCGTAGCTATGGCAATACCATTGTTCTTGCATTGTTTGTTCTTGCATGAATCAATAGCCGTAGCTATGGCAATACCATTGTTCTTGCATTGTTTGTTCTTGCATGATTGTTATAATTCACTTTTGTTGCAATAGCAATTATACGGACACTCCAAGCGTATTTCTGCCGTCGTCGTCACCGGGATGTTCCATATAAAGTCCAAGGGCCATAACATCGTCGCCGAACGCCGTATGCTGCATGTGGGAGTTAAGGCGTAGTGGATGAAAGCGATCTGCGATGAGTAGAGACTCTGTAGAGTTCGCCGGGGGCTCATAACTCCGTGGGAGCTGAGTCCTGGCCGTTTAGTTTGCGTTGAAGCGAGAAGCAGCAGGAATTCCAATTCGCTCGCTGCTGCAGTCGCTATTCCTAGAGCCAGCGTTCTGACAGCGAGTGTCGGCGCTCATCGAGTGAGATGTACGTGCTGCCTATACTGGGCGCTTGACACCATGCTTGCTAATTTAGTTAGTACATGGATGTTTACGAGTTTATACGGCCGATAAAGCTACCATCCCTAATTCCTGTAGCTGACTATGAATTTGCTATTCCAATCGGTGCTTCGCCTTCAAGGCAAAACTGCGACTTTTTATAGCAGTACGCTGATTATACGCACATTTACTATTTTTAGAGGAAAGAAATGCATCAGCAAACGCACACATTGTACACTGCAGTCCGTATTCCAACATAGCGCAATGTGTAAATGCCGACATGACAGTTAAGCGAATTCCTTATATGCCACTTTAAATTAGACTATCGCATGATTGCCCAACCCATTGATGTGCGGTTATTCAGCTTCTGCAACTCTGCGTTCATCGTTATCACTTCCGGAGGACGAGTACGCAACTCCTGCGTGAGTCGCGTATTTGACACGTCTGTTGCTTAAAAAAACGTATACTTCAGCTGCGTCCTATCTTTAACGCTTGCACCCGCCCTAGTTGCTAAGTGGCTGGCTTTGGCGTCAAGGTTCAAACCACGAGGTAGTGGAATCAAATCCCGACCGTTGCAGTGGGATTTAGATCAGGGCGAAATGCAGACACCTGTGTACTAAGATTTATAAGCACGTTCACGAACTCCAGGTGGTCGAAAATAATCTGGAGTGCTCCGCTACGGCGTGGCTCAAGATCAGATTATGGTTTTGGCGCGTAAAACTCCAGCATTTAATTTTATCCTCGACGATTTGCCGCCGGTTCAACGTCATATGCCTCGCGAACTTCACGACGATGGGCAGCCGCTTCATTTTACCTTGCTATATATAATTCAAGGTGTCCACGCTAGGGGCCGTGATAAATACCCCCTTTTGGTAAGAGTCACGTCAAGAGATCCAATCTTAATACACGGAAACGAATAAATAGATTCCGTTTCCAAGCAAAGAACTAAATTACATTTTTGCTTCATTTCAATAAAAACGTTAGAATATCCAGACTGCCTTTCGCACATTCGTGATTTATGTAATCAATTTTAAATTCCCAAAAATCATTTGCAACTCTAACTACAAACTAAAATGGATATGGAAACGCATTAAATCTCCGTAAAGTGCTGATAAATGTAAAGGGAATAAAACCATTACTTTATACAGCGCTTTGTAAAACTTCAATCAACAATCGTAAATAATGGAACAATTTAACATAGGCTATAAGTTCCCTGAGAGCATATGTCCGTTTCAGATAGACGTACCAATAGAAGCAGTTTACAGAAAAGGGAGATCTCTTTTCGCTCGATAGTCAACAATACGCAAACTTCTCCCTTAAACTTTTTTATACAACCATTCCAAGCAGTTTCTTTAGAAGCTTCTGCCTCAAGACAAGATTAGGGCTCTATCAATCGGTAGAATTCAGCTATACGCTTGAATTGCATCATATTTTGGCGAAATGAAGATAAAGAACGCCGAAAACGCAAGCATATTTATCATTTTACAAAAATAAAAGACTAGAGATGGAGCGAAAAAGAACGTGGATATGCGCCAACAAGGAGTCGTCCACATATATTCAGGTTTATATCATCTAGGCGTGAATGGCCGCAAGAATTTCCATTCGTCCATTCGTTCGTTGGCAGTTTTGGTTAAGCATTGACTCGAGAGATGATTTCAAGTCTCATGGCAGCTAGGCCACGTGAGTTTGTTGGAGGGCAATGCTTCGGGAAGGGCTGCAACCTGTGTTTTAGTGTTATTGCGCTGCTAAACCTTTACATGAAAATCAAGCCGTCAGAAAAATGTTGAGTGAACTTAGCACGGCATCATAGGAAAATAACATTTATAATTGTATTAATAATGTTATTTCCAGTAGCTGCGCCATTGCAGCTCCGTTTTGCATACGATGCCGCTGCTTTCCACTGATACATGGCGTAGAAATAAAGAAGACAAACAAACGCTTAAAACAAACGGGCAATCAGACTCCTCTCTGTCACAACGAGCACGTTTTCCGACACCCACTCCAAGACCGCACTGAGTCACATAGACAACAGCGAGGTTTGAAAAGATCTAGTTCAGCCTTTTGCCCCTTTGAATGCCAGAATTGAACACTCACTGTAACAGGAGAAAGTACCAAGAAACCGCCTGCCACACGATATTGTGATCATACTGTAGGGTAGGGATTGCGTTAGGATATGTTTGATTTCTTTTTTTTAAGCGTTCCTATATTGCTTGGAATGACGTGATGCTTGAATGACTAAAATATAAAATAAATCTAACGTGCAATATATTTTCTTGAGCACCCTATGGTCACGGATTAACATCACGTGTGAAACACATCGGAAAATAGCAATTTTTGGCGCGCAGTTAATGTTCTTCTTTTTTTTTTTCGTAATCTAGGAAGATTTTCTATGTCGTCAGCATAAGTTAGGATGAATTAGGCTAGATCTTACTACATGGCAGCTTCGGTTTAGCTTATTGGCTCGGTAATTAAAGTCCACCATTTGAGACGCGAGAACCTGGTTTCCGCTTTTTCCTCAATGGTTGATGCCATTGCTCTATTATAATTGTCATTATTTGGAAAGCGCCGTTTGTTCGGAGCAAAAGAGGAAGCGTTTCGTTGGAAGAATTGCAGTGTCCTCTAACTTGTTTGCTTAACGACAGTGCCTTTCAAAAGCAGTGTTCATTATCCGCATGTACCGTCAACGCAGTTCCGATCAGCCGAGTACGAGTGGAGTGGAGGCTGCTGCGAGCATGATTCGCCAGGTCGACGAGTGTGACGCAGTGGCCTCTCCAGAGAACAACCTCGACGTGTTGGGCTGCAGGCTACGTATCCACCCACCTGACAGGCTGCCGTGCGCGTCGACGATGCTGACCTCAATCAAGGCTGAGAGCAACAGCGGCACGGACGGCGTGGCAACTCCGAGCAGCTGCCTTTGGAGGCTACACGCGAGGTAAGCCAAACACCAGTGCCGCTGAAACGCCCCAATGAACCGGCGGCCTGGTTTATTACTATTCCCTTTTGGCCAACTCTTCTCGTAAGAGACACTGGGATCGTAGGCCAGCTATTTCCTCGTGTCAGTTACCACGTGCCGATGAGATGCATAGGCCGGTGTGAGCTAATCCTTTAGCGTACCCCTTCCATCAGAGGTAATACTTCAGCGAAGGGATTGCAGCACATTCACGAAATTACCAGCTTCTGGGTACTTTGGCTTCACAGCAGAAGCAGTTATGAGATACGAAGAGAGTGTATAAATATTGGTACACCAAAGAGCAAATTTCTGGTTCGAATATTATGTATTTTCTTTTAATTTTAATTGAAAGCTTGAAAAATGATTCAACACAAGAAAAAAATCCTCAGACACACTTAAGACTTGCTTTGTGTTGGAACGCGTAAGCATTATAGGCCCTTTTTCTATGTGTTCCTCCTACGCGCAGCTCAATCCTGCGTTCTAACTGCGCCTCGCTAAGAACGAATCAAAACGCGCCAAAGGGCCCAAAGCGGTCGCTTGCCAGTCGAGAGTTCATAAACGTGACGTGTGCAGTGATGCAATCGCTAGGTACACCTTTAGTTAACCAGAACCATGGAGCCGCCGTCACATCGTGGAAGCGGTCTCCCTTCGCACCCCGGAAACACGTGTTTTATTTACTTTGTTTACAACAACCGCCCTGTGAAATGTGACGGCGGTCCGACAATCTTTTGAAGTGTCCCTGCTTTTTGCATCGGCGACCATTATTGCTACCATCTTTGAGTCACGTGGCGACAGATTTTCGCGTAATGGGGCATATAATGCTTTCGCATTAAAACTGCTGTATCCAGTTTACGACTGCTTGTGTGTGAGTAATATAGAAATGATACAGTTTTACAGGCTACATGTATTGGGTCCTATCATGTCGACAGTAACGTTGGTAACTTGTCGTAATTTCATAGGCGAAAAAGAAAGGAACAGGCCGAGTGCTGTGTGACTGTTTCACTTTTCTTCGAACTCTTTAACTATCCCGCAGCCACAGAACAGACACAGGATAGCTGGAATAATAGATGTACGTATGATGTACGTAGAGTTGTACGAAAAGTACGCAGGTGCCGAGTATTGACTCAGCCTGAAAAAGTGCACGAAGCCATGGGTGACGCCTAGGATTTTGAGATTAACAGGGAAAAGAAAACGAGCCTATAATTAACTTAAAAGAACACAAAGTAGTCATGAATCCAACAGGTTGTCGAGGTAAATAGTTAATAGGAACCTGAAGTACGTAATGCGTTGGATCAGTATTTCAGGCTACCCAATGACAGCATGAAAACGAACCCATTCAGGGTGAGTGGCAAAGAATCATTGTTAAAAGGTACAGGTGAAACCAAGACCCCTGGTACAGACTGCAGTTCTCCCCGCATGTTTAAGCGCAGTGCCGGCCCATCGCATCCTACCTCTATCTAACGTATACTAAACCTCTTTCTACTGGAGTTTTGCCTGATCACCTCAAAAATTGCACATTTAGTTCCCGTTAATAAGAGTAGGTAAGAAAACGCGAGCAACTAAGGGTATATTTCTTTACCCTTCTCCTGTAATATATTAGACGACATTTTGTAAAAAGATACAATGAAAGATTCATCACAACAGAATAATAATTGACAATCGACATGGCTTTCGCATGGGAGTGTTCCTCCAAAACACAACCGACCACTTTCTATCACGACACAATGTCGGAGGGGGGCGAAAATGGGCAAACGGAGTGCCTTCTTTTTTTTTAATTTTAAAGAGCCATTCGACGCGGTTTGCCTCCCTGTGCTGCTTCACAATATTCATAGAGTAAATGTTTATCAGTAAGTGTGCATCTGGATCGCCAATTGTTGCAGCGTCGACAAGGTGTTATACTCAACGGTGCTCTTTCTCCCCGAGTCGAGGTCACATGGGGTGTTCCTCAGAGGTCAGTTTTAGGGCCGCTGTTATATATAGTTTATGTTAATGATGTTCCTGTGTCGTGTACAGAAAGATAACAAATGAGCAGGATTCTACTGATCTGCAGACTGACTTCACTAATATTGTTTCGTGGTACGAAAAGGGGAAAATGCGACTAAATGCGAAAAAGTGTGTTCACTTTGCCTACACGAATAAAAAAAACCTTATTGTTTTAGTAGCGATATTATTAGCCAGCAATTTATATATAAACATTAGCGTGCAATGTTTTCGAGTGATTGTTTCTGAAATGGGCATGTGAATGATGTGGTTGCAAAAGCTGCCATGAAATCTGCAATCGCCTCCATCTACCCTAAAAAACACTGCTTACATTTCATTAGTTCGTCCGATATTGAAGTATGCGTGATTTTTTTTTTTACCCTTGCCAAAAAACCTTGGTTCACCAAGTAGAGGGAACACAGAATAGAGCGGCACGGTTCGTTCTGGGGCGGTACAAGCGAGGGCAGAGCTGCATCGAAATCAAAAGCTAGCTAGAATGCGAAGCGCTCTGCTCTCGCCCAAGAAAACTGTGTGTGAAATTGGCATGTCTGGTATATCGTAATAAGACTGGAATTAACAAAGACACTTATTTTAATCTACCAAACTATATATCTAAAAGAACTCTTCAAGACCTTAAAATTCAAGAATACCGAAATAGAACAAACCTTTCTGACAATCCCACTTTTTCTCAAATTGTAACATAGTGGAATCGACTGTCTTGCGTCAAAGTGTGCTGTATAATGAAGGCCTAATTTTTTCAAAGTTTTGACCCCCCTTGCTTACATGCCAAAGCGGGTGTATCTCTGAACAAAAATAAAGAAATAAAGAAAGGTACACTGCCTGGATTTGAATTGCGTACTGACAGAGTGCCAGGTTGTAGCGTCACCTCTCGACTATTCTGGCGACACTAGCAGCGTGGATAGTAAAGCCCCTCAAGAGTGCCGTAACGCCGATTTCTCTTCTGATAGGCTGAGGCCACGCTGTTCAAGGTTTCAGTTTATAAACCGACGCTAAGGTGAAGGAATTTAGGCGAAGCAAGCAGTAAGATCTGCAAGACAGGTTGGAGCGAAAAGGACAAAGGAGTTGTCTCGTGGCATTTTAGGAACACAGCGCCACCTCCACAATAAACGGTGGATTCTTAACGCTAGGAGATTGCTGCCCCATACGTTTGAGAATCGTTATTCCAACCGATACTTGATAAAAAAAAAGCAAGCACTTACTGCACATGATGTTGCGTCGGCAACAATGATACCCGAGACGGAACATGCTCCTCAAGAACTATGATTGCCTGGCGCGCTGTGATTCGCTGACGCTTGTCAGCTGATTTTTAAAACAACATTGAGGTTAAGCAACTTGTACAAAATCAGTGGTAGAAAGCGAACTGCATGCAAGCCACGAAATGGAGGAAGTATTATGCAGATACCATGCACTGTGGGAATTGATGTAAGCGAAGCTTTCTGTGCTTTTTGCTTTGATTGACGATAATTAGCGGTGATGTTGACGGAAAATGTTTAACTCCTTCAACGGTTTGTCCAACACGAGAGTGGTGATTTGATGCTAAATGTTCCCTTGCGTGCACCACTGCTGTTTGTCTGCGTAGATCACAAAACACGAAGGGAGAGGTGTTTGCTTCAGGCGTTGTTGTGTGCCATATTTCATAACCTCTGAGAGGGTTGAGCATTGTCATTGCCTCACACGGCACATCGCGTCGTGGCAGAAGCATTAAGCTGGAATTGGATTATGGGGCTGTCCGTGCCAAAACCTCAATCGGATTATGAGGCAGGCTCTAGTGCCGCACTCCGTATTAATTTTGGCACCGCGGTGTTCTTTAACGTGTCCCTAAATGAAAGTGCTCGTGCATTTTTTTTACTTCGCCCCGTCGAAATGCGGCTGCCGCGACTGGTATCAAATTCGCAACCTCGAGCGATGCCATAGCCGCGGAGTAACCGCGGCGGGCACGGAAGTGTTGATTTGACGTGCGACCGCTTCCATTGTGTCGCCTAGACCCGGCGGTGGGCTTTAAATAATGCGGCTCTGTTACTGCACGTCACGCGTAAGATGTGCGCTAGACATATTTGCATAATTTTATTTTTCAGAAATAGCCGAAGTGCACCGTACCGTACCTTGAACTTTAATTGATCCAGCGTTTCCTTGGCTTTTAACGTCACCTTTTCCCTATCCGCCCCCCCCCTTCCGTATCTGCATGGGAACTACGAGCGAAGAGTGACAAGGCTGTTATTCACCCGTTTCGCGACTGCGTTGCTTCTGCCGATTGTCTGCCTCCTCTTCCCCTTCCTCTCTTCCAGTCTACCTAGCTTCCCTCTGTACTTATACGTTGGTAGATAGGTAAGCGCTTATGGCGGTTCACGAATAATTGCAGCGGTCAAGAGGCTAATGTCATCGCGGTGCAGTCCAAACGAGTTCCTCGCGTCTGTTTTCTTCTCTTTCACGCTCCTGACACGTGTACGCACGCTCTGAACCACCCGCTAAGCAGCAGCAGCAGCTGCAGCAGCAGGTGTTTAGACAGCCAACATGTCATGGGATTATCACGTTAATTACGTCTCAAACAAAGTACATCAAATCACTGGTGCTATAGGTCGTTTAAAAAACGTCCTTCGTACACAAATTAAAATGCTGATTTACAACTCAATCTTCAACTCATATTTGAATTATTGCCACTTAGTTTGGGGTACCAAAACTTTCACTAACCTTGAACACATTCACCTAATCCAAAAAAGGTATCTTCGACATGTGTATAATACGTCATATCGACATCCAAGTGCACCTTTATTTAGTCATTCTAGAATGATTGAAGTACATAACGACTCTAAATATCGCCTCAGTGTCATCTTTGAATCTGAAATTAGGAATAATATAACCAATCGTAGGGAATCAGCAGAACTAAAGAAAAAAAATGTTAAGCTATTCAACAAGACATGGCGAGGAATGGATAATACCGACACCTCGACTTAAACTTGGACAAGAATGCCTTCACTGTATTCTTCCATCTCTTCTTAATTGTTATATTCACATTATTTCGATTTGTTTTCTTGTTCGTGCAAAGAGCTTCATAGTGTATTTCAAAAACGTGGCTTAAGTTTACTTAAGTGTACATATTGCTGTTTCGTGTATACTTCAGCAATTCCTTGGTATACTTATCTGTATTTTTTTAATTGGAGAAGTTCCAGTACTGCCTCCCTGCTGAACATTAGGTTTGCAGACTCGTCAAGCTGCCCTGGATTAGCTTTTTTTTCTGCAACCCCCTCCATCTATATTGTAAGATGGGAAGATAACATTGAATTAAACTGAATTAATTAAGTATACCCTCGAGGGTGTAAATTTCCTGAGTGGGCAGTTCGTTAAGTTGCCTAGGTTAGGTCATATGTTGCGGGCAGGAACGGTGGTAACTTAGCCTATATACGGAGACGAAAACGAAAAGAAAAAGGCAGCGGGCACATGGACTCCTTCGCTTTAATTGTGCACACCTGAACTATCCAGGGGACGCGGAAAAAAATGCTAGCATAAGCGATGTGCAGAAAAATGAGATGAATGTTCCTACAGAAGTGCGTGCTTAGAGGCGAAACAGGTATAAGAGGATATAGAGAACCGAGCTAAGCATGTAACTACTATACGCCTATTAGGAGAATAAAATAAAACTAAAAGCAAGCATGCTACTTCGGCAATGAACCTAGAGGGAACCATGTTGGAGCTTGCTGGGCACACTCAGTCCCCCGCGGTTCTGGTGCGCGCCAGTCCAAAATCGCTTAGCGAATTTGGCCTCGCAGGCCTCTAGGTCATCGCGGTACCCGTAGCTCTACCATATGGGGGTCAGGGATGACTCTGAAGAAATGGCGCCGCCTTGGGAAGGTTACGATTCACTATCGTACTCTCCTGAATCCTCTGCAACACGTAACTCTCATCTACTTCAAATGCATTGTTCTGGTCCCTGAAAGCATTATTCATAACGTCTTCTTTCAGCGCCTGCGGTTAGATAGAGGATTGTTCGGAGTCACTAAGGGAGTGTACAGTATAGCGAATTAGTTCTGTGTAAATCTGCAAGGTGCTAACTACGGGCGGATGTCAATTTTTTCCTCTAATGAACTGAAGGCGTATGTATGGCTGCCACCAGTGGTTACGGTGACAGGACTTCGGCGACCTTCAACAGCGTCTGCTTGGAGCTCAAACTAGATTGATCATTGGAGAGGGTCCGGCAGGGAAGACGAGGCAGACGAAAAGCAAATAACAGAAGCTGAATACGTCATTTCGGGTGAGTGGTGCGCTCCAAGACAGGAAGTACATAAAGGCTGGGCGTGCGTGCTCCGGCACGCAAGGGCGGATAGGATGCGTCGTGGCGTTGCGCGGGCCTTGTTATACCATCCGCGACTCGGGCCAGCTCATTCTCTCTCGTCCCCTGGTAGGGGTCCTTGTGACCGCACTGGTCAGCACACACACGGGAACACGGCGAAAAACCACTCTCTAGTAATCCACACGGAGGAATTCGGAGAACAACCACTCGCTGGCGCAGAGGTGGAGGCGTAGTTAACGTCAGGTCAGCGCCTGATCAAGCCACACAGGAATTCGGAGAGAAACCACTCCCTCGCGTGGAGGGGCGGAGGGGCAGAACATAGGACAAAGGGGAGTAGGATTTGCGCAGGTGCATAATCCCGTCCCACACACCCGACGGGCAAGCCTTTTCGTGTTGACGTGCGCGTCGATTAGGCACGTCGTGTCTCAGGCACTTGGCCTCCGCTTCCTTTAACGCCGCACACAGTGAACCATCACAATACGTACTCACTGATGTTCGTTTTATGATACTGTTCTGTTTTGCGAGACCAGTTTCCTCTAGAATTGCGCTCTATAAGGCTTCAACCCCTCACTACTCCTCTTTCAGAACTTCTACATGAATTAAGGAAAGCTGCTTTTCTAGAAGAGTAAAACATAACTCTCCACTTCACTCGCTTTAGAGAGATTGAAAGAATGATAGGTAGCCTGGCAGTATACTTAGTTAGCTCTGCAGAGCACATCATTAGCAGCTTCAGACGAGGCCAAACCCTTGAAGAGTATAGTTTACTGCCACATGGAGCGTTAGGTCTGCTGCAAGGTCTTCTTTATTTGCTGGCTGTGCCACAGGCAGTCACATGCTTTGGCCACATTGACTGTCTTCGTGGAACGGCCACACTCACTGGCATCTTGCCCCTTATTGTAACAGGTTCACCCCGGCCAGGGTAGCCGGCAGTTCGGCGCTGTTCGCGCGGAACGGCGCACAATGGCGACAGGACGCGTCCGTCATCTCGTGCAGCGTCGAACTTGCAGCGGCTGGTTCTGTGGCGGCACCCTGTCCCGGCCGCTGCGTGACAACAGGACCAGGCTCTGAAGCGGCTTTACCGTCAGCTCATCTGTGGCTATCTAAACTCAGGAGCTGATGGTGCAGTCGCTGTTGATCGCCTGACCAGCGACATCACGTGATTCTCATCAGTGGCACTGTGGCTTCCCTATAAGTGTGGAAGAGGATTCAGGGCCTTTTCAACGCTGAAGTGCAGGTCTGTTTCGGCAGGGCTCGCGCTGGAGGCCCGCGGCAACCGCTGCGGTCTAGCCTGCGCGCTGATGCTGATATCCCGGGACGATCTTGCAGGGAGGGATCTTGCAGGGAAGCGCCAGTGTTTTTGCTTCCGTACTTTGATTGGATGCTTTCAATGTATTTGTGTGACTGTGTGGTGTTTAAATACAGATTATTGTGATTGAAGTGTGCGGCTACATAAATCGATTTCATGAAGAAGCTCCTAGCTCGCCATGGTAATGGGGAAAAGGAGGTAAGCCCTGTAGTCTATAATTCCTTTCTCACTCTCATTCGGTCTTTTGGTTTCCTTTGAATTACTAGTAACAGGATGAGATCCTAATAAATCTAAAGGCTACAAAGTCATCTTCGGAATACTGCACATTCACACCTATGCCATGCCAGACAAATGGCTTTGTTCGAGTATTCGATTCTAAAAATACTGAAATAATATGTCATTTAACGAAATGTAAAGCCCGCGAATACATGAAAAGTGCGTCAAGCGGCCAACCG
Source organism: Dermacentor albipictus (assembly GCF_038994185.2). Taxonomy (NCBI): domain Eukaryota; kingdom Metazoa; phylum Arthropoda; class Arachnida; order Ixodida; family Ixodidae; genus Dermacentor; species Dermacentor albipictus. The sequence goes on from NW_027225565.1 coordinate 14,206,419, forward strand.
CGCGGCATTTTGCAGTGTATTCGCGGGATTCCTTGAATAACACGTATTGAGCACGTATTGAACAACAGAAAGCTCTCTCGAGCGTTTATCATGTAACTCTACAATTTTCGCATTGACACCTTAAATGTATTTCTAATAATTAATAAATTGAACTAATTACGATTGCAATGATTATGCAAATATGCAATTAGGCAGACTCTGAGCATCTCCAAGCGATGGAAAAAAATATTACCTCTGTTCTGTCCAACTACGTAGCATATGTATAATTTAATTGGATCAAATTAAGTTACACTACCCGTATACAACATACTAGGACGCAACCAATGGTATCGTGTCAGTAGTGACGTACTACACCAGGATGAGCTCGTTTCAAAACCTAATTGCGGATAATGAGATGAGAATACTTAATTAACTTTTTATTTGCCTAAGTGAGGGCGCGAATTTTGATGTAAAAGTAATACTTATTGTTCGAAAAACTCGCTTCGGCCGTTTTAAGTGCGCCGTGTCTCGCCTAATTATTTCCTCCGCGTTCAAAAGAAAATGGCCTAAATATGAAAATACGCGTGCGCGCGCAGCGACAACGGCTCTCCGTGGCGTTACCCGGAAGAATAAACTGCTCTCAGTGCTTGGCTCGGAAGCCAGTGCAAGGGTCGAGGGATCCGCATTGGGGTCGGTCACCGCAAACTGCGACCTGCCTTTTAGGCGTGGAGCGCAAAGCGAACGCAGTGTGGCGCGGCGGCATTGAGGAGGGGGGGGGGGGGGGACCAATGCACTGAGCATTTCTTCCGAGTAACGCCTGGGACCGCTCGTGTCGCGGCCGAGGCACCGGTAACCGTGCAGCCATTTTACTTTTTCTTGCGTTTTGTCCATAACGCCGAAAAATGTAATTACGCCAGACGGTGCACACTGAAAATAACTAAATCGGGTGTTTTATAACACCGTTATTACTTTTCTATCCAAATTAGCGACCGCGACTGATTAATTAGGAAGTTTGCAAATAATATTGTTTAATTATCTACAGTTCACTTATGAAACAAAACCCTTGTGGTGTCGTACGTCACTGCTGTCAGCATACCACTGTTTGCGTCCTCCTATATTCTATATTTTATTTTCCAGAGCTGGGCTAGCGTTACCTGGGACACCTTGTATAGAAAGGAGGCCGCGAGCGTTCGAGTTGGAATAACATATTTGTTTGCAGGGGCCCTATAACGTAAAACTATTCCAATGTGTTTCTATTCCAATTTCCTGACGTCAAATTTGCGTAACAGCTGACGCAAGCATCGGGTGGTCACCCGTAGGGTTGTCATAGGAGACCAATCAAACGCTCTCCTCGTTCATAGGAGGTTACTTTTGTTTGCTTCAAAACGAGTAACATTGCCTACACTGAGCGGCTTATCTTATCTAATTCGCTGACAAGAGGCGAGGAGCACGCTGAAGTGAAGAGGGATTTGATGGCGCCTAGCCCCTGCACTGAATATCGATAACTGGATGAAGAGGGTGGTGCCGGCGTCTGCGATTGGTCTGCTTTCCCTTACATAGCTGGCGGTGGCTGGTCGACAATCGCGGCGGCATGCAACGGAAGCTTAAGATTGCAGCTAAGACGGATCCTCACCAAAGAAGAGTTGGCAGAACGCGGTCGCAAACATTCTGAAAGTGCTCGAAAACGTTACACGGCTACGCAAAATGTTTCATTATACGCAAATAAACCCATGCTCTCCCACAGGTGCGAGTAGCTAGTGCATCAGCGATCGGCAGCAGCCATCTTTTATTCCTTTCGGAAAGGGCAGCCAGTGGTTATTCAGAAGAAAATTCAGTTTTGTTTGGCATATAATGCATCTTTGACGCGTACACGTCACTCTGACGTGGTGAGTTTTTGCAGTTTTGTGACGTCTCGTGACAGGGAGGTGAAGTGGGTGCTGCCTGAAAACTTTTGACCAATAGCCGAGAGCTAGTGCCGAAAAGGCGTCGAATCAGAAATAACTATTTTTCTTTTGTTCGGTCAAATCATCCATAATCAGTGTGCACACGTCATATCAGATGGGCAGCTATCGCGGTTTTCGTGACGTCACGTGATCTACAGTTGAAGTGGGGGTGGCCCAAAAACAATTTTCACCAATCGCGGAACGTTGATTGCAGAATTGGAATAGAAATGTTTGGAATAGTTATACGTTATAGCGCACCAGGATACGTCTGCAAATGAGACCCCGTAAAAAGTCCCTGCGCTAAAACAGTTCCTGCGAGCCAATAGTGTTACAGGACATATCATTATCAAAGGCGATCAGGCAATAGAAAACGGCACTTACGAACGAAAAGCTAGGTGAATTCGGCCTCAGCTTCGGAAGGTAGAAGGAGGAAGAAAGGGACAAAGCAGATATGTTAATCAGAAGTGTGCCTGGCTGGCTAAAAATCACTAAGTCTGCTCACTTCTGCAATTCCATAATGGTAGACTAATAATAATGTAACATATGGTACTGTCGTGCGCGCAGGAAAATTTCAAAGCGTTACGCTACAAGCTCGTATCATGAAAAGCCAACGAACAAAGACGCCAAGACAACACAGGCGAAATTACTTATACTTACTAATTGAATTAAAGAAATGATAAATTAATGGCAATGAAAGTGCATGAAAAAACAACTTGCCGCAGGTCGGGAACGATGCCACGTCTTCGCATTACGCGTGCGATGCTCTTACCAGTCGAGCTACCAATCGAGGTATACCGCAGGCGTGACGCGTACGTGATCTTTCTGGGTGAAGGCAACTGTTCAATAAACTCGCACATGCTACGTGAAGGCATCAATGTTGCCGGGTTCGAGACCTTCGTCACGTAAGAACGAGGAGAAAGGGGGTTAACCGACGGGGCCAGATTTTATTATTCACATCATGAAAAGCCAACCAGCAAAGACAGGAAGATCACGTACTCGTGATCTTTTCGTGAACATCGTGAACATCGTGAACTTTCATGAATATCGTGAACAGCCTACTCGTGAACATCCGCTGCCAAGGCTTGTGAGTGGTCGCGCTGGCCTATATTCCCAAGGTTAGTTCTAGTAGTAACACATAAATACCCGAGAAAGTGTACCGGGAAACGGCGTCGCGGTAGCTCGATTGGTTAGAGCATCGCACGCGTAATGCGAATGCGTGGAATCGTTCCCCACCTGCGGGAAGTTGTTTTTTCATCCACTGTCATTGCCATTAATTTATCATTTCTTTAATTCAGTTCGTAAGTACCCCCTGTGTTGTCTTGGTGTCCTTGTTTGTTGGCTCTACGCTACAAGGTGTATTACACACGTGCTGTTGTATAGTTATCCTTAATGTACGGCTTAAAATTTTGGGGGAATGCACAGCCTTTCTGCGAGCTTACAGAATCCAGCCAAAATTTCAGCGAAGCTGATACTGTTGAGTAGTTGGAGCAGAAACTTTAATTGCCAGTAATATAGCACACAGCTTAGAACTTTACCCGCATATCATCTTGCAAAGTATGGCCGCTTGAACCCATTTCCTCCGCACTGAAAGCCGGTGTCGGGTCTCTCGTTCTCCGAAGACGCCTAAAATATGAGCGTAATCCTTCTAGAACGCCGTAATTAGGCGACACGAATTCACCTTTGCACGCACATCTGCCATAACCCGCGCCATCGCTAAAAATACGAAGTCGTTGCCTTGTTCAACTGACAAAGGACAATCGGGATGCCTAGTGTGCACATGCCTCGTATTACCTATGAAAATGGGGGAAACGGCAGCATTCACTAACCATATGGAGAGCTGATATTTGACCCAGATAATGGGGAGTTGGTGCTGTGGGGCAGGCACTGATAATTTCTTTCGCTATGCTGGTCTCACCAGAAACCATCACTTGCACCGCTATTGCAGGCACGTACCCAAGATATGTTTCGGGGGAGGGTAGGATACCTTTATTAGTACAGATGTGAATAACGGCTGCCATTGGCCATAAAGATGAGTAAACCAGCAAAAGAGAAATGAAATAAGGTGTATCTCACAGGTAGTACGCCTGTGAGATACACCTCCTCTTTACTTGGCAAACAAGGAACCGCATCGAATGGACTCGCGCAGGATAAAAGCACAGGAAGAACACTATTAAGAGCAAGTGAACAAACGAAAGTACAAAATCAATATTTCTATCATCATCATCATTAGCCTATCTTATGTCCACTACTAGTAGAAGGAGTCTCCCTATAGTAGATTTCTATAGTAGCATAAAACTTTAAAAAACAACAGTTGGCAACCAAGACACGCGGACCGCCCGGGGTTGTGTTACTCCGCCAGCCAATTTCAGAAGCAAACAAAATCGTCGCCACGCGACCTTTTCAAAATGGCGTCTTACTTGACAATTCCAGAGCAACTGGTGTTCTTGAAGACTCTTTTCATCGACGGAAACAATGAGTTGGGAAACAGACATGGACAAAGCGTAAATAGTCTAAGCATTTCACTCTTCAGAAGTATACCCGCCGTGGTTGGTTAGTGGCTATGGTGTTGGGCTGCTAAGCACGAGGTCGCCGGATCGAATCCCGGCCACGGCGGCCGCATTTCGATGGGCACGAAATGCGAAAACACCGGTCTACTTAGATTTAGGTGCATGTTAAAGAACCCCAGGTTGTCCAAATTTCCGGAGTGCTCCACATACGGCGTGCTTCATTATCAGATCCTGGTATTGGCACATAAAATCCCCTAAATAATTAAATCTTCAATAGTCTGCGGTACAGTTCATTTCACTGCTGAGCCCATTTTACTCATAAAACTTCACGGCCAACTGAAGTGAAACTTCACAATAAATATTTGCAGCGAAGCAAGCTCTTATTTTCAGTTCAGTAAAGAATTAGGCTTTCGCCATTCCACTATAATAGGCGAGGCAAAACGTATAGAATTACGCGCTAATAATTATATGTTTGTGGTTACCGCCTTATTTGTGTAACAGGACAAGTTTGAAGTACGGATTGCTTGCAGCCTCGCGGAGGAACAGTGGCAGGCGGTAATGAGGGCGTGCGCGGGTCTTCACTGCAGACTTAAGTTGTATCCGAGTATAGTGGCGTCTTTCTCTATTAGCTATGGCGGAATAATAAATAGATATTTGCGAAACAATCACAGTTCTTTTGGATCCTTCGTTTACTGCTATACCAAGTGAAGTGCCAAAACCAACTCGTATTGTTATTTGGGAAGCTGCTTAATGATGCAATGATGCATGGTTCTAGACGTACTGCGCCCACCGCAGAAGGTTAGAAAAACACCTTCATAAGCACAGCAGAGAAGCGGCTACGTCAGGTGGATCCAGGGATAGCTGCAGAAGTGTCATTCAGAACACACAATCATTCTCCACTTCCGGCAGCGTTTTCTCTACTTCCTTTTTAAATGAAAAGATGTTGATCCATAAATATTTTCAGAACAATAGTTGAATTTGTTAATTTTCGCTTTTCCTGCCGGTTTCGCAGTTGCCTTGGCTTAATTTCTCGACTCCTTGCGAATCTTTTTTCCGGTTGCCAATTTTCCACAAAAAGTGCTGTAGAATTATAGGGGAAAACCAGACGAGGTTACGGGTTAGTCATATTGCATATGGGTTTAAGGATTATTGCAGGGATTGATGGAGGACGCTGTTTCGCGTAATATTATTTTCCACCTTATCTAACCCATATCGCGGCTTCCGTGTATCTGTCAACGTCGCGGCGAGCCGTCACTCGAGGAAATAATGAAGCGAAAGGAGAAGTTAAACGCAATTGGCGTTTTTTCTGGACGCAACTCGTTCCACGAGCAAACAGATCAGCTGACTACGAACAAATCCCTTTCCTGGTCCCTGGATCAGTCAATAAACAAAGAAGGTTGAACTAGCGAAGCAACATCGATGCACGTGGCCGTTGAATAGGTGGGGACAACTGAACGCATATCGAGTTAATTGCGACGGCACCGAATCAGTGAGAAATGTGGCCTTCACTCCCATGAAGATGCCGATACATACCTTCATCCAAAAGAAGTGAAAAAGTCAGGAAAATGTTGACGACCGAATAGCTACAAAGTCTCAACATTCATTTGGCGGCGCTTTCGGAATGTGTGTGAGGATTGGTGGCGTATGCGGGAAGGAGGGGTGGGGCGCCTAATTTGAGAGGGGGCGCCCCCCCCCCCCCAGCCTCCCTCCTGAGTACGTGCCTGTGCTATTGTATTGGTGCGTTAGTTAAAATTGTCCAGTATTTAAAATATATGTCAACAATCGTACATTTGTGTAAAAATTGTCATTTGTTTGTGCATTGTGATATTAGTTTTTGTCTGTGCTCATATGCTTGTACTGTTTGCAAACTTCAAGTATTTGTATCGGGGAGGCGAGAGCCCGTCAAGCTAGATTATTATTATTATTATTATTATTATTATTATTATTATTATTATTATTATTATTATTATTATTATTATTATTATTATTATTGTCCGGTTGTTGAATCTCCGCCGCAGTCGGCCGCGATTCAACAACCGGACATTAACACACCTATTTTATAGGCTCGCACGTGTTATCAGCCAAGAAGATTCTACTGCTGGATTGGGCCTTCATACGGTTTTCAAGCTATCGCCACTTCAGAAACGTCATCGCAGAAGGATTTTGGGAAATCACACCAGCCTCTGGAATCCCTAGCTGGCAGAAACGCCTACTTATACAGCCTGCAGCACAGGACGATCTGCAGTCGGCGGCGATACAACAACCGGACATTAACACACATATTTTACAGGCCGGCACGTGTTGTCATCCGAGAAGTTTCTACTGCTGGATTGGGCCTTCATCCGGTTTTCAAGCCATCGCCACTTCAGAAACGTCATCACAGAAGGATTTTGGGAAATCACACCAGCCTCTGGAATCCCTAGCTGGCAGAAACGCCTACTTAAACAGCCTGCAGCACAGGACGCTCTGCTGTCGGCGGCGATTCAACAACCAGACATTAACACGCATATTTTACAGGCCGGCGCGTGTTATCATCCGAGAAGATTCTAGTGCTGGATTGGGCCTTCATCCGGTTTTCAAGCCATCACCACTTCAGAAACGTCATCGCAGAAGGATTTTGGGAAATCACACCAGCCTCTGGAATCCCTGGCAGAACCGCCTACTTAAGCAGCCTGCAGCACAGGACGCTCTGCAGTCGGCGGCGATTCAACAACCGGACATTAACACACATATTTTACACGTACTGTATTTACCTTGTGAATCTAACTAACCGTGTTGGCCGCCGACTGCAGAGTGTATCTTGTTGAGTGTTATGATGGTCAATTGTATTGCTTGTAACAAACTGCTACCCGATGGTGGTCGTTTCATTACTTGTTCGGAGTGCGGGAACCCCTATCATTTGGGTCAACATTGCTTAGGTCTAGCTCAGTATACTTTCGCAGCGAAGAGTCAAAGTAAACGTGAATCATGGGTGTGCAAACCATGTCGCGCGGCAAAGCAACGAGGGAGGGCGGGCTCACAGTCTACGAGTACGACTCTACCAGAAGAAGACACTTCAGAAGCCACGTTAATGTCAGAGCTTGCACGTATTAAGCAAACTTTGACCTCTTTGCTGACTTTTCATGGAAAAGTAGATTTTCTGCTCCTCCTGAAAGCAGAATTCACAAACTTGAGCATAACAATGAAGGACCTAGAAGAAACAGTCTCCTTTTTGTCTAAACAATACGACATGGTGTTAGCACAGCTTTCGGCCAGTAAAGAACGGGAAGCTGCAAGTGAAGCACAAATTACTGACATGAAAACGCAACTGGAAACACAGGCGGAACAGCTGCAGCCGCTGCAAGAGGATCTAAATGAGAGCGAACAGTATGGCAGAAAAGTGAATATGGAAATTGAAGGGCTACCTGTCAAACACGAGGAAAACCTAAAAGAAGTCTTATCGAACATAGCCAGCAAACTGGAGCTATCAGATTTCTGTAGCTCTGATATCGAGGCGGTCCATCGCTTACCAAACAAACATAAGACGAACCCAACAGTACTAGTACGTTTTTCTTCCGTAACCGCAAGGGATGCGTGGTTTGATGCGCGGGGCAAGCTAAGACGCTTGCATCAAATTGGACTGCTGCCGTGGCTTTTCATCAATGATAATCTGACAAGAATGAACCGAAATCTGTTCTGGCGAGCTAGAACTACAGCGAAAGACAAGAACTACAAATTTGCATGGGTCGAGGACGGAAGCATTTTCGTGAAGAAGAATCAAGATGCACCCCTGATCCCAATTAAGAGTCTAGCTGATATTCTTAAAATTTCATAAGCAACATCGCAACGAATTTTTCCTCTGTCTCAAATTTCAATGAGTTCAAAGATATATTTGCTACCAGCCGTGAACATGGTTTCACAGTAATTAGTATTAATATCAGAAGTCTACGAAAATATTGGGAGGAATTTAGAGAGGTAGCGGAATCAGTCGCAGATGTAGTAGATGCATTTATATTAGTGGAAACAAATGTACCAGAGGACTGCACTAACATTTACAAATTAAAGGGTTACAAAGCCCATTTCATGTCACGACAGAAACGACGAGCAGGGGGTTTAGCATTGTTTGTTAAGATAAGATATGACACTGTGCTTACGGACATTTCTTTAAACCACGCCGAAAGTATGACAGTATAAATTACGCTTACTAACACAGAATTATTGTTGATAGCTATTTATCGTCCGCCTAATAACAGTGTCACACGGTTCTTGCGTGAACTTGAAGAAATTTTACAAGGCCACAAAGCAGCAGATCAGATTTGTTTGGCGGATGACCTAAACATTAATATATTGAACAACAGTTCGACTACTGTGTCGGATTACCACTACATCTTATCAACCTATGGCTTACAATTGACTATAAATCAACCTACAAGAGAAGAACTCTTACGAAATAGACTAGTATCCTCCTGTCTAGGCCACATAGCAATAAGAGTACCGAATTATTCTTTAGCGGCATGTATCATAAGGCAAAAGATAGCGGATCACTATTTTGTCGCATGTCGCCTTAAGGCACTTTTACCCCTGCCCGAAAAAGACAAATCAGAAGAAAAATATGATAGTAATCAACTAGAAGTGAAGATTTTCAACAGGAAAACATTTGATCATTTGATCGCACAGTTGACTGGGCGGAAATGATTAAGGATTGTAATTATGCTAAAGTTTATGAAAAATTTTGTGAGCAGGTGAAAAAATTTAGCTTTCTAGTAGGTACACAATAACTAAAAAACAAAGGAAAAGTTACCCCTGGTTCACAGCCGACATAATGAGAGCTATTTCCTACAGAGACTGGTTGTGGAAAAGAAGCAGGCGTGCGCCGAAAAATGAAGACTTGAAAACGGAATATAAGATTGCCAGGAATAGGGTCGCTGGGAAGGGGGGCTCTTGAGATCAGCAAAACGGCGGTATTTCTTAGACAGATTTAATCAAGCACACAAAAATTCTGCAAAAACTTGGGCTTTAATAACTACGCTCCAAGGCAGCACTGCGGCACCTGCGAATTTCTTAGAATCTTTTTCAGAGAAGCCAAATATAGTGGTAGATAATTTCAATAATTTTTTCACACGTTTTTCTAACACTGCGCAGTCGCAGAGACACACTTGCTCACTCAAACAAACTGTTCAAGCATCTGCTTTTTTTCCCCCGTTGTTGAAGGAAGATCTGAAGCGAATATTTTTTTGTTTCCGACCTAATAAACAACCTGGTATAGATGGGTTGGCTGTGGCCACACTAAGAAGAAATTTTGATACATTAGCAGACATACTGCTTTTTATGATTAATGGTTTTATAAGCACCGCATCAATTCCGGATGCATTAAAAACGGCGATTGTTAAGCCACTGCATAAAGCAAGAAAAAATGATGAAGTTGAAAACTATAGACCTATCTCTGTTTTGCCTATACTCTCTCAAATACTGGAAAAGTTTCTGTTGTATTGTATGGCTTCCTTCTTAAAGAAATTTTCAATCCTAACACCAAGACAGTTTGGATTTGTTGCTGAGCTAGGTACTATTACACTGTTAGAAGAGTTCCCCGATGAATTATGTTCTGCTCTAGATAAGAACCTGTATAGTTGTGCTGTTTTTGGATTTAGCAAAAGCGTTCGGAACTGTAAATCACGATATTTTATTGGAAAGGTTGTTTCGTTTGGGTTTCAGGGGACCCTTTTTTGATCTTATTCGCAATTATTTACACGATAGATCACAGGTGGCCATGGGCAGTAAAGAAATTGTTAGCGCTAGAAAATATACTGCAGCTGGGGTTCCGCAGGGATCCGTGTTGTCCCCTCTTTTATTCAATTTATATATGAACGACTTTCCCACGATAATTACAAAAGCCACTGTGCATCAAAATGCAGATGATACAGTTCTACTCACTCATCATATGCACTATGAAGAAGCTATTAGCGCCCTACAAAATGCAGTCTATAAGGCTATGCAATGGTTTGAAGAAAACTGTTTATATCAATGCTAAGAAAAGCAAAATTATGTGCTTTGGTAGTCCATTAAAAACTCAAAAAATAAACTTGCCAATATTTCTATATAATGAACATTGTATTTCATGTAAACGTACTGCTATAGAATATGTGGAGACATTCAAATACCGGGGTATAACGTTCAACAGCGCCATGTCTTGCAACGTCACAAAGCGTTTTTGTGTGGCAAACTACGTAGTGTTGCATATTTACTTTTCAACATAAAGGGTTTAGTACCTCTACCAGTCATGAAAATGATAGTGCATGCACTAGCGTACAGCGGGCTGAGGTATGGGATAACGATCTTCGCCTTTTGTACAGAGCACTGGAAAAATCAGATTGATAAACTACTAAAAAAATATTTCAAGAAATGTGGTTTATGGTACTACACTTAACGACAACAATATTTTTCAGGAATTAGGTTTTTGCACATTGGAGGATTTATTTACCAGAGCTGTTATTATGCGGCATAATTGGAGCGACGAATTCAAAGAGGCATACGATGCACCTCGATTGTTAAGAAATAAAGAACGTTTTAAGGTACCCTATTCCACTACGAAGTATGGTGAAGCGAGAAGAAGTGTATACATCCCAACAATATTTAACGATTTGGCCGATGAATTCTTTTTGGCAACTTCGAAAAAACAGTTGAAGAAATTATTGATGAAATGTTGAAATTTAGTCCTGATCTTTACTTAAGTTGTTTATGTGTTTCTCTTTATCTACTATGCCATTGTCTGTTAACGGGTAATACTACCAAACATTCTTCTCAATGTTGAAAAAAAAAAACGTGTTATTATGTAAATGTCTACCTTTTCACTTTTTATGTAATATGTAACCACATCGCTGTACCGACTCTGCCGGGCCTAGTCGCACAAGTCCTCGTGGTCATAGACAGGCCCGTTTTTTTGCTTTGGTTTTGGATTTGTGTCAATAACAACAACAACAACAACAACAACAACAACAACAACAACAACAACAACAACAACAACAACAACAACAACAACAACAACAACAATAATAATAATAATAATAATAATAATAATAATAATAATAATATACTATTATAATTATTATTATTATTATTATTATTATTATTATTATTATTATTATTATTATTATTATTATTATTATTATTATTATTATTATTATTATTATTATTATTATTAATTTCCTGTTTGAGAAACAAAGAAACACGGCTATAAGACGAGGAACAGCGAAACGCGGTTAAGTGCTAACCGCAGTTTCAAATTACCAAGTATTTTGATTTCCTACGAACATGTCTATTCGGATTCATTTACCTGCAATTCAAGCAAGTCAGGCGAACATTTTGTAAGCCCTACCCCTTAGATGCGATTACGTAAAAATTCAGTGTTCATCTCTTCACTGGTGATTGAATTATCTAGCGGGTGTTCTAGCGAACACTTCCAACTAAAAAAAGATGGCCTGTGGGAGATAGCACAATTCTAGTCCGTGAGCCGGTCTACTAAAACAGGCAGACATTACTCCAACAAAAAAATAAATATAGAAAACCGTAATCGAGTAACGAAACTTCGCTAATTAAGTTTTATTATATTTAGCTTATTGCACATATTGCAGTTTACAAGTTCTAGCCGGGCAGTTAACAGAACGGGTCCACTTGGAACGAATTATCAGGATGACACCAGTTTCGAGATATTACCCAGCTTTGGAAAGAAATGTGTTGGTGTTCCAGTTACTTTTGTGCTTCGATGACTAAAACGAAGTTTTGAGAGAAAAGAATGAGTCAGTGGAACGACTGTAGCGCAAGTTTGAAGGGCGTATATCTAGTAAATGGTGGCATCCACAGAATTCGCTAGAATTCATAGATGACAATATGTGCCATAAGGTAATTAGGTAAAAACTTTATGAGTGAATTCTTGTTGATTAGTCGAATATGCATTTCAAATTTTGGTGCATGTCCACCTCTTCGAGTAGACAGCTCATTGACAAGAATTGTGCCAGCCAATTTTCAAGAACTTTTCAGAGTCTTCGCCTGTTTCCTGGCTTTCTACTCGCGCAGAGAAGCTCACAAAACCCAAAATGCACCGTGCACATCACACCTCCCGCTCCATTGAACGTGCTGTTACACACGCACCTTCTAGCTGCTCCACCATTTTGTCTCACAACAACCGCAAAGTTCCTTTCTAGTGACGAGAATGGCGTCCAACTGGTCACCCGACACGCCAAACGCAGTGGCTCCCGTGACGTGCGTGCACGCATGAGCAGTTGATAGATTTCAACAAGGTGTCCTCAGTTGTAAACAGCAGAACTCAGTAACTGGAATGTTACACAGTAATATTTCTACAATGTAGGCTAGCACTACAAATGTAGCAGTCGCATGTAAATAAAAGCACTGGAGGAAAACTGCAACTTTCTGTATTATTTCAGCCTTCAGCATACAGACCTGTTTTACAGTAACGCTTGTTTATGTACGCATCACGTGTGACAGTCTCTACATTGAAGAAGTGTGAGAATCATGAGTACTGCAGTAGTACAGACATTATGCAACATATCACAGACACGTTGAAATAAATATTGCACCACGTCGTTCTTGCATTTAAAGGGCCCCTTACCAGGTCTTTGAGCTGACAAGCGCAGAGCACACAATGCGCGCAAAGATCGTGTTTGCAAAGAATTGCATAACTACGCGCCGCGGGTAGGTCTGAAATTTAAAACCGAGCGCTGCTTTTCCTTCTCCTCGCGACCGCCGCGCTCCAAGCCGGACGGTGACTTCATGCCCTGCGCCTACGTAGTCGTGTCCGCAGTGTGACGTCAATCGTGGTGACACGTGACTTCGAGAATTCACGTGTCTGAGTAACTGAGTATTCTTGGACTCTGCCGTAGAGAGGGCACGACTCGCCTATGCAACTACGTACTGAGAGAGGTCCGGCTTTCGTTGGGCAAATTCAGCCCCAAGTCCGATCTCGCTGGTATCCGTGTGTACCTTCGTTGGAGCGGTAGAATCGAAGAGACGTAGAATGGGCGGTGAAGTCCGGACACGACGTAATGTTGCAAAACCCTCATCACACGCCGGCAACCAACCAGGTAGATAGCAATTGCCGGTTAGCAGCTTCGTCAGTGGTGCTATTATGGAAGCGAAGTTCTTCATAAAGCGGCGAAACTATGAGGACATAACAAGGAAGCTAGGAGCGCTTTCACGGTGGCAGGCTTCGGGAATTCAGCAACAGCACGAAGTTTCTGCGGATCGCGAAGAACGCCGTTCATCGAGACAACGTGGTCCGGCATGGTGAGTTGGCGAGTTCCGAACCGGCACTTCTTGATGTAAGCGCGAGTCATGCATGTGCTCGTAAAACAGCTCAATACTTCGTAAAGACTACGGAGGTGACCGTCGAAATCAGGGGAGAAAACGACGACGTCATCTAGGTAGCACAGGCATGTCTTCAATTTTAACCCACGCAAGATACTGTCCATCATCCTTTCGAATGTTGCTGGGGCATTACATAGGCCGAAGGGCAAAGCATTGGTTTCGTATAGCCCTTCGGAAGTTACGAAGGCAGTTTTCGGGTGATCGGATGGTGCCATAGGGACCCGCCAATAACCGAACCTTAAGTCTACTGATGAAAAGAATTCGGCTCCTTGCAAGCAGCCCACGGCATCACCGATGCGTGGCAGAGGATATACATCTTTGCGCGTAACTTTGCTTAATCGGCGGTAATCGGCAGAGAAGCGGATCGAGCCCTCTTTTTTCTTCGCAAGGACAACAGTCGACAACCACGCATTGCAGGACGGCTGAATGATGCAGCGCTGAAGCATGTCGTCGACTTGTTCGGTGATCCCACGACGCTGAGCACGGGATACGCGGTAAGGACGCTGTCGCTGAGGCGCTTGGGAGCCGGTGTCAATCGGATGGAGAACAGTGTGCGTTCGGCCTAATGACGTCTTCTGGCAATTAAACTAGCCACGACACTACTTTAGAAGTGCAAGAGGTTTCTCACGGTGTGCCTCTGCACGTTCGTCGTCGACGGCGGAACCAAACATACACAAAGGTGGGTGATCAGGCGTACCAGTAGAAGGTGTCAGAGCACTAAATTGTAAGCAGTGCGCATCGTCAAGGCAGAAGAAGAAGGATACGTCGAATGCCTCAATGGTGCCTATACACTCTCCATGGAATAAGGTTGAGGGAACTGGCAACGGACTCGTAACAAACAAGGATGTAGCGGTGTTGTGCATGTCGAGAACGGCAAATGGCAACGCAAGGTTCCAGCGTTGTCGAACGCTCTCAGAGGATGTAAACAGAACTGTGGAATCACGAAGATTGGCACAGGACACGGGCACAGGGGTCGTTCTACTTGCTGGTATGTTCGTATACCGTCGGTGACAAACAACTTTACCAACGTATGTTCAGACGACGCGGAACACACCGCTGAGAACGCCACCTTGGCAGGAGCAGTCAATAACCGCATGATGATGATAGAGAAAATTCCAAGCGAGGATCGCATCATGTGAACAGGCCGTTAGCACAAGAAACTCGATGGGATAGACAACGTCTTGAATGACGACGCCGGCTCTGCAGGCGGCTGACGGCTAAATAAGCTTTGCGCTGGAGGTACGGAGGGACAATCCCTTTGACGTCGCGGTAACCTTCCTAAGCAAGCGGCAAAGTTTTATATCTATCACTGCATGAAACGGCAGCACCAGTATCCACAAGCGCAAGTGTACGAAAGTCATCCACGACACCTTCGATGAGGTTTGATGGAGAAATTCGACTACTTCAGTTTTTCAATGACGACGCAGTTCGTGCCTCGGGTACTGCAACATCTAGTTTTCCGTGCCAGAAGGGCAGGGTCGATGGCGCATAAGTGACAGAGAGCGATGTCGCAGTGGTGGGGATCAGCGGGTAGCTGAGGGCAGGCGTTCGGGGAAGAGGGTTGTTGTAGCGGCGCTGTGAAGGTAAAGGGTCTCGGATCGTACGTGAAAGGGTTGACAGTATCAATTTGAAAAAGAGGGCGACGGTGACAGAAGCGCGCCACACGTCCAGCATAACAAGTGGGCCTTCAAGCATTGCGGCTCATTTCCTAACTCAACTTTTAAAAATGAAAGAGTGGCAAAAATTGGGAGTCGAAAGACTGCGTGCTCAAGAGACATTCATTAAATTATCTGACATTCTCATTCGAATACGTTTTTTCATCTTATTACTTATTTTCTCCCATCGAAGGTCGCGGGTTCGAGTACCTTAATCGACGCTACCTTAGTTAACAGCCCCTTAATCAACTTCCCCCTATATAACACAAACGGTCGCTGGTTCGACTCCCACGAAAGGTCGTTGTTATAGCGACTAAATTAACTCTGTGTTTATCATTTATTCCCATATAAATAGGTCTTGACACAGACAGTCGTAGGTACGTCTTCGACATAAGCTAGAGTGTTCCAACACCACCGTTGGTTGTGGGTTTGAGTGCGTGAATAAAAGGGATTGACAATCGATTTTTGAGGAACTTGTTTTTTATGGCGCAACGGAAAGCTCACCCTCGGTAGGGTTTACATCTGCAGCGGTTACTTGCTAAAGTGCGTGGATATTTAGTAAGCAGAATTTTTTCGATCTGAGCAGCCTCTAAAAAAGGTAACAATCTTTCCTCCAGCAACGCTGAGAAGGCAGAGCGATGTCGATAGCCCGCCTCGCGAACTATGAAGGCCGTCCATTGTTCTGAGTTCACAGGAGTAACTATGGATAAGCACTTATATTTTGACGTTTTCAACCACTTTCGAAAATAAAAAGCGGATGCAGTAAGCCCGCGCTGTTGTACAGACATTTCTTTTATTTGTACCGAGTTTTTACCCAAGTATGCGCCTTCGTCAGTCCTTCTTATGGTAATAGACGAGCCAAGTCAACTCACCGAAAAACGAAGGCGAAGGCAGTGCCACTTTTCTGATCACTGCAAGCGAAGGCCTATCTGCACAATGTAAGTCAGGGAAAAACTTATAATATTGAAATGTATACTTAATCTCAATACTAATACAAACACAAGTAGACGAGTACACTATAGTAAACGGTCACGGGGTGGAACTGTTATGCAGCTTCATGTTTTTGCCGCGTGGGTCGCCAAAGGTCATTTTTTCGCATCATTAAGTGATGAATTAAAAATATAAATCCATGTTTAATGAGAAAAAGACCGCTCGTTTTAGCCACTACGATAGAGAATCATTCCATCAGCGGGGTTATGTCGATTCATATTCTGAGCGGTTGTCTGTCCCTTTAACTGTACGTTAATTAATTAACTTTGCCTTTTTTGCATAATGAGCGGCATCGTAGCCAGCTGTGGAAGAAGACGACGACGAGCACGAGAGGAGCGGCACGAACACGTGGCTGCGCAAGGCGAGCTCACGAGACTTTCTGCACCGCCCGCCGCGTTTTCCACACCACCGGGGTTGTGATGGAGCCACATACGGCTTTCGCCTTAAAGGAAGAACGACAAGAGCTCGCGCGCTGGCACGCGAGGCACACGTGCCATGCGAGAATCTTGCTCGCGCATTCGAACACGCAGCTGATCGTAGCGGTCGCACCTTGCAGCGTCGCCGAAAGGAACGCCATCGGCCTAAACCCAGTCGTAGGCATGGGAATTCACCCTCTCCTCCAAGGAAGCGTATCCACCTTCTCGGAAGAGTCGCCGTCCCACAAGACGTGTTCCTCGATGGCAGTCGTCGCAGGTCCAGTGGGGCCCAACGATGACTCGTCGTACGCGTTCAGCAACTTGGACATCGAGGACGTCCTCCCAGACAATCAAAACCTTGTGCTCAATCCTTGGAACAAGGCCGATGAACGCACTTGCGGCAGCCTCACAGGACATCCCAGGAGGCTTTTCCCGAGGGCTGAGTGGGACCCGCTCGTTGAGATGGGCCTCAAGGACACCGTGCCTCAGTGCAACACCAAGCAAGCACCATGCACTGTGCGAGGAGCCCAGCACCAGACGGTGGTAGCATCGAAGGGCACCGGACGCCGCCTAATGCACAGGTAAAGATCAATGCTGTGTTTTCTGTATCATATCGCAGGACCGCTGCAAACAACCTTCGTGGATAGACCAATTTCATTTTAGTTCTATGCAATGGATACAATCTCACGTACGAGTTTGTCACGCAAAAAAAAAACAAGCAGCGTTTCAATTCTTTTTTCTTTTTACCGCGTGCTAAGACTAAATAATAAACACGATGCAGCGGGATCTAATCCCTGCCACGGCAGCAGCATTTGGATGGCGACGAAATGCGAAAACACCCCTGAACTTAAACTTAGGTGCACGTAAAAGCACCCCAGGTGGTTCAAATATTTCCGGAGTCCTCCAGTATGGCGTACCCCAAAATCAGATCCCTGTGTTGGCTCCTGAAACCCCATAATTAATTTTTTTAACAACGAATAGCCGTAGCTATGGCAATACCATTGTTCTTGCATTGTTTGTTCTTGCATGAATCAATAGCCGTAGCTATGGCAATACCATTGTTCTTGCATTGTTTGTTCTTGCATGATTGTTATAATTCACTTTTGTTGCAATAGCAATTATACGGACACTCCAAGCGTATTTCTGCCGTCGTCGTCACCGGGATGTTCCATATAAAGTCCAAGGGCCATAACATCGTCGCCGAACGCCGTATGCTGCATGTGGGAGTTAAGGCGTAGTGGATGAAAGCGATCTGCGATGAGTAGAAACTCTGTAGAGTTCGCCGGGGGCTCATAACTCCGTGGGAGCTGAGTCCTGGCCGTTTAGTTTGCGTTGAAGCGAGAAGCAGCAGGAATTCCAATTCGCTCGCTGCTGCAGTCGCTATTCCTAAAGCCAGCGTTCTGACAGCGAGTGTCGGCGCTCATCGAGTGAGATGTACGTGCTGCCTATACTGCGCGCTTGACACCATGCTTGCTAATTTAGTTAGTACACGGATGTTTACGAGTTTATACGGCCGATAAAGCTACCATCCCTAATTCCTGTAGCTGACTATGAATTTGCTATTCCAATCGGTGCTTCGCCTTCAAGGCAAAACTGCGACCTTTTATAACAGTACGCTGATTATACGCACATTTACTATTTTTAGAGGAAAGAAATGCATCAGCAAACGCACACATTGTACACTGCAGTCCGTATTCCAACATAGCGCAATGTGTAAATGCCGACATGACTGTTAAGCGAATTCCTTATATGCCACTTTAAATTAGACTCTCGCATGATTGCCCAACCCATTGATGTGCGGTTATTCAGCTTCTGCAACTCTGCGTTCATCGTTATCACTTCCGGAGGACGAGTACGCAACTCCTGCGTGAGTCGCGTATTTGACACGTCTGTTGCTTAAAAAAACGTATACTTCAGCTGCGTCCTATCTTTAACGCTTGCACCCGCCCTAGTTGCTAAGTGGCTGGCTTTGGCGTCAAGGTTCAAACCACGAGGTAGTGGAATCAAATCCCGACCGTTGCAGTGGGATTTAGATCAGGGCGAAATGCAGACACCTGTGTACTAAGATTTATAAGCACGTTCACGAACTCCAGGTGGTCGAAAATAATCTGGAGTGCTCCGCTACGGCGTGGCTCAAGATCAGATTATGGTTTTGGCGCGTAAAACTCCAGCATTTAATTTTATCCTCGACGATTTGCCGCCGGTTCAACGTCATATGCCTCGCGAACTTCACGACGATGGGCAGCCGCTTCATTTTACCTTGCTATATTTAATTCAAGGTGTCCACGCTAGAGGCCGTGATAAATACCCCCTTTTGGTAAGAGTAAGAGTCACGTCAAGAGATCCAATCTAAATACACGGAAACGAATAAATAGATTCCGTTTCCAAGCAAAGAACTAAGGGCGCTATAACGTAAAACTATTCCAAACTTTTCTATTCCAATTCTGCTATCAGCCTTCCGCGATTGGTCAAAAACTTTTTTCGACCACCCCCCATTTCACCTGTCTGTCACGCGACGTTACAAAAACCGCAATACCTCCCCATCTGATATGATGAGTGCACACTTATTATGCATGATTTGACAGAAAAAAGAAAAACAGTTATTTCTGATTCGACCCCTTTTCGCCATTAGCCCTCGGCTATTGGTAATATGTTTTCGGGCTGCACCCACTTCACCTGCCTGTCACGCAACGTCACAAAACCGCACGAACTCACCGCGTCAAAGTGACGTGTACGCGATAAAGATGCATTAATATGCCGAACAAAACTGAATTTTTTTCGGAATAGTCGCAGGCTGCCCCGTTCCGAAAGGAATAAAAGATAGCTGCCGCCGATCGCTGACACGCTGGCTACTCGCACCTGCCGGAGAGCATGGGTGTATTTGCGTAAAATAAAACTTCTTGCGTGACCGTGTAATGTTTTTAAGCACTTTCGACACGTTTACTACCTCATTCTGCCAACTCTTCTTTGCTGAGGGTCAATTTTAGCGTCATTCTTAAGCTTCCGTTGCATGCCGCCGCGATTTTCGACCAGCCACCACAACCTAAGTAAGGGAAAGCCGACCAATCGCAGACGCCGGCACCACCCTCTTCATCCGGTTACCGGTTTTCAGTGCACTGGCTCTGCCCTAGTGAATCCCTCTCCACTTGAACGTTCTCCTCGCCTCTTGTCAGCCAATTAGATACAACAAGCCGCTCAGTGTAGGCAATGTTATTCGTTTTTCAAGGAAACAAAAGGGACCTCCTATGAACGAGGAGAGCGTTTGATTGGTCTGTTTAGACAACCCTATGGGTGACCGCCCGGTGCTTGCGTCGATGGTTACGCAAATTTGACGTCAGGACATTGGAATAGAAACATATTGGAATAGTTTTACGTTATAGGGCCCTAAATTACATCTTTGCTTCATTTCAATAAAAACTTTAGAATACCCAGACTGCCTTTCGCACATTCGTGATTTACGTAATCAATTTTAAATTCCCAAAAATCATTTGCAACTCTAACTACAAACTAAAATGGATATGGAAACGCATTAAATCTCCGTAAACTGCTGATAAATGTAAACGGAATAAAACCATTACTTTATACAGCGCTTTGTAAAAGTTCAATCAACAATCGTAAATAATGGAACAATTTACCATAGGCTATAAGTTCCCTGAGAGCATATGTCCGTTTCAGATAGACGTACCAATAGAAGCAGTTTACAGAAGAGGGAGATCTCTTTTCGCTCGATAGTCAACAATACGCAAACTTCTCCCTTAAAAATTTTTATACAACCATTCCAAGCAGTTTGTTTAGAAGCTTCTGCCTCAAGACAAGATTAGGGCTCTATCAATCGGTAGAATTCAGCTATACGCTTGAATTGCATCAAATTTTGGCGAAATGAAGATAAAGAACGCCGAAAACGCAAGCATATTTATCATTTTACGAAAATAAAAGACTAGAGATGGAGCGAAAAAGAACGTGGATATGCGCCAACAAGGAGTCGTCCACATATATTCAGGTTTATATCATCTAGGCGTGAATGGCCGCAAGAATTTCCATTCGTCCATTCGTGCGTTGGCAGTGTTGGTTAAGCATTGACTCGCCAGATGATTTCAAGTCTCATGGCAGCTAGGCCACGTGAGTTTGTTGGAGGGCAATGCTTCGGGAAGGGCTGCAACCTGTGTTTTAGTGTTATTGCGCTGCTAAACCTTTACATGAAAATCAAGCCGTCAGAAAAATGTTGATTGAACTTAGCACGGCATCATAGGGAAATAACATTTATAATTGTATTAATAATGTTATTTCCAGTAGCCGCGCCATTGCAGCTCCGTTTTGCATACGATGCCGCTGCTTTCCACTGATACATGGCGTAGAAATAAAGAAGACAAACAAACGCTTAAAACAAATGGGCAATCAGACTCCTCTCTGTCACAACGAGCACGTTTTCCGACACCCACTCCAAGACCGCACTGAGTCACATAGACAACAGCGAGGTTTGAAAAGATCTAGTTCAGCCTTTTGCCCCTTTGAATGCCAGAATTGAACACTCACTGTAACAGGAGAAAGTACCAAGAAACCGCCTGCCACACGATATTGTGATCATACTGTAGGGTAGGGATTGCGTTACGATATGTTTGATTTCTTTTTTTTTATGCGTTCCTATATTGCTTGGAATGAAGTGATGCTTGAATGAATAAAATATAAAATAAATCTAACGTGCAATATATTTTCTTGAGCACTCTATGGTCACGGATTAACATCACGTGTGAAACACATCGGAAAATAGCAATTTTTGGCGCGCAGTTAATGTTCTTCTTTTTTTTTTCGTTATCTAGGAAGATTTTCTATGTCGTCAGCATAAGTTAGGATGAATTAGGCTAGATCTTACTACATGGCAGCTTCGGTTTAGCTTATTGGCTCGGTAATTAAAGTCCACCATTTGAGACGCGAGAACCTGGTTTCCGCTTTTTCCTCAATGGTTGATGCCATTGCTCTATTATTATTGTCATTATTTGGAAAGCGCCGTTTGTTCGGAGTAAAAGAGGAAGCGTTTCGTTGGAAGAAGTTGCAGTGTCCTCTAGCTTGTTTGCTTAACGACAGTGCCTTTCAAAAGCAGTGTTCATTATCCGCATGTACCGTCAACGCAGTTCCGATCAGCCGAGTACGAGTGGAGTGGAGGCTGCTGCGAGCATGATTCGCCAGGTCGACGAGTGTGACGCAGTGGCCTCTCCAGAGAACAACCTCGACGTGTTGGGCTGCAGGCTACGTATCCACCCACCTGACAGGCTGCCGTGCGCGTCGACGATGCTGACCTCAATCAAGGCTGAGAGCAACAGCGGCACGGACGGCGTGGCAACTCCGAGCAGCTGCCTTTGGAGGCTACACGCGAGGTAAGCCAAACACCAGTGCCGCTGAAACGCCCCAATGAACCGGCGGCCTGTTTTATTACTATTCCCTTTTGGCCAACTCTTCTCGTAAGAGACACTGGGATCGTAGGCCAGCTATTTCCTCGTGTCAGTTACCACGTGCCGATGAGATGCATAGGCCGGTGTGAGCTAATCCTTTAGCGTACCCCTTCAATCAGAGGTAATACTTCAGCGAAGGGATTGTAGCACATTCACAAAATTACCAGCTTCTGGGTACTTTGGCTTCACAGCAGAAGCAGTTATGAGATACGAAGAGAGTGTATAAATATTGGTACTCCAAAGAGCAAATTTCTGGTTCGAATATTATGCATTTCCTTTTAATTTTAATTGAAAGCTTGAAAAATGATTCAACACAAGAAAAAAATCCTCAGACACACTTAAGACTTGCTTTGTGTTGGAACGCGTAAGCATTATAGGCACTTTTTCTATGTGTTCCTCCTACGCGCAGCTCAATCCTGCGTTCTAACTGCGCCTCGCTAAGAACGAATCAAAACGCTCCAAAGGGCCCAAAGCGGTCGCTTGCCAGTCGAGAGTGCATAAACGTGACGTGTGCAGTGATGCAATCGCTAGGTACACCTTTAGTTAACCAGAACCATGGAGCCGCCGTCACATCGTGGAAGCGGTCTCCCTTCGCACCCCGGAAACACGTGTTTTACTTTGTTTACAACAACCGCCCTGTGAAATGTGACGGCGGTCCGACAATCTTTTGAAGTGTCCCTGCTTTTTGCATCGGCGACCATTATTGCTACCATCTTTGAGTCACGTGGCGACAGATTTTCGCGTAATGGGACATATAATGCTTTCGCAATAAAAATGCTGTATCCGGTTTACGACTGCTTGTGTGTGAGTAATATAGAATTGATACAGTTTTACAGGCTACATATATTGGGTCCTATCATGTCGACAGTATCGTTGGTAACTTGTCGTAATTTCATAGGCGAAAAAGAAAGGAACAGGCCGAGTGCTGTGTGACTGTTTCACTTTTCTTCGAACTCTTTAACTATCCCGCAGCCACAGAACAGACACAGGATAGCTGGAATAATAGATGTATGTATGATGTACGTAGAGTTCTACGAAAAGTACGCAGGTGCCGAGTATTGACTCGGCCTGAAAAAGTGCACGAAGCCATGCGTGACGCTTAGGATTTTGAGATTAGCAGGGAAAAGAAAACGAGCCTATAATTAACTTAAAAGAAAGCAAAGTAGTCATGAATTCAACAGGTTGTCGAGGTAAATAGTTAATAGGAACCTGAAGTACATAGTGCGTTGGATCAGTATTTCAGGCTACCCAATGACAGCATGAAAACGAACCCACTCAGGGTGAGTGGCATAGAATCATTGTTAAAGGGTACAGATGAAACCAAGACCCCTGGTACAGACTGCAGTTCTCCCCGCATGTTTAAGCGCAGTGCCTGGCCAATCGCATCCCACCTCTATCTAACGTATACTAAACCTCTTTCTACTGGAGTTTTGCCTGATCACCTCAAAAATTGCACATTTAGTTCCCGTTCATAAGAGTAGGTAAGAAAACGCGAACTAAGGGTATATTTCTTTATCCTTCTCCTGTAATATATTAGACGACATTTTGTAAAACGATACAACGAAAGATTCATCACAACATAATAATAATTGACAATCGACATGGCTTTCGCATGGGAGTGGTCCTCCATAACAACACTGATCGATTTCGATCACGACACAATGTCGGAGGTGGATGAAAATGGGCAAACGGAGTGCGTTCTTTTTCTTTTTTTATTTTAAAAAGCCTTTCGACGCGGTTTGCCTCCCGGTGCTGCTTCACAATATTCATAGCGCAAATGTTTATCAGTAAGTGTGCATCTGGATCGCCAATAGATGCAGCGTCGACAATGTGTTATACTCAACGGTGCTATTTCTCCCCGAGTCGAGGTCACATGGGGTGTTCCTCAGGGGTTAGTTTTAGGGCCGCTGTTATATGTAGTTTATGTTAATGACGTTCCTGTGCCGAGTGCAGAAAGATAACAAATGAACAGGATTCTACTGATCTGCAGACTGACTTCACTAATATTGTTTCGTGGTACGAAAAGGGGAAAATGCGACTAAATGCGAAAAAGTGTGTTCACTTTGCCTTCACGAATAAAAAAAAACGTTATTGTTTTAGTAGCGATATTATTAGCCAGCAATTTATATATAAATATTAGGGTGCAATGTTTTCGAGTGATTGTTTCCGAGATGGGCATGTGAACAATGTGGTTGCAAAAGCTGCCATGAAATCTGCAATCGCCTCCATCTACCCTAGAAAACACTGCTTACATTTCATTAGTTCGTCCGATATTGAAGTACGCGTGTTTTTCTTTTTTTACCCTTGCCAAAAAACCTTGGTTCACCAAGTAGAGGGAACACAGAATAGAGCGGCAAGGTTCGTTCTGGGGCGGTACAAGCGAGGGCAGACCTGCATCGAAATCAAAAGCAAGCTAGAATGCGAAGCGCTCTGCTCTCGCCCAAGAAAACTGTGTTTGAAATTGGCATGCCTGGTATATCATAATAAGACTGGAATTAACAAAGACACTTATTTTAAACTGCCAAACTATATATCTAAAGGAACTCTTCAAGACCTTAAAATTCAAGAATACCGAAATAGAACGAACCTTTCTGACAATCCCACTTTTTCTCAAATTGTAACATATAGTGGAATCGACTGTCTTGCGTCAAAGTGTGCTGTATAATGAAGGCCTAATTTTTTCAAAGTTTTGACCCCCCTTGCTTACATGCCAAAGCGGATGTATCTCTGAACAAAAATAAAGAAATAAAGAAAGCCACGCTGCCCGGATTTGAATTGCATACTGACAGAGTGCCAGGTTGTAGCGTCACCTCTCGACTATTCTGGCGACACTAGCAGCGTGATAATATAGCCCCTGAAGAATGCCGTAACGCCGATTTCTCTTCTGATAGGCTGAGGCCACGCTGTTCAAGGTTTCAGTTTATAAACCGACGCTAAGGTGAAGGAATTTAGGCGAAGCAAGCAGTAAGATCTGCAAGACAGGTTGGAGCGAAAAGGACAAAGGAGTTGTCTCGTGGCATTTTAGGAACACAGCGCCACCTCCACAATAAACGGTGGATTCTTAACGCTAGGAGATTGCTGCCCCATACGTTTGAGAATCGTTATTCCAACCGATACTTGATAAAAAAAAAGCAAGCACTTACTGCACATGATGTTGCGTCGGCAACAATGATACCCGAGACGGAACATGCTCCTCAAGAACTATGATTGCCTGGCGCGCTGTGATTCGCTGACGCTTGTCAGCTGATTTTTAAAACAACATTGAGGTTAAGCAACTTGTACAAAATCAGTGGTAGAAAGCGAACTGCATGCAAGCCACGAAATGGAGGAAGTATTATGCAGATACCATGCACTGTGGGAATTGATGTAAGCGAAGCTTTCTGTGCTTTTTGCTTTGATTGACGATAATTAGCGGTGATGTTGACGGAAAATGTTTAACTCCTTCAACGGTTTGTCCAACACGAGAGTGGTGATTTGATGCTAAATGTTCCCTTGCGTGCACCACTGCTGTTTGTCTGCGTAGATCACAAAACACGAAGGGAGAGGTGTTTGCTTCAGGCGTTGTTGTGTGCCATATTTCATAACCTCTGAGAGGGTTGAGCATTGTCATTGCCTCACACGGCACATCGCGTCGTGGCAGAAGCATTAAGCTGGAATTGGATTATGGGGCTGTCCGTGCCAAAACCTCAATCGGATTATGAGGCAGGCTCTAGTGCCGCACTCCGTATTAATTTTGGCACCGCGGTGTTCTTTAACGTGTCCCTAAATGAAAGTGCTCGTGCATTTTTTTTACTTCGCCCCGTCGAAATGCGGCTGCCGCGACTGGTATCAAATTCGCAACCTCGAGCGATGCCATAGCCGCGGAGTAACCGCGGCGGGCACGGAAGTGTTGATTTGACGTGCGACCGCTTCCATTGTGTCGCCTAGACCCGGCGGTGGGCTTTAAATAATGCGGCTCTGTTACTGCACGTCACGCGTAAGATGTGCGCTAGACATATTTGCATCGTTTTATTTTTCAGAAATTGCCGAAGTGCACCGTACTGTACCTTGAACTTTAATTGATCCAGCGTTTCCTTGGCTTTTAACGTCACCTTTTGCCTATCCGCCCCCCCCCCTTCCGTATCTGTATGGGAACTACGAGCGAAGAGTGACAAGGCTGTTATTCATCCGTTTCGCGACTGCGTTGCTTCTGCCGATTCTCTGCCTCCTCTTCCCCTTCCTCTCTTCCAGTCTACCTAGCTTCCCTCTGTACTTATACGTTGGTAGATAGGTAAGCGCTTATGGCGGTTCACGAATAATTGCAGCGGTCAAGAGGCTAATGTCATCGCGGTGCAGTCCAAACGAGTTTCTCGCGTCTGTTTTCTTCTCTTTGACGCTCCTGACACGTGTACGCATGCTCTGAACCACCCGCTAAGCAGCAGCAGCAGCGGGTGTTTAGACAGCCAACATGTCATGGGATTATCACGTTAATTACGTCTCAAACAAAGTACATCAAATCACTGGTGCTATAGGTCATTTAAAAAACATCCTTCGTACACAAATTAAAATGCTGATTTACAACTCAATTTTCAACTCGTATTTGAATTATTGCCACTAAGTTTGGGGTACCAAAACTTTCACTAACCTTGAACACATTCACCTAATCCAAAAAAGGTATCTTCGACATGTGTATAATACGTCATATCGACATCCAAGTGCACCTTTATTTAGTCATTCTAGAATGATTAAAGTACATAACGTCTATAAATATCGCCTCAGTGTCATCTTTGAATCTGAAATTAGGAATAATATATCCAATCGTAGGGAATCAGCAGAACTAAAGAAAGAAAATGTTAAGCTATTCAACAAGACATGGCGAGGAATGGATAATACCGACACCTCGACTTAAACTTGGACAAGAATGCCTTCACTGTATTCTTCCATCTCTTCTTAATTGTTATATTCTCATTATTTCGATTTGCTTTCTTGTTCGCGCAAAGAGCTTCATAGTGTATTTCAAAAACGTGGCTTAAGTTTACTTAAGTGTACATATTGCTGTTTCGTGTATACTTCAGCAATTCCTTGGTATACTTATCTGTATTTTTTTAATTGGAGAAGTTCCAGTACTGCCTCCCTGCTGAACATTAGGTTTGCGGACTCGTCAAGCTGCCCTGGTGTAGCTTTTTTTTCTGGAACCCCTTCCATCCGTATTGTAAGATGCGAAAATAACATTGAATTAAACTGAATTAATTAATATACCCTCGAGGGTGTAAATTTCCTGAGTGGGCAGTTCGTTAAGTTGCCTAGGTTAGGTCATATGTTGCGGGCAGGAACGGTGGTAACTTAGCCTATATACGGAGGCGAAAACGAAAAGAAAAAGGCAGCGGGCACATGGACTCCTTCGCTTTAATTGTGCACACCTGAACTATCCAGGGGACGCGGAAAAAAATGCTAGCATAAGCGATGTGCAGAAAAATGAGATGAATGTTCCTACAGAAGTGCGTGCTTAGAGGCGAAACAGGTATAAGAGGATATAGAGACCCGAGCTAAGCATGTAACTACTATACGCCTATTAGGAAAATAAAATAAAACTAAAAGCAAGCATGCTACTTCGGCAATGAACCTAGAGGGAACCATGTTGGAGCTTGTTGGGCACACTCAGTCCCCCGCGGTTCTGGTGCGCGCCAGTCCAAAATCGCTTAGCGAATTTGGCCTCGGAGGCCTCTAGGTCATCGCGGTACCCGTAGCTCTACCATATGGGGTTCAGGGATGACTCTGAAGAAATGGCGCCGCCTTGGGAAGGTTACGATTCACTATCGTACTCTCCTGAATCCTCTGCAACACGTAACTCTCATCTACTTCAAATGCATTGTTCTGGTCCCTCAAAGAATTATTCATAACGTCTTCTTTCAGCGCATGCGGTTAGATAGAGGATTGTTCGGAGTCACTAAGGGAGTGTACAGTATAGAAAATTAGTTCTGTGTAAATCTGCAAGGTGCTAACTACGGGGGGATGTCAATTTTTTCCTTTAATGAACTGAAGGCGTATGTATGGCTGCCACCAGTGGTTACGGTGACAGGACTTCGGCGACCTTCAACAGCGTCTGCTTGGAGCTAAACTAGATTGATCATTGGAGAGGGTCTGGCAGGGAAGACGAGGAAGACGAAAAGCAAATAACAGAAGCTGAATACGTCAATTCGGGTGAGCAGTGCGCTCCAATAAAGGAAGTACATAAACGCTGGGCGTGCGTGCTCCGGCACGCAAGGGCGGATAAGATGTGTCGTGGCGTTGCGCGGACCTTGTTATACCATCCGCGACTCGGGCCAGCTCATTCTCTCTCGTCCCCTGGTAGGGGTCCTTGTGACCGCACTGGTCAGCACACACACGGGAACACGGCGAAAAACCACTCTCTAGTAATCCACACGGAGGAATTCGGAGAACAACCACTCGCTGGCGCAGAGGTGGAGGCTTAGTTAACGTCAGGTCAGCGCCTGATCAAGCCACACAGGAATTCGGAGAGAAACCACTCCCTCGCGTGGAGGGGCGGAGGGGCAGAACATAGGACAAAGGAGAGTAGGATTTGCGCTGGTGCATAATCCCGTCCCACACACCCGACGGGCAAGCCTTTTCGTGTTGACGTGCGCGTCGATTAGGCACGTCGTGTCTCAGGCACTTGGCCTCCGCTTCCTTTAACGCCGCACACAGTGAACCATCACAATACGTACTCACTGATGTTCGTTTTATGATACTGTTCTGTTTTGCGAGACCAGTTTCCTCTAGAATTGCGCTCTATAAGGCTTCAACCCCTGACTACTCCTCTTTCAGAACTTCTACATGAATTAAGGAAAGCTGCTTTTCTAGAAGAGTAAAACATAACTCTCCACTTCACTCGCTTTAGAGAGATTGAAAGAATGATAGGTAGCCTGGCAGTATACTTAGTTAGCTCTGCAGAGCACATCATTAGCAGCTTCAGACAAGGCCAGTCCCTTGAAGAGTATAGTTTACTGCCACATGGAGCGTTAGGTCTGCTGCAAAGTCTTCTTTATTTGCTGGCTATGCCACAGGCGGTCACATGCTTTGGCCACATTGACTGTCTTCGTGGAACGGCCACACTCACTGGCATCTTGCCCCTTATTGTAACAGGTTCACCCCGGCCAGGGTAGCCGGCAGTTCGGCGCTGTTCGCGCGGAACGGCGCACAATGGCGGCAGGACGCGCCCGTCATCTCGTGCAGCGTCGAACTTGCAGCGGCTGGTTCTGTGGCGGCACCCTGTCCCGGCCGCTCCGTGACAACAGGACCAGGCTCTGAAGCGGCTTTACCGTCAGCTCGTCTGTGGGTATCTAAACTCAGGAGCTGACGGTGCGGTCGCTGTTGATCGCCTGACCAGCGACATCACGTGATTCTCATCAGTGGCACTGTGGCTTCCCTATAAGTGTGGAAGAGGATTCAGGGCCTTTTCAACGCTGAAGTGCAGGTCTGTTTCGGCAGGGCTCGCGCTGGAGGCCCGCGGCAACCGCTGCGGTCTAGTCTGCGCGCTGATGCTGATATCCCGGGACGATCTTGCAGGGAGGGATCTTGCAGGGAAGCGCCAGTGTTTTTGCTTCCGTACTTTGATTGGATGCTTTCAATGTATTTGTGTGACTGTGTGGTGTTTAAATACAGATTATTGTGATTGAAGTGTGCGGCTACATAAATCGATTTCATGAAGAAGCTCCTAGCTCGCCATGGTAATGGGGAAAAGGAGGTAAGCCCTGTAGTGTATAATTCCTTTCTCACTCTCATTCGGTGTTTTGGTTTCCTTTGAATTACTAGTAACAGGATGAGATCCTAATAAATCTAAAGGCTACAACATCATCTTCGGAATTCTGCACATTCACACCTATGCCATGCCAGACAAATGGCTTTGTTCGAGTATTCGATTCTAAAAATACTGAAATAATATGTCATTTAACGAAATGTAAAGCCCGCGAATACATGCAAAGTGCGTCAAGCGGCCAACCGCGCGGCAATTTGTAGTGTATTCGCGGGATTCCTTGAATAACACGTATTGAGCACGTATTGAACAACAGAAAGCTCTCTCGAGCGTTTATCATGTAACTCTACAATTTTCGCATTGACACCTTTAATGTATTTCTAATAATTAATAAATTGAACTAATTACGATTGTAATGATTATGCAATTATGCAATTAGGCAGAATCTGAGCATCTCCAAGCGCCGGAAAAAAATATTACCTCTGTTCTGTCCAACTACGTAGCATATGTATAATATAATTGGATCAAATTAAGTTACACTCCCCGTATACAACATACAAGGACGCAACCAATGGTATTGTGTCAGTAGTGACGTACTACACCAGGATGAGCTCGTTTCAAAACCTAATTGCGGATAATGAGATGAGAATACTTAATTAACTTTTTATTTGCCTAAGTGAGGGCGCGAATTTTGATAGAAAAGTAATACTGATTGTTCGAAAAACTCGCTTCGGCCGTTTTAAGTGCGCCGTGTCTCGCGTAATTATTTCCTCCGCGTTCAAAAGAAAATGGCCTAAATATGAAAATACGCGTGCGCGCGCAGCGACAGCGGCTGTCCGAGGCGTTACCCGGAAGAATAAACTGCTCTCAGTGCTTGGCTCGGAAGCCAGTGCAAGGGTCGAGGGATCCGCATTGGGGTCGGTCACCGCAAACTGCGACCTGCCTTTTAGGCGTGGAGCGCAAAGCGAACGCAGTGGCGCGGCGGCATTGAGGGGGGGAGGGGGGGGGGAGGGGGGAGGGGGGGAGAGGGGGGCGACCAATGCACTGAGCATTTCTTCCCAGTAACGCCTGGGACCGCTCGTGTCGCGGCCGAGGCACCGGTAACCGTGCAGCTATTTTACTTTTTCTCGAGCTTTGTCCATAACGCCGAAAAATGTAATTACGCCAGACGGTGCACACTGAAAACAACTAAATCGGGTGTTTTATAACACCGTTATCACTTTTCTATCCAAATTAGCGACCGCGACTGATTAATTAAGAAGTTCGTAAATAATACCGTTTAATGTTGTACAGTTCAATTAGGAGACAAAATCCTTGTGGTGTCGTACGTCACTGCTGACAGCATACCACTGTTTGCGTCCTCCTATATTCTATACCCGCCGCGGTTGCTCAGTGGCTATGGTGTTAGGCTGCTGAGCACGAGGTCGCGGGATTGAATCTCGGCCACGGCGGCCGCATTTCGATGGGGGCGAATTGCGAAAACACCCGTGTACTTAGATTTAGGTGCACGTTAAAGAACCCCAGGTGGTCAAAATTTCCGGAGTCCCCCACTACGGCGTTCCTCATAATCAGAAAGTGGTTTTGGCACGTAAAACCCGGTATATTATTATTATCCTATATTTTATTTTCAAGAGCAGGGCTAGCGTTACCTGGGACATCCTGTATAGAAAGGAGGCCGCGAGTGTTCGAGTTGGAATAACATATTTGTTTGCAGGGGCCCTATAACGTAAAACTATTCCAATATGTTTCTATTCCAATTTCCTGACGTCAAATTTGCGTAACAGCTGACGCAAACATCGGGTGGTCACCCGCAAAATCACCAAACTTACGTAGTGAGCGTCGTGGCCGGAGAGGGAAGTATCCTCAACGCCGCGACCATAAAAACAGCGTCCACCGTGGAAGCGGAAGAGACTGCCATTGCTTTGGCCATCATGAATCCCTCCGTGCAAACTATCATAAGCGACTCCAAAAGCGCAATAGTCAACTTTTCGAGAGGCAGCATAGGCGTCTGTGCAGCGCGAGTCCTACGGGACTTTAATAATGAAAACACTGTTGAACTCGTATGGGTCCCTGCCCATTCGGGGAATCAAGGGAATGAGGAGGCGCACTGGGTAGCCCGAGGTCTAATCAACCGGGAGATGTGCCCCTCAGACTCGGATCCCATGGATGACGCACCGACGACATACCACGAAATAACAAACTATTACAAGCAAAAAAGGCGAATCTACCCGCCTCCAAACGCAAGCCTCATGCGAGCACAATCCTCGATCCTGCGTCGAATCCAAACTAAATCGTTCCCCAGCCCACATTGGCTAGCCATAATTACCAACGGGCAATGGAACCCAATATGTCAAAATTGCACAAATCAAACATTGGCTACCCAAAACAACATTCTTTGGGGGGTGCGAGGGCTAACCCCCTCCCAGGTCGCTCCTGTCAGCTCCCTCACAACAGACGTGGGAAGAGCTGCTCAGAACGCCGGATGAAAAAGTACAAAAAGCCCTCGTTGCCTGGGCCGAAAGGGTCGCTCCTCGTGAGGAGCCATTCTAGGACTCGGGCCTGCCAGATCATAACTGAGCAGAGTCTCAATAAAGTTGTTACCACCACCACCCGTAGGGTTGTCTAAGGAGACCAATCAAACGCTCTCCTCCTTCATAGGAGGTTACTTTTGTTTGCTTGAAAGACGAATAACATTGCCTACACTGAGCGGCTTGTCTTATCTAATTGGCTGACAAGAGGCGAGGAGCACGCTGAAGTGGAGAGGGATTCGATGGCGCCTAGGCACTGCACTGAATATCGATAACTGGATGAAGAGGGCGGTGCCGGCGTATGCGAATGGTCTGCTTTCCCTTACATAGCTGGCGGTGGCTGGTCGACAATCGCGGCGGCATGCAACGGAAGCTTCAGATTGCAGCTAAAACGGTTCCTCACCAAAGAAGAGTTGGCAGAACGCGGTCGTAAACATTCCGAAAGTGCTCGAAAACGTTACACGGCTACGCAAAATGTTTCATTATACGCAAATAAACCCATGCTCTCCGACAAGTGCGAGTAGCTAGTGCATCAGCGATCGGCAGCAGCCATCTTTTATTCCTTTCGGAAAGGCGCAGCCAGCGGTTATTCAGAAGAAAATTCGGCTTCGTTCGGCATATTAATACATCTTTGACGTGTACACGTCACTCTGACGCCGTGAGTTTTTGCAGTTTTGTGACGTCTCGTGACAGGCAGGTGAAGTGGGTGC
This sequence comes from Dermacentor albipictus, assembly GCF_038994185.2. NCBI lineage: Eukaryota > Metazoa > Arthropoda > Arachnida > Ixodida > Ixodidae > Dermacentor > Dermacentor albipictus. Next base: position 14,239,683 of record NW_027225565.1, read on the forward strand.
TGCCTGAAAACTTTTGACCAATAGCCGAGGGCTAGTGCCGAAAAGGCGTCGAATCAGAAATAACTATTTTTCTTTTGTTCGGTCAAATCATCCATAATCAGTGCGCACACGTCATATCAGATGGGGAGCTATCGCGGTTTTCGTGACGTCGCGGGACCTACAGTTGAAGTGGGGGTGGCCCAAAAACGTTTTTCAGCAATCACGAAAGGTTGATTGCAGAATTGGAATAGAAATGTTTGGAATAGTTATATGTTATAGCGCACCAGGATACGTCTCCAAATGAGTCCCCGTAACCACAAAAAGTCCCTACGCTAAAACAGTTCCTGCGAGCCAATAGTGTTATAGGACAAAGGTGATCAGGCAATAGAAAACGGCACTTACGAACGAAAAGCTAGGTGAATTCGGCCCCAGCTTCGGAAGGTAGAAGGAGGAAGAAAGGGACAAAGCAGATATGTTAATCAGAAGTGTGCCTGGCTGGCTAAAAATCGCTAAGTCTGCTCACTTCTGCAATTCCATAATGGTAGACTAATAATAATGCAACATATGGTACTGTCGTGCACGCCGGAAAATTTCAAAGCGGTACGCTACAACTCGTATCATGAAAAGCCAACGAACAAAGACGCCAAGACAACACAGGCGAAATTACTTGTACTTACTAATTGAATTAAAGAAATGATAAATTAATGGCAATGAAAGTCCATGAAAAAACAACTTGCCGCAGGTCGGGAACGATGCCACGTCTTCGCATTACGCGTGCGATGCTCTTACCAGTCGAGCTACCAATCGAGCTACCGCAGGCGTGACGCGTACGTGATCTTTCTGGGGGAAGGCAACTGTTCAATAAACTCGCACATGCTACGTGAAGGCATCAATGTTGCCGGGTTCGAGACCTTCGTCACGTAAGAACGAGGAGAAAGGGGGTTAACCGACGGGGCCAGATTTTATTATTCACATCATGAAAAGCCAACCAGCAAAGACAGGAAGATCACGTACTCGTGATCTTTTCGTGAACATCGTGAACTTCGTGAACTTCGTGAACTTTCGTGAATATCGTGAACAGCGTACTCGTGAACATCCGCTGCCAAGGTTTGTGAGTGGTCGCGCTGGCCTATATTCCCAAGGTTAGTTCTAGTAGTAACACATAAATACCCGAGAAAGTGTACCGGGAAACGGCGTCGCGGTAGCTCGATTGGTTAGAGCATCGCACGCGTAATGCGAATGCGTGGGATCGTTCCCCACCTGCGGGAAGTTGTTTTTTCATCCACTGTCATTGCCATTAATTTATCATTTCTTTATTTCAGTTCGTAAGTACCCCCTGTGTTGTCTTGGTGTCCTTGCTTTTTGGCTCTACGCTACAAGGTGTATTACACACGTGCTGTTGTATAGTTATCCTTAATGTACGGCTTAAAATTTGGGGGGAATGCACAGCCTTTCTGCGAGCTTACAGAATCCAGCCAAAATTTCAGCGAAGTTGATACTGCTGAGTAGATGGAGCAGAAACTTTAATTGCCAGTAATATAGCACACAGCTTAGAACTTTACCCGCATATGATTTTGCAAAGTATGGCCGCTTGAACTCATTTCCTCCGCACTGAAAGCCGGTGTCGGGTCTCTCGTTCTCCGAAGACGCCTAAAATATGAGCGTAATCCTTCTAGAACGCCGTAATTAGGCGACACGAATTCACCTTTGCACGCACATCTGCCATAACCCGCGCCATCGCTAAAAATACGAAGTCGTTGCCTTGTTCAACTGACAAAGGACAATCGGGATGCCTAGTGTGCACATGCCTCGTATTACCTATGAAAATGGGGGAAACGGCAGCATTCACTAACCATATGGAGAGCTGATATTTGACCCAGATAATGGGGAGTTGGTGCTGTGGGGCAGGCACTGATAATTTCTTTCGCTATGCTGGTCTCACCAGAAACCATCACTTGCACCGCTATTGCAGGCACGTACCCAATATATTTTTCGGGGGAAGGTGGTGTACCTTCACTAATACAGATGTGAATAACGCCTGCCATTGGCCATAAAGATGAGTAAACCAGCAAAAGAGAAATGAAATAAGGTGTATCTCACAGGAAGTACGCCTGTGAGATACACCTCTTCTTTGCTTGGCAAACAAGGAACCGCACCGAATGGACTCGCGCAGGAAAAAAGCACAGGAAGAACGCTGCTAAAAACAAGTAAACAAACCAAAGTGCAAAATCAATATTTATATCATCATCATCATTAGCCTATCTTATGTCCACTACTAGATGAAGGAATCTCCCTATAGTAGATTTGTATAGTAGCATAAAACTTTAAAAAACAACAGTTGGCAACCACGACACACGGAACGCGTGGGGTTGTGTAACTCCGCCAGCCAATTACAGCAGCAAACAAAATCGTCGCCACGCGACCTTTTCAAAATGGCGTCTTACTTGACAATTCCGGAGCAACTGCTGTTCATGAAGACTCTTTACATCGACGGAAACAATGAGTTGGGAAACAGACATGGACAAAGCCTAAGGAGTCTAAGCATTTCACTCTTCAGATGTATACCCACCGTGGTTGGTTAGTGGCTATGGTGTTGGGCTGCTAAGCACGAGGTCGCCGGATCGAATCCCGGCCACGGCGGCCGCATTTCGATGGTCACGAAATGCGAAAACACCAGTCTACTTAGATTTAGGTGCATGTTAAAGAACCCCAGGTTGTCCAAATTTCCGGAGTGCTCCACATACGGCGTGCTTCATTATCAGATCGTGGTATTGGCACATAAAATCCCCTAAATAATTAAATCTACAATAGTCTGCGGTACAGTTCATTTCACTGCTGAGCCCATTTTACTCATAAAACTTCACGGCCAACTGAAGTGAAACTTCACAATAAATATTTGCAGCGAAGCAAGCTCTTATTTTCAGTTCAGTAAAGAATTAGGCTTTCGCCATTCCACTATAATACGCGAGGCAAAAGGTATAGAATTACGCGCTAATAATTTTATGTTTGTGGTTACCGCCTTATTTGTGTAACAGGACAAGTTTGAAGTACGGATTGCTTGCAGCCTCGCGGAGGAACAGTGGCAGGCGGTAATGAGGGCGTGCGCGGGGCTTCACTGCAGACTTAAGTTGTATCCGAGTATAGTGGCGTCTTTCTCTATTAGCTATGGAGGAATAATAAATAGATATTTGCGAAACGATCACAGTTCTTTTGGATCCCTCGTTTACTGCTCTACCAAGTGAAGTGCCAAAACCAACTCGTATTGTTATTTGGGAAGCTGCGTAATGATGCAATGATGCATGGTTCTAGACGTACTGCGCACACCGCGGAAGGTTAGAAAAACACTTTCATAAGCACAGCAGAGAAGTGGCTACGTCAGGTGTTTCCAGGGATAGCTGTAGAAGTGTCATTCAAAACACACAATCATTCTCCACTTCCGGCAGCGTTTTCTCTACTTCCTTTTTAATTGAAAAGATGTCGATCCATACATATTTTCAGAACAATGGTTGAATTTGTTAATTTTCGCTTTACCTCCCTGTTTGGTAGTTTCCTTGGCTTAATTTCTCAACTCCTTGCGAATCTTTTTTCCGGTTGCCAATTTTCCACAAAAGGTGCTGTACAATTAGGGGAAAACCCGACGAGGTTACGGGTTAGTCATATTGCATATGGGTTTAAGGATTATTGCAGGGATTGATGGAGGACGCTGTTTCGCGTAATATTATTTTCCACCTTATCTAACCCATATCGCGGGTTCCGAGTATCTGTCAACGTCGCGGCGAGCCGTCACTCGAGGAAATAATGAAGCGAAAGGAAAAGTTAAACGCAACTGGCGTTTTTTCTGGCCGCAACTCGTTCCACGAGCAAACAGATCAGCTGACTACGAACCGAATCCCTTTCCTGGTCCCTGGATCAGTCAATAAACAAAGAAGGTTGAACTAGCGAAGCAACATCGATGCACGTGGCCGTTGAATAGGTGGGGACAACTGAACGCATATCGAGTTAATTCCAAGGGCACCGAATCGGTGAGAAATGTGGCCTTCACTCCCCAGGAGATTCCGATAAATACCTTCATCCAAAAGAAGTGAAAAAGTCAGGAAAATGTAAACGACCGAATAGCTACAAAGTCTCAACATTCATTTGGCGGCGCTTTCGGAATGTGCGTGAGGATTGGTGGCGTGTGCGGGAAGGAGGGGTGGGGAGGTGGGGCGCCTAATTTGAGAGGGGGCGCCCCCCCCCCAGCCTCCCTCCTGAGTGCGTGCGCCATTGTATTTATTTATTTATTTCAGATACTGTCAATCCCAGCGGGATTTTTACAGGTTGGGCATATATTATACACTCACAAATAGCGATAAAAACAGGTTTACATGATTTCAACAATATTTGAAATCGACACGAAGTAGCTATACACATATGGTAGGAAATAAAACAAGGGTACATTTCATTTGGCAAAAGGGGGTGACATTACATAGGCAAATACAATGCTCATACAGATTTCATTTTATACAATGACATGAGTCGAGTTATTTCCGGCTAACATAATCTAATTATTGCACAACAGCTCTTCTACAAGGGTTATAAATTTCGGCAACGATGTGTTAGTCGTTATGAAGGGGTCCAGGCTATTCCATTCTCTTATTGCAAGAGGAAAGAACGAATATCTAAAACAGTGCAAGTATTCGGGCGTTACTTAAAATTGTCCAGTATTTAAAATATCTGTCAACAATCGTACATTTGTGTAAAAAGTGTCTTTTGTTTGTGCATTGTAATATTAGTTTTTGTCTGTGCTCATATGCTTGTACTGTTTGCAAACATCATGTATTTTTATCGGAGATGCGAGAGCCCGTCAAGCTAGATTATTATTATTATTATTATTATTATTATTATTATTATTATTATTATTATTATTATTATTATTATTATTATTATTATTATTATTGTTGTTGTTGTTATTATTATTATTATTATTATTATTATTATTATTATTATTATTATTATTATTATTATTATTATTATTATTATTATTATTATTATTATTATTATTATTATTATTATTATTGTCCGGTTGTTGAATCGCCGCCGCAGTCGGCGGCGATTCAACAACCGGACATTAACACACATATTTTATAGGCTCGCACGTGTTATCATCCAAGAAGATTCTACTGCTGGATTGGGCCTTCATCCGGTTTTCAAGCCATCGCCACTTCAGAAACGTCATCGCAGAAGGATTTTGGGAAGTCACACCAGGCTCTGGAATCCCTAGCTGGCAGAAACGCCTACTTAAACAGCCTGCAGCACAGGACGCTCCGCAGTCGGCGGCGATTCAACAACCGGACATTAACACACATATTTTACAGGCTCGCACGTGTTATCAAACCAGAAGATTCTACTGCTGGATTGGGCCTTCATACGGTTTTCAAGCCATCGCCACTTCAGAAACGTCATCACAGAAGGATTTTGGGAAATCACACCAGCCTCTGGAATCCCTAGCTGGCAGAAACGCCTACTTAAACAGCCTGCAGCACAGGACGCTCTGCAGTCGGCGGCGATTCAACAACCGGACATTAACACACATATTTTATAGGCTCGCACGTGTTATCATCCAAGAAGATTCTACTGCTGGATTGGGCCTTCATCCGGTTTTCAAGCCATCGCCACTTCAGAAACGTCATCGCAGAAGGATTTTGGGAAGTCACACCAGGCTCTGGAATCCCTAGCTGGCAGAAACGCCTACTTAAAAAGCCTGCAGCACAGGACGCTCTGCAGTCGGCGGCGATTCAACAACCGGACATTAACACACATATTTTACAGGCCGGCACGTGTTGTCATCCGAGAAGTTTCTACTGCTGGATTGGGCCTTCATCCGGTTTTCAAGCCATCGCCACTTCAGAAACGTCATCACAGAAGGATTTTGGGAAATCACACCAGCCTCTGGAATCCCTAGCTGGCAGAAACGCCTACTTAAACAGCCTGCAGCACAGGACGCTCTGCAGTCGGCGGCGATTCAACAACCGGACATTAACACACATATTTTATAGGCTCGCACGTGTTATCATCCAAGAAGATTCTACTGCTGGATTGGGCCTTCATCCGGTTTTCAAGCCATCGCCACTTCAGAAACGTCATCGCAGAAGGATTTTGGGAAGTCACACCAGGCTCTGGAATCCCTAGCTGGCAGAAACGCCTACTTAAACAGCCTGCAGCACAGGACGCTCTGCAGTCGGCGGCGATTCAACAACCAGACATTAATACACATATTTTATAGGCTCGCACGTGTTATCATCCAAGAAGATTCTACTGCTGGATTGGGCCTTCATCCGGTTTTCAAGCCATCGCCACTTCAGAAACGTCATCGCAGAAGGATTTTGGGAAGTCACACCAGGCTCTGGAATCCCTAGCTGGCAGAAACGCCTACTTAAACAGCCTGCAGCACAGGACGCTCTGCAGTCGGCGGCGATTCAACAACCGGACATTAACACACATATTTTACAGGCTCGCACGTGTTATCATACCAGAAGATTCTACTGCTGGATTGGGCCTTCATCCGGTTTTCAAGCCATCGCCACTTCAGAAACGTCATCGCAGAAGGATTTTGGGAAGTCACACCAGGCTCTGGAATCCCTAGCTGGCAGAAACGCCTACTTAAACAGCCTGCAGCACAGGACGCTCTGCAGTCGGCGGCGATTCAACAACCGGACATTAATACACATATTTTATAGGCTCGCACGTGTTATCATCCAAGAAGATTCTACTGCTGGATTGGGCCTTCATCCGGTTTTCAAGCCATCGCCACTTCAGAAACGTCATCGCAGAAGGATTTTGGGAAATCACACCAGCCTCTGGAATCCCTAGCAGAAACGCCTACTTAAGCAGCCTGCAGCACAGGACGCTCTGCAGTCGGCGGCGATTCAACAAACGGACATTAACACACATATTTTACAGGCTCGCTCGTGTTATCATCCGAGAAGATTCTACTGCTGGATTGGGCCTTCATCCGGTTTTCAAGCCATCGCCACTTCAGAAACGTCATCGCAGAAGGATTTTGGGAAATCACAACAGCCTCTGGAATCCCTGGCAGCAACGCCTACTTAAGCAGCCTGCAGCACAGGACGCTCTGCAGTCGGCGGCGATTCAACAAACGGACATTAACACACATATTTTACAGGCTCGCTCGTGTTATCATCCGAGAAGATTCTACTGCTGGATTGGGCCTTCATCCGGTTTTCAAGCCATCGCCACTTCAGGAACGTCATCACAGAAGGATTTTGGGAAATCACACCAGCCTCTGGAATCCCTGGCAGAAACGCCTACTTAAACAGCCTGCAGCACAGGACGCTCTGCAGTCGGCGGCGATTCAACAACCGGGCATTAACACACATATTTTACAGGTACTGTATTTACCTTGTGAATCTAACTAACGGTGTTGGCCGCCGACTGCAGAGTGTATCTTGTTGAGTGTTATGATGGTCAATTGTATTGCTTGTAACAAACTGCTACCCGATGGTGGTCGTTTCATTACTTGTTCGGAGTGCGGGAAACCCTATCATTTGGGTCAACATTGCTTAGGTCTAGCTCAGTATACTTTCGCAGCGAAGAGTCAAAGTAAACGTGAATCATGGGTGTGCAAACCGTGTCGCGCGGTAAAACAACGAGGGAAGGCGGGCTCACTGTCTACAAGTACGACTCTACCAGAAGAAGACACTTCAGAAGCCAGGTTAATGTCAGTGCTTGCACGTATTAAGCAAACTTTGACCTCTTTGCTGACTTTTCATGGAAAAGTAGATTCTCTGCTCCTCCTGAAAGCAGAATTCACAAACTTGAACATAACAATGAATGACCTAAAAGGAACAGTCTCCTTTTTGTCTAAACAATACGACATGGTGTTAGCACAGCTTTCGGCCAGTAAAGAACGGGAAGCTGGACGTGAAGCACAAATTACTGACATGAAAACGCAACTGGAAACACAGGCGAAACAGCTGCAGCAGCTGCAACAGGATCTAAATGAGAGCGAACAGTATGGCAGAAAAGTGAATATGGAAATTGAAGGGCTACCTGTCAAACACGAGGAAAACCTAAAAGAAGTCTTATCGAACATAGCCAGCAAACTGGAGCTATCAGATTTCTGTAGCTCTGATATCGAGGCGGTCCATCGCTTACCAAACAAACATAAGACGAACCCAACAGTACTAGTACGTTTTCCTTCCGTAACCGCAAGGGATGCGTGGTTTGATGCGCGGGGCAAGCTAAGACGCTTGCATCAAATTGGACTACTGCCGTGGCTTTTCATCAATGATAATCTGACAGGAATGAACCGAAATCTGTTCTGGCAAGCTAGAACTACAGCGAAAGACAAGAACTACAAATTTGCATGGGTCAAGGACGGAAGTATTTTCATGAAGAAGAATCAAGATGCACCCCTGATCCCAATTAAGAGTCTAGCTGATATTCTTGAAATTTCATAAGCAACATGGCAACGAATTTTTCCTCTGTCTCAAATTTCAATGAGTTCAAAGATATATTTGCTACCAGCCGTGAACATGGTTTCACAGTAATTAGTATTAATATCAGAAGTCTACGAAAATATTGGGAGGAATTTAGAGAGGTAGCGGAATCAGTCGCAGATGTAGTAGATGCATTTATATTAGTGGAAATAAATGTACCAGAGGACTGCACTAACATTTACAAATTAAAGGGTTACAAAGCCCATTTCATGTCACGACAGAAACGACGAGCAGGGGGTTTAGCATTGTTTGTTAAGATAAGGTATGACACTGTGCTTACGGACATTTCTTTAAACCACGCCGAAAGTATGACAGTATAAATTACGCTTACTAACACAGAATTATTGTTGATAGCTATTTATCGTCCGCCTAATAACAGTGTCACACGGTTCTTGCGTGAACTTGAAGAAATTTTAGAAGGCCACAAAGCAGCAGATCAGATTTGTTTGGCGGGTGACCTAAACATTAATATATTGAACATCAGTTCGACTACTGTGTCGGATTACCACTACATCTTATCAACCTATGGCTTACAATTGACTATAAATCAACCTACAAGAGAAGAACTCTTACGAAATAGACTAGTATCCTCCTGTCTAGGCCACATAGCAATAAGAGTACCGAATTATTCTTTAGCGGCATGTATCATAAGGCAAAAGATAGCGGATCACTATTTTTGTCGCATGTCGCCTTAAGGCACTTTTACCCCTGCCCGAAAAAAGACAAATCAGAAGAAAAAACATGATAGTAATCAACCAGAAGTGAAGATTTTCAACAGGAAAACATTTGATCATTTGATCGCACAGTTTGACTGGGCGGAAATGATTAAGGATTGTAATTATGCTAAAGTTTATGAAAAATTTTGTGAGCAGGTGAAAAAATTTGAGCTTTCTAGTAGGTACACAATAACTAAAAAACAAAGGAAAAGTTACCCCTGGTTCACAGCCGACATCATGAGAGCTATTTCCTACAGAGACTGGTTGTGGAAAAGAAGCAGGCGTGCGCCGAAAAATGAAGACTTGAAAACGGAATATAAGATTGCCAGGAATAGGGTCGCTGGGAAGGGGGGCTCTTGAGATCAGCAAAACGGCGGTATTTCTTAGACAGATTTAATCAAGCACACAAAAATTCTGCAAAAACTTGGGCTTTAATAACTACGCTCCAAGGCAGCACTGCGGCACCTGCGAATTTCTTAGAATCTTTTTCAGAGAAGCCAGATATAGTGGTAGATAATTTCAATAATTTTTTCACACGTTTTTCTAACACTGCGCAGACGCAGAGACACACTTGCTCACTCAAACAAACTGTTCAAGCATCTGCTTTTTTTCCCCCGTTGTTGAAGGAAGATCTGAAGCGAATATTTTTTTGTTTCCGACCTAATAAACAACCTGGTATAGATGGGTTGGCTGTGGCCACACTAAGAAGAAATTTTGATACATTAGCAGACATACTGCTTTTTATGATTAATGGTTTTATAAGCACCGCATCAATTCCGGATACATTAAAAACGGCGATTGTTAAGCCACTGCATAAAGCAAGAAAAAATGATGAAGTTGAAAACTATAGACCTATCTCTGTTTTGCCTATACTCTCTCAAATACTGGAAAAGTGTCTGTTGTATTGTATGGCTTCCTTCTTAAAGAAATTTTCAATCCTAACACCAAGACAGTTTGGATTTGTTGCTGAGCGAGGTACTATTACACTGTTAGAAGAGTTCCCCGATGAATTATGTTCTGCTCTAGATAAGAACCTGTATAGTTGTGCTGTTTTTGGATTTAGCAAAAGCGTTCGGAACTGTAAATCACGATATTTTATTGGAAAGGTTGTTTCGTTTGGGTTTCAGGGGACCCTTTTTTTGATCTTATTCGCAATTATTTACACGATAGATCACAGGTGGCCATGGGCAGTAAAGAAATTGTTAGCGCTAGAAAATATACTGCAGCTGGGGTTCCACAGGGATCCGTGTTGTCCCCTCTTTTATTCAATTTATATATGAACGACTTTCCCACGATAATTACAAAAGCCACTGTGCATCAATATGCAGATTTTACAGTTCTACTCACTCGTCATATGCACTATGAAGAAGCTATTAGCGCCCTACAAAATGCAGTCTATAAGGCTATGCAATAGTTTGAAGAAAACTGTTTATATCAATGCTAAGAAAAGCAAAATTATGTGCTTTGGTAGTCCATTAAAAACTCAAAAAATAAACTTGCCAATATTTCTATATAATGAACATTGTATTTCATGTAAATGTACTGCTATAGAATATGTGGAGACATTCAAATACCTGGGTATAACGTTCAACAGCGGCATGTCTTGGCAACTTCACAAAGCGTTTTTGTGTGGCTAACTACGTAGTGTTGCATATTTACTTTTCAACATAAAGGGTTTAGTACCTCTACCAGTCAAGAAAATGATAGTGCATGCACTAGCGTACAGCGGGCTGAGGTATGGGATAACGATCTTCGCCTTTTGTACAGAGCACTGGAAAAATCAGATTGACAAACTACCAAAAAAATATTTCAAGAAATGTGGTTTATGGTACTACACTTAACGACAACAATATTTTTCAGGAATTAGGTTTTTGCACATAGGAGGTTTTATTTACCAGAGCTGTTATTATGCGGCATAATTGGAGCGATGAATTCAGAGGCATACGATGCACCTCGATTGTTAAGAAATAAAGAACGTTTTAAGGTACCCTATTCCACTACGAAGTATGGTGAAGCGAGAAGAAGTGTATACATCCCAAAAATATTTAACGATTTGGCCGATGAATTCTTTTTGGCAACTTCGAAAAAACAGTTGAAGAAATTATTGATGAAATGTTGAAATTTAGTCCTGATCTTTACTTAAGTTGTTTATGTATTTCTCTTTATCTACTATGCCATTGTCTGTTAACGGGTAATACTACCAAACATTCTTCTCAATGTTGAAAAAAAACGTGTTATTATGTAAATGTCTACCTTTTCACTTTTTATGTAATATGTAACCACATCGCTGTACCGACTCTGCCGGGCCTAGTCGCACAAGTCCTCGTGGTCATAGACAGGCCCGTTTTTTTGCTTTGCTTTTGGATTTGTGTCAACAACAACAACAACAACAACAACAACAACAACAACAACAATAATAATATTAATAATAATAATAATAGTAATAATAATAATAATATATTATTATTATCATTATTATTATTATTATTATTATTATTATTATTATTATTATTATTATTATTATTATTATTATTATTATTATTATTATTATTATTATTATTATTATTAATTTCCTGTTTGAGAAACAAAGAAACACGGCTATAAGACGAGAAACAGCGAAACGCGGTTAAGTGCTAACCGCAGTTTCAAATTACCAAGTATTTTGATTTCCTACGAACATGTCTATTCTGATTCATTCACCTGCAATTCAAGCAAGTCAGGCGAACATTTTGTAAGCCCTACCCCTTAGATGCGATTACGTAAAAATTCAGTGTTCATCTCTTCACTGGTGATTGAATTATCTAGCGGGTGTTCTAGCGAACACTTCCAACTAAAAAAAGATGGCCTGTGGGAGATAGCACAATTCTAGTCCGTGAGCCGGTCTACTAAAACAGGCAGACATTACTCCAACAAAAAAAATATAGAAAACCGTAATCGAGTAACGAAACTTCGCTAATTAAGTTTTATTATATTTAGCTTATTGCACATATTGCAGTTTACAAGTTCTAGCCGGGCAGTTAACAAAACGGGTCCACTTGGAACGAATTCTCAGGATGACACCAGTTTCGAGATATTACTTTCCCAGCTTTGGAAAGAAATGTGTTGGTGTTCCAGTTACTTTTGTGCTTCGATGACTAAAACGAAGTTTTGAGAGAAAAGAATGAGTCAGTGGAACGACTGTAGCGCAAGTTTGAAGGGCGTATATCTAGTAAATGGTGGCATCCAAAGAATTCGCTAGAATTCATAGATGACAATATGATCCATAAGGTAATTAGGTAAAAACTTTGAGTGAATTCTTGTTGATTAGTCGAATATGCATTTCAAATTTTGGTGCATGTCCACCTCTTCGAGTAGACAGCTCATTGACAAGAATTGTGCCAGCCAATTTTCAAGAACTTTTCAGAGTCTTCGCCTGTTTCCTGGCTTTCTACTCGCGCAGAGAAGCTCACAAAAACCAAAATGCACCGTGCACATCACACCTCCCGCTCCATTGAACGTGCTGTTACACGCGCACCTTCTAGGTGCTCCACCATTTTGTCTCACAACAACCGCAAAGTTCCTTTCTAGTGACGAGAATGCCCTCCAACTGGTCACCCGACACGCCAAACGCAGTGGCTCCCGTGAAGTGCGTGCACGCTTGAGCAGTTGATAGATTTCAACAAGGTGCCCTCAGTTGTAAACAGCAGAACTCAGTAACTGGAATGTTACACAGTAATATTTCTACAATGTAAGCTAGCACTACAAATGTAGCAGTCACATGTAAATAAGAGCACTGGAGGAAAACTGCAACTTTCTGTATTATTTCAGCCTTCAGCAGACAGACCTGTTTTACAGTAACGCTTGTTTATGTACGCATCACGTGTGACAGTCTCTACGTTGAAGAAGTGTGAGAATCATGAGTACTGCAGTAGTACAGACATTATGCAACATATCACAGACACGTTGAAATAAATATTGCACCACGTTGTTCTTGCATTTAAAGGGCCCCTTTCCAGGTCTGGCCATTTTGAGCTGACAAGCGCAGAGCACACAATGCGCGCAAAGATCGTGTCTGCAAAGAATTGCATCACTACGCGCCGCGGATAGGTCTGAAATTTAAAACCGAGCGCTGTTTTTCCTTCTCCTCGCGACCGCCGCGCTCCAAGCCGGACGGTGACTTCATGCCCTGCGCCTACGTAGTCGTGTCCGCAGTGTGACGTCAATCGTGGTGACACGTACGTGACTTCGAGAATTATTCAAGACAACATCTGTTATCTGTGCGATCTGTTGCTTGAATTGACAAATTGAAGTTTAGAGAAATACTAAAACACACAAACGGAAGGTCTGCGTGTTTTTTTTTGTTTTGTTTTACTTCGCACCGAAGCAAGAGAGATGTACTTACGTTTCGTCTGCTTGTTCCCACGGTCGTGCAGTCACGTGTGCAGGTGCCGAAACTATGCCATTTTCTACCGTGTTGTAGCACGTGATCATGCTCGGCGATCCGCTTGTTCTGCCTCATTATTTCTGTAGCACTGAATGATACAGCTGGTCATGTGTCCTTGCGCTCAGCGCGCAAAATCGTGCGCTGCGCGAAAGAGACAACAGAGACTTTTAGCTCAGCGGGTTTGCGTTTCGCTCCGCTCGCGGTCTCCACCGCTGCGCCAGCGGAGCGGCTCGCGAAAAAGAATTTTAGCCCGGCGGATCACTCTCCGCTCTCCGCTCCAGCGGGGTAGAGTTACTGTATATGCTACCACAGGTAGCATATACAGTAATATACTGTAGTAATATACAGTATATAACAGTACCTGCGATACACTAGTGGTGCAGGTCGAGGCATCTCTCCTTTGTGCCTCTCTCACTTTCAGTATATAACAGTAATATACAGTAGCATATCTGTATATGCTACCTTTGGTAGCATATACAGTAACTCTAGAGCGGGGCGCTCTGCTTCCCCACCTAGTGGTCTGAATTGGAGTTACTGAGAAATGAATTTGAATTACGCTTGCTTTTATAATGCCCGTCCCGCCTACACGATGACGTGCTTGCTTGCCGCGGAGTATAGTTAGATGCAGTGGAACACCTGTGCTAATTTCTCCGAGTCGTACGAAGTCAATTTTGTTAATGAGCGACTGGCACATTTGAACGTGTCTAGGCCCACTTGTCACAAGGTCACTCGTCGTAGGCCACCTCGTCGATAGTAAGCTTGTCAAGAAGGCCAACTTGTCGCGTCGGTACGAGGATTTCTCGTACCACCGGACACTTTGTCATACGGAAAGCTCGAGTTCAGAGCTGGGGATTATGATGCGGGATTTCAGTGCTGTACACAATTAGCGGTTCCGTTTACTTTCCAGAGGGTGTTTGAGCACGACGCCAGGCCCTACGCTGGTTCGCGCTCCTACGATTGACTCAACCTCCAGCGCTTGTGCTCTCTACTGAGAGGGACACGTTCCACCGTGCTCAAAAAGGGTGGATGCCGCTTTGTCTGTCTGCCCAAGTCTCTTGACGCCATTTCTGCATCATACATGTCCAACGCAAGAGGGGGGGGGGGGGGCGGAGTGCATGCCCGCGAGCAAGCGTGAATCTTCTGCAACAAATTGCACACCTGTAGGCCTCATACCGGACGGACAAACGTACAGCCGAGATAGGCTTCTCTGAACGCCACGCGTGAGGCTAAATTTAGCGCTGATTGCGTCATGCGTGGTAAAACGACCCTATCTAGTACAGCAGCAGAGTGGAATCACCTTCCCGCACTGACAGCCACCATCAAAGATTATCAGTTTTTCAAGAACGCCTTAGCTAACATAGTATAAGTAGACACACTTGTTAACTTTTATTGCAATACTTCTCTTCCTTGTATCACATTTCCTATTTTTTCTTGTTTTGTATGCCTGTAACCACTCCCCTGTCCAATGCCAATGGCCCTTAGGGTACACGAAATAAATAAATAAATAAATATCTACGCACCCGAAACATGCATGATCGAGTGAATACCTGTTTCATCTACACAACAATACAAAGTAAAGCGTGTGAGTACCTTATTTGCACACAATCTAACGCAGATTTTAAAGAATTTTGCCGTCACAACAACGTGGCCCATATCGCCCAATAATATGAACGTCGTTAAGATGAATAATTTGAAGGTTGAGTTGAATTCACTTTGTGAATAACACATCCATACCACGTATTATTTCGCCAAGTTTGTAAAGACTGTGATGCCAGATGGTCGGCTGCATGTATATTAACGCGATAGCGTTAAGGAGCTCGTGTCGCAGAAAAGCCGGTGTCGTCGGCGTCGGGTGTCGGCGTCGGTGTCGGCGTCCGCGGCGTTGACCATGAGCGATAAATCACGGCAGACACTTCATAAATAAAAAGCAACTTCCAAGATGGGCTGGGTGGGAATCGAACCAGGGTCTCCGGAGTGTGAGACGGAGACGCTACCACTCAGCCACGAGTTTGATGCTTTCACGCGGTACAAACGCGCGTCTAGTGAATGCGGTGTTGCCTTCGAAACGAGCCATGGAAAGTTATACTGCAGTGTATATCGGTAATTATGAACATGTAACTTACAGAAGTCGCAATTACACGAGTAGCGAAGTGCGTTTCCGCTGCATTTCTTCTGCGCTTTCCGCACACGCAGAGTCATCTTGCGGCAAACACAGAAGACCCCCTCCTCTCCATGTAGGGCGCTGCCTCGACAGATGGCGCGCCACGCGCGCATTGGAGCTGTGGAAGGACCGGTGCGAGGGGGGTCGTTGCCCGGACTCTCTCTCCCCTGACAACGCTTCGCCTTGTTCCCTCCCTCTGCAGAATCAAGCGTCCTTCCTTTCTTTAGATCACTATCTGTCTTTCTCTCTGCCCGTGCCGATCACGACGTTTGGCTGGCGTGCATCATTTCCCCCTCCGAGATACCGAGTTCTTCGGTTCGTTCCGCTTGCTCAGGCGCACGGTTCGTTGCTGCGCCGAACGCCGCGTTGCTCGACCATATGGCTCGACGCTCACCGCGTCCGATGCGGGGCGCCTCCTAAGTGATGGCTGCCCTGTAGTCCATTGTCTTACACCCCTTGGCGGGTCGACGGGAACGCTGTCGCGTTCCACTCTTGAAGGCGAAGCTTAAGCGTCCTCCAATTTTTTTTTTCTGTTCTGATAGGCAATTTCAACATTATTACCTGTCGAGGGACACGTGATCCGACATATTACGGATAAAACATTACCGCAAGGATTCTCGCGATAATGATCCCATTGATGTAGGTGCAGAAAACCTGCGAAATTAAAATTGCCTGCCTAGCCACTCCACGAACGTGTGAGACGAAATTTCCCTTCGTTTTCACCGAGATCCCAAGCGGAAT